>NC_089587.1:212600609-212970677 GCF_019320115.1 Miscanthus floridulus | reverse complement strand
ATCCTACTGGCTCTGTAATTTGGGGTGTAAAAAGAAGTACCTGATGTTTCTTTATAGAATGTACTGTGCCTTGGTTTACCTTATCAATCTTTTTGACTCATAGCTTGCTACTTTGCTTCTATTGCAACACAGATTGGAGATGAGCTTGGCGATATATATGATTATGTTGCACCATGCTTTCCTCCTAGGTATGTTGATAATTAGTATAAAGTATAAACTACATTTATCTAGTTGCTAGATTTGGAATATCTGTTCTGTATACACAGGAAGTTGGCAAAATTTTTTTAGAGTTTTAGGGCATAGCCCCCGTCTTTCAACTAAAGTCAAAAGACGGTTCAACCGTTTACAGCATGGCGAGCGGCATCCCACTCGGGAAATATAAGCCTCCAGTTTAACCCAGCCAAACAGACACTGACACAAACCATACCAGCTACCGAAAGAAAGACAGCACCTTACAAGACAAAAAGCAGGAAGTTGGCAATCAGTTTACTATAATAAAGACAAGTCTGCGCACATCAAAATAATGTAATAGCCACCTCTTGCTGTAACTTTAAAAAAAAAAAAAAAAAAAAACTATAACAAGACAAAGGCATGTTAAGAGCTCACACAATGGGCCGCAATTTGTGTCTCATAAAATTACCTTTTGTGAACGCTTCCAAATTCATGTTCTTATAATTTCTCGATAAGTCAGTTGATAGAGAACAGAAGTAATGTTATTGCTGAAAACTAGTACGCAGGAGTAAAGGGAAGAAGTCTTTGCTTTTATTACTATAGAATATTGATGACCTGATTGGTTATTTTTGACATGCCATCTAAAGCTAATATCCTGAAAGGAAGCAGGGCTATCCTTAGAACTAGTGATTTGCAGAACATTTCCTGATGGTTTCCTTATCTTTGCCAACACGTTAAATTGTCGCATTCCTTATTTCTGCACAGATATGAAATTTTCCAGCTCATGGTAAACCTGTATACTGAGAGATTCATTCAGATGCTTCGACTTCTCAGTGATAGAGCAAACGATATTCAAAATATAAATATCCTGAAGGTACCTTATCTCAAATATCATAATATAATTCTCACCACACCTTTTCAGATTGTGCTCCTTCGATTCATGAGTAATCAGTAAACATTTTTTTTACTTCTGTTCTTAGCAAGCTCATTAATAGACTAATCACTGTAGGTGACTGGTTGGGTTGTGCAATATCAAGAAAATTTGATTGGTCTTGGTGTGGATGAATCACTTGCCCAAGTTTGTTCTGAAAGTGGTGCACTGGATCCCCTCATGAACATGTATGTTGAGCGTATGCAGGCAACAACCAAGGTACTTCTTTCTAGATCTGTTGAATGTAGATGAACTTAAACATGAGAATCATGTATTATTTCTTGTTTTCTTCTGTAGAAATGGTACAGTAACATTTTGGAGGCTGACAAAACACAACCACCAAAGAGCACAGAGGATGGAAAACTATATACACCTGCAGCAGTGGATCTATTCAGAATATTGACCGAGCAAGTTCAGATAGTTAGAGACAACAGCACAGACGTCATGTTATATCGCATTGCTCTTGCGGTTATTCAGGTATTTATATAGTTACCCTATGAGATTATGTAGTCTACCAGGTTTGTTGTGTTGTGCTTCATGCTTTGTAATCAGTTAATACGTTATTTAGATCTTCTATTTTTGTCATTTGCAGGTCATGCTTGATTTTCAAGCAGCTGAGAGGCAAAGACTTGAGGAGCCGGCTTCTGATGTTGGTCTGGAATCTCTATGTGCATTGGTATGTTCCTTTCTGCTTTTGGACCTCGACGAGATGTGAATTTCCTGTCTTCCTTTATTCCTTATTATTTGATCCTTATGTTGTATGTGGGTGCAGATTAACAATAACCTGCGTTGCTACGAACTTTCATCAGAGCTAAGTAGCAGTACATTGGAGGCACTTCCACAAAGCTATGCTGAACAGGTGCAAATCTGTGACAAAGCTTTTGCTCTTTATTAGATGTCATTCTTTCAACCAAGTTTTAACTTGTCAAGAGATGATTTCATGTTTTTTGAATTACATAGTTCAGTCATTCTTAAGTTTCTTCTTATGAACTTGAAATGTTACACATAGTATCAGGGCCAGGGTTCTATTTCCCACCAGGGTCAGATTTGTACTTGTCTCTGAAGGGGAAAAAAGTCTCCTGGCATGGTTCCGGAGAGAGAGACTTGTCTAGGCATACTTTTTTTAAGGGTACAGAGAGCAACCAGACTGTATGCATTAGCTATATCGGTTCTCTTTCTCTGTAGGAACCAAATTTCTTACTTTTGTCTGGCGTGCAGAATAAAGTTTCCTGGCAAATATCAGTAGATGGAAGCTGTCTGGATTTTGATATTCATAAATCAAAATTTGGATGTAAATATGTATTAGTCCTATGGGTGTAATTTTCAACTTTGACCTGACCAACATGGAGGCATTCTTGTGGAGTTGTGGTTAGTCTAAAGAATACATTCTTGTTGTAAAAAAAAAAAGAATACATTCTTAAATATCACCATACTTGTACTCCCCTACCTAGCTAGAAAGCATCAGATGTATGTTTCTTGGATCATAACTTGCAAAATTGAGAATTGTCCTAAATCTAAGCATCGCATGCTTTGCAAATACTGTACTATTTATATGCAAATGTTGTTTGTGCTAGTGAAATTCCACTGGGAACCAATCTCACTTCCAAAACTGGGATGTTTTTAATTTGAATTGGGAGAACAAACTGGCTGGGAGAAATCCGGTCCCTGTCGACTACTGGTCTGGGTGCTTGGCTGTATTCTTGCATTCTCTGTAAAACTGAAAATATTAACCCTATTTGTAGCTTGATGTTAATTGTTCTTTACTGTACAATGTTTTTATCTCTTCACTCACCCTATGTTTTTTGAAGTATAAGCAAAATATTCTGTTACAGGTTAATTTTGAGGACACTTGCAAAGGATTTCTCGAGGTTGCCAAGGTTTGTGCTGCATGCATACGATATAGCTATACATCTATTTACCTCGTCCATGAAACAGTCATTTCAAGCATTATTATTTGTTCTTTCAACAGGAGGCTGTCCTCCAAACTGTTAGTGTTATTTTTGAAGACCCAGGTGTGCAGGATCTACTCGTGAAGCTTTACCAGAAAGGTACTTCAATAGCAGCATTGTCCGTGTTCTCTTTTTCTTTTGGGTGTTTAGTTTCTGAAGTTAATCGATCCTAGATGGAATGGCCCAGCATGAGATAATCTCATGAAATTTGGTAGGATGGCCTCATTCCTCACGTTTACACTAGATGTGTGTTTATGAGGGATGAGTTGATGGGTCAGGTGAACCCATTCCATTTCACGAAGCAAACAAGAAAAATAGGTTTGAAGCTAGTATAAAATGAACCATCAGCCTCCCACTCAAACCAAACACTTCATATATGACAAGTGCATCCAGGTCAGTTTTTGAATTTTAACGCCTGCAGGTCCTTTCATTCTGTAAGACATTGATAGATTTTCTGTAAATATTGCCTACTATTTTCAACAGCTACTTGTCATATTTGGTGCTAACAGTTGGTTACACTTGTTTGGTAGTAGTTCACATTCAAGGCCTTTTTGGATAAGAAGCATTAGGACCTGGATGCTTAGGGTTTAGCTTAAACTAAACCCTAAAATCATAGAGCGATCCCATTCTTTTGAACACACCCTCAAATTCTTTGAGATGTTAGCCATAGAATCAAAGCAGGGTGGATGAAGTGGCGCCAAGCATCTGGTGTCCTATGTGACAAAAGGGTACCACAGAAGCTAAAAGGCAAGTTTTATAGGACGGTGATTAGACCTGCTATGTAGTATGGTGCAGAATGTTGGCCTACGAAAAGACGACATGTTCAACAGATAAGTGTCGCGGAAATGCGTATGTTGCGTTGGATTTGCGGTCATACAAGAAGGGATCGAGTTCGGAACGATGATATACATGATAGATTAGGGGGTAGCACCAATTGAAGAAAAGCTTGTCCAACACCGGTTGAGATGGTTTGGACATGTCCAATGGAGACCTCCAGAGGCACCGGTGCGTACTGGAATCCTAAGCCAGGATAGTAACGTGAAGAGAGGCAGAGAAAGACCGAAGTTGACTTGGGTAGAGGCAATAAAAGGAGACTTGAAAGGATGGAATATACCCAAAGACTTAGCCTTAGATAGGAGTGCTTGGAAAACAGCTATTCACGTGCCTGAACCTTGATTGCTTCTGCTGGGTTTCAACTCTAGCCTACCCCAACTTGTTTGGGACTTAAAGGCTTTGTTGTTGTTGTTGTTGTTGTTGTTGTTGTTGGCTGTATAACTATGTGCTGAATCCCAAGTGGGCATATCTGACATGTGATTCTGTAGTGAGTCCAGCATGATTCTGTTAATACCCTCCCAGTAAGCAAGCTAAGTTGATGTACTGCTTGGCACAAAGGTGCCAACAGTCATGAACTGTTCTAGTGTGCTTTGCCTAATTTTTGTGACATACTTCATGTAGTGTCTTCTCTTGTCTATGGAATGTCTGGTTGCAATTTGTTTTCTCACACGATTCTTTCTGCCCAGACTGGCTGGAGGGAATGGTCACAGAATATCTTGTTGCGACATTTGCTGATTACTTTGGTGATGTTAAAATGTAAGCTTTATTTTCCTATTAAAACTGACATGTGGTATGGAACTATGTAGGAATGTACATTCCCTGGAAAATCCTGTTGCCTATACATATTTGTTCATTATGAAATGATTTGTGGCATAGTTTTGAGAAAACTGCACCACACCATATTCTATGCCATCAAGCCACGCCTGAAGTTTACTGAAAGATCCCAAAATATCAAACATAAACAATGTGTTTGCCAAATATGGAAACTCATGTGCTTGTTAATAAATTTAAAATACTTGAATGGATTTGTGAATGTTAAAAGTTGCAGGTAGATCCAGTGCAATTAATTTTGTCTGCACTATTTAATGTTTTCAACATATCAGTCGTGTTTCTCATAAACTACGGAGTGTTGTTTGAATGTACACTTCAAATTTCTGCTCCGGTCAATTTAGTTTCTTGAAGTTAAATGTTAACAGTCTAGAGTTTTGCTTATAATAGTTGTCTTTATGTGCTTTAGTTTAATACCTTTGTGTGTGTGTGTGTGTGTGTGTGTGTGTGTGTGTGTGTGTGTGTGTGTGTGTGTGTTTGTAGGTATATTGAAGAAAGATCATTTCGAAGATTTGTGGAGGCTTGCATAGAGGAAACAATTGTGGTCTATGTTGATCATCTCCTTTCTCAGGTTTGCAGAACTACCCTTAGTGTTCAAGTTAGTTAAATCGTATCATACTGTACCCTAAATCTCCATATCTGATGTAGTGTTCAAGTTAATTAAATTGTGTCATACTGTACCCTAAATGTCCATATCTGGAGGGACTTTAAGGATCATATAATATATTAACACTCTAAAAGGAAGACTTGCAGTGTTTCCTAGAAATGATTCTGTACAGAATAGTCACTGCTGTACACTGGGTTCATACCAATTTGACAACATTCACCTCCAAAAAAGGAATTCACATGACATGTAATATTATGTCTGAGAAGAACTTTCAAAAGCTAATCTCACAACTGCTGTCTGACATGTCCTTTCAATAATTACTATGTGTTTCCTTTGCGTCTGTAGAAAAACTACATAAAAGAAGACACAATAGAGAGGATGAGGTTAGATGAAGAGGTGCTTATGGATTTCTTCAGGGAACACATCAACGTGACAGTAAGTATAATTTCTGCTAGGTGTATAATTTCTGACAGGATTTTGTTCAGTTACTACTACAGATTTTTCTTCATTCAAAGCTGAAAACTAGCCAGAGTCTCATGTGACAGTTCGAATGCTGAAAATCGTCTGCAGTTTTGTGCATGCATTTTATTAAAATGTGGATACTGTGGGGTTTTTTTGTCATTGAACACCCATTGTCCTAGAAAGGCATATGATGTTTCTGTATTACTAACTTGGAACTGAAAAGTTGTCTTTACACTGATCCAGAAAGTTGAAAGCAGAGTGCGGATTCTGGCAGATATGAGGGAGCTAGCTTCAGCTGAGAGTTTGGATAGCTTTACTCTCATTTACACAAATATACTGGAACATCAACCTGATTGCCCGGTAATTTGTCTGCCTAACAAATATATTCAGCTTTGCTAATGCTTGATTATTTAAAAATATGAAACAGCGCGTTAATTTCTCATTATGCCCTACAACTTGACATCTGCGCTTTTTAGCCTGAGGTTGTCGAGAAGCTTGTGGCAATGCGGGAAGGCATTCCAAGAAAGGAAGCTAAGGAGGTACGTCACAACGCCTCTCACATCGTATGCGTCATTGGTGCTGCTCTGTTTTCATGATCCTATGAACGGTCAACTGTGGCCAACGGAAGGCCACTTTGTGCTTATTGACAGATTAGGGTTTTTTCGTATGCTTACTAGTAATTTGGTCGTAGATTCTTACTCCCTAGTCGTTTCTTAGGTCGTACAAGAATGCAAAGAGATATACGAGAACTCGCTTGTGGATGGCAACCCTCAGAAGTCCGGTTTTGTGTTTGGCAAATTGAAGTGCTTGACAGCAAAGAAAGGCATATGGAGGAAGCTTGGGCAGTAAGTGAGGACTTGCAGCAGAGTGGACAAACTTACCACCAAGACAAAGACTGTACATTTCATTTCTAAATGATCATTCTTTTGTTCTTTTGTCGATGCTACTGTTGGGTTTCACGTTTATACTATCAGTGTGTACGCAGCTTCAGGAGCAAAAATGTATATTCCACTTTGCTTAGCTACATAGAATTTTGGTGTAAAAACATGTAATTTATTCAATAAAATGATTGTTATTTGCAAGAAGTTTGCGCTAAGTCATCGTACGCGCTTGACACCTGCGGATTCAGGCGCACTGCGCACGTCATGTATGCTACTCTGTAATCTCCGTGAAATCAGAACGAGGCGGCTATAGCATATAGACGGCGTGCAGAGAAGCCTCATTCGCTCGTGGGTCCGTCGAGCCATTTGAAACATGTGTTCGAGGTGACGAGGTATAGGCCGAACCCGCCCAGCAGAAGGCGACTTCCCAACCGTCCACAGTGAAGCATCGCGAATGAATTTGTTTCTTTTTCCGGCACTGCTCGTTGGAGCAGCGCCACGACGGATAAAGTCGACGATGTTTAGACGAGGGGAATCGCTGGCGTCCAGCCATCCGACGAGATATGATTTGGTCAGACGGTAACCTGGGCGCCCGGGCTTCGGTCGCCAGCCCGCGCCTGCCGCTGCGTTGTATCGCTGCTACATGGGCACATCTTTCCCCATCTATCTCGTCCCGCCTCGCACGCGTACCCCGCCCCCGTCCGCCACTCCTTACCCTTGACCCCCCCTCCTCTCTCTCTCTCCGCGCGGATGGGACCCGAGAGCTGTGATGAGGACGAGCACGCCCTGTCCGCCCATTCACGGGCCCCCGGCTCGCCGCGCCCCTTCTCCCGGCGTCCGGGGCATGTCCCCATGACTCTATAAACATACCTCTGAAACACGAAACACTTGCAACATGAAACCCTTGAATGCAACATACGTCTGAAGCAAATGAAACATTTAGATTATACACTTACAACATGTGTGTGAAGCATATGCAACATCTAGATAAAATATTTGCAACTCACAACATGAAAACACTTATTACAACATAAGACTGAAACAGCTGCAACATTTTGAACATACTCTTGCAACATATGTGTGAAACATATGCAACATCTAGATAAAAAACGCTTACAACATAGTCTGGAACAGATGAAATATTTTGAACAAACGCTTGCAACATGCCTTTGAAATACTTGCAACATGCCTCTAGAACATTTGCAACATATGCAACATACCGATCTTTACTTTTGCAACATCCATATGAACCACTTGCAACGTACCTCTATTGAAACATTTGAATTATAGCACTTGCAACATGCATCATATCCTGGTGCGGCCTCCTCCACCGTCTTGCATCGGGGTGTCGGTGCGCCGCAGCCATAGCAGGAGGCGATGCCGGAGGGCTTCCGCACCGGGGCCCGACGCTTCTTGCGCTAGCGGCCCCTGTTGGCATCGTCGGGCGGGGCAAGGAGCGGAGCAGGAGCAGCAACATTCAGGCGGACGCGCGGAACAAGAGCAGGAGCAGCGTTAGGAGCAGTGGGGCGGGCGCGTGGAAGAGGAGCAAGAGCAATGGGGCGGCATGACAAAGCAAGAGCCGGAGCGGGGGCGGCCGTGGTGCGGGGGTGGGAAACGATACGGCGGATGCGGCCGATGCGAATGAGGAAAACATCACTCTTTTTTTTATAAATTGTGTATGCCATTGCGATGGGAGCAGGCCTGTGGACGGATTCGCAGGCCTAGGAGCGTCCGGACAGACGGACGCGGAACGGACAACTGCCGGTGGAGCATTACCGTCAGATGAGATGTCCACCACGATGGATAAAGTCGATGATGTTCATGTTTGCTGAGATGAGATGTCCACCATAGATTTTCATTTACGCATGTTTGTTTCGAGTCTATCCGTGATTCATTACGGCGTAATCGGATACCGGCCTATTCAGATACGGCCCCGCCTCCTTGGCCGTAATCGCATCCAACTTCCCTCAACTCGTGTCTCCCAGCTAAAAGGCCACAAGCAGTAGGCTCTCAGTCCTCAGCGATCTTATCATCCATCCATTCGCCGTCTGTTCATTACGCTGACGCGCCATCTGTTCGTTGCCGCCGCCGTCATGCCAGTTCATGACTCGATTCATCTCCTGCATTCGTTCGACAAACAAAAGCAGACCCAGGAGCGAAGAAAGTGATGTTTCAGCCAACGGTACACTTCGGATTATCTCCCTTATTCCATTCCTTTACAGCTTACAACAAGAAATGCTTCAGTTTTTTTTCCTCCCTCGTGACAATGCAACGAACAAATAACTCAACAATGCCCTAGGTGGTACGCTACGGTACAAGGAAAAGGATTAACATTCTACAAAGTCTGTATCCTTTGGATCTGCGACTCAGCTTGCGAGTCGCTAGCGGGATTATCTGGAGTGTGCTCGCTGACAAAGCTCTCGATCTTATGAAGTGACTGCGAAGATGTTAAGAGTGTTATCTTCTAAAAAGCTGTCTGATGATATGTGGAAACTGGAAAGAGAAATGGTATTCGTGGTAAGCTTACCTCAATTGCGATATCAGTGGGTGTCAGCTTAGAGACATCATGGTGACCTTGTTTAGATGCAATCTCTGCAAATGCCAGGCACAGGTGTGTTAATCCACTGGAACTTGGAACAAAACTATAACCAAGTCTTATGAAGGACCATCTGATCATATAGTTTGCCAGATTATCCAGATGGGAATCTTACCCTCCATAGAAACCCTGACATCTGCATTTGCATAAGCATCACCCCTTTGCTCTGCAAGCATGCTGAGCTTAGAAAAGGCCTAACATAGAAGGAACCCAGTGAGTGATCCGTATTAGAACTAGCATAAAAAGTGTGATCATGCCTACAGATACCACAAGTAAAGGCCTGGAATCCAGGATAGGGCTTCAAAGATTAAGTGGATCTATGAGCAGTTCTTTGTCCAAATAGAATGGAAGAAACAGTTCCGTTTCACCAGCATGAAAGAAATTGAAGGAACAAGTAGCTACCATTGTGTATGGATCACCAGATGGTTGATCCAGAAGAGGACGAGAGGCAGTTCCCACTTTAGCAATACGCCTAGCAAGAGCATCCAAGGGCACATCTAACCAAACAGATAGTCCCTTCTTCATATATTTCCTGATAATGCAACGACAGGTCACAATACTGATTTAAAGAAAACAAAGCGACCCATTTAAAAGAAAGAAATAAAGTGAGCTCTAGATACCAGTTAACTGGTCGGATAACAGCACCACCTCCGGTGGCAACAACTAATCGTTGCATGGAGGACAAATCTCTCAAGACACTACTCTGCAAGGCATGAAACACAAAGAAAGGTAACATCATAAGCCAAAGCTTCCAACTCTGGGCATTAAGGAATAAAAAACAAACATTATAAATCAGAGAGAGTACTTGAGGATGTCAGTAAAGAATCGGTAACCATTACCTCATTATCCCGAAAGAAGGCTTCGCTATGAACCTTGAATATTTGGGCAACTGAAGGCATTCCAACAGCTTGCTCCACTAATTTGTCACTGTAAAACATAATTCAGAGCAACAAATCTCATCATCAGTACCTGTGCATCACAACATCCATAGAAACCTTCAACAAATTGCTAATTTACTTTCACAAAAAGACACAGACCTATCGAAGAACGAATAACCCAAGACTTCAGACATAATCTTCCCCACGGTACTTTTTCCAGAACCCATCATTCCTGCACACAAAACACTCACTCATCAATCATAAATTCAAATATGGCAGTTTCATCTAAAAGTGGACATTCTTTATAGCAATCGCAATATAGGAGGACGAGGACTAACCTACTAAGTAAATACACCTCCCGTTCAAGTAGAACAGGACTTCTTCTGATTTTCTCTGAAATCGTAGTACAATAACATTAGACCGGTACAAAAACACATGCACTCTCCATAGTAATTGTTGATCTGATCTTTTAGGAATCCAAGATCTTGGTCAATACCTTCAATAGGAGAGCTTCGTCAACGGAGTTATGCAAGTTTTCATGACCTGCACAGGGATAAGATCATAAAAAAATGTAGGGATACAAGCATGGGGCTCCATCTTCCTATTTTCCATTTTCCTATAATCCGAAACCCGATTGATTTATCAATTTCTGACAAATCAAACCACTCAAAAGGCATAGATCCTCCCCGCACCCCTAATAAGAGGAAAACAAAACTCCGGAAATCACTCGGAACCCATGGAACCAAACTACTTCATAAAATCCTACAGCCAAATCACACGTCAATTCCATGAAAGTCAACAAACATGACGAATCCAAACATGCCCCAATAGCATTGATTCGACTAGAGCGAACCGAATTCGCAACAAACGGAGTAAAAAAACGACAAGGAAGACAAAAAATGCGAAATCACGCCAATCTGACCACAATATGTGTAATGTAAAAAAAACAGAGAGGCGAAGAAGGGGCTGTACCACCGAACGATTTCTTCGCACGGAGCGGTGCGACGGGCTTGGACCCGCGAGCCCGCACAGCAACCGCTGCTCCCGACGGGTCAGCGACTCTCAGGCTGCCGCTGGGCGACTGTAGGCCGCCCCGGCGCCGGCCGGAGCCGAAGCCCGCCGCCCGCGTCTGCAGCGCCAGGCCCACGCCCCCCGCCTCCATTGCTCGCTCGCCGGACGCCGGGTGGTGCTCTGCTGCTGCTGCGAGGGGGGAGGGGACGCGGCGACTAGTCAGCTACGGCTCAATCTCAGCGCGATCCGGATGTCTAAAGAAGCAGAGGGAGGGCAGGGCGCAGGCGGCAGGTGGTAGCCGGTGGTGGTGGCGGAAATGGCCCCATTCGCTTGTGTTATACAAGTTTCTCAGCCGCCGGAACGGTATTTTTTTCTCTCCTCGGAACAGCGTTTTAGTTTATTCGTGGGACAGTAAAATAGCGACGGGCGTGCACCGGGCAGGACGCATCAGACGCTGCCGAGTAGTTGCGTATTTCGACCTCGAGTTTCCCTTTTTGCCCTTGGGCATTTGCTTTTGTTTACTGTTTTGTTCATTTGTTGTGATGGCTTAGGGGGTGTTTAGTTCGCGAAATGAAAATTTTTGAATGTCATATCGGATGTTTTGGAGACGTCGGAAGGAGTTTTTGATACTAATAAAAAAAACTAATTACATAGCTCGCCTGGAAACTGCGAGACGAATTTATTAAGCTTAATTAATCCATCATTAGCACATGTGTCGATGTTTCGTACAAGCACCGGCAAGTAAATTTATAGTAATGCGCGTTAGGCTCGGATGGTGCGCTAAAGGACACAAGATTTATACTGGTTCGGGCCGAATGTCCCTACGTCCAGTTTGTTGCTCGTGTTATTAGCACCGTGAACGATTCGTAGTAGGGGGTAAAAACGATCGAGAGAGGGACTAGTCCCAAGTCTCTGATGGAAGGGTTAAAAGGAGGTCAAGAGCTTAATAGCAGCTTGACTGTGTGTGTGTCTTGTCTTGTTTGGTCAAAAGTCCGTCCCTTTTATGAAGGAAGCGCCTCCCCTTTTATAGATGAAGGGGCTGGCTTTACAAGGGTGATGGCTTTAGGATGCGTACTCTACCTAGTCTTGTGGCTCATGTCTACTTGGTCTGGTTCTTCATTCTGATGAGTGCGAAAGAAGATAAGCGCCTACAATACTGTCGATGCCTCTGTAGAATGTTAGGTTGGTTACAGAATGATGCCCTACGCAGGGTATGGGCTGCAGTACAGTGGTTTTGACTTATGAGCCTCCCCCAGCCTTGCTCCGCACGCCTTCTGGTTCCTATGAGTCTTCGTCGGAGGGACGCGGGATCGAGGTCCGGAGTAGCGCCGTGGCCAAGGTCTTCTGACTTGATGGACCTGAGGGGTCGGAAAGCGGGCGCCGCTCCCTTGGGTCCATAGCGTGGTGGCGGAATATCCGTCGTTCGTGGAGATAGCAAATCCTTTTCTGGAGCGTAGCGGTTGTCGTATATCTTCGTCGGGTTCCGTGTCCCAGAGCTGAAGGCGGCGTCTACAACTCTACAGGGCGAGGAGCACGCACCTGTAATACCTTTCGGGCTCTACGGCGCCCAGAAGGGTCTAAAGCACCGGTCCCGTTGTTCCCTGGCAGTACTTTTCCTGCCAGGGCGCAGGGTATGGTCCTTGGAGCCATGGTTGACCCGAACGTCTTGTCTTGCCCTATACCCACCATCATGAGGGAACGAGGAGAAGTTGTCAGGTAAGATGAAACCAGTCTTTAGATATCGAGCTAGGCGAGGCTCGTTCCTGGCCGTCGGGTGAAGCAGAGACCAGTCCTTATCTCTTGGGCGAGACCGAGCCCACCCCTCCGGGGTCGGGCGAGGCGAAGTCTATCCCTCAGCCCTCGGGCGAGACCGAGCCCACCCCAAAGGCGTCGGGCGAGACGGAGACTAGCCCTGAGCCCTCGGGCGAGAAAGAGCTATCTCAAAGGCGTCGGGCAAGGCGGAGTCTATCCCTCAGCCCTCGGGCGAGACCGAGCCCGCCCCAAAGGCGTTGGGCGAGACGGAGACTAGCCCTGAGCCCTCGGGCAAGGCAGAGCTATCTCAAAGGCGTCGGACGAGGTGGAACCCAACTCCTGTCATTCGAGCAAAGGATGTTACGGCGCCCTTATCCATCTAGAAGTTTTTAACGTTCGGTGGTTATTGGTTCCACCTTCTGAGGTACCCCGGTATTAGGTCCTCGACAGTAGCCCCCGAGCCTCTAGGTGATTCGGATAGAACCATCTGGAGGGTGTTTTTGCTTTCGTCAGAGTTACTTTGCCAGAGGGTGCACGCGAGCGCACCCGATGGGTGTAGCCCCCGAGCCTCCGGGTGATTCGAGCAGGGTCACCCAGGGGGGTTGTATCGGACCCTTCGCGGGTAAGGCTGAAGGACTTAGTTTTTCGTCAACTGGATATTTTTTTGAGGGGTCGTGGTATCCCATTCGCGGGGATCTCATTCAGGGCTGACCTAACTGGGGCTTGACCGTGGACCGAGATCCCAGTAATACTTACGCCCTTGATTTTGGATCGTTCATGGACCCGTCCTTAGTTGGGCCGGTCGCCGAGCTTCTGGGCCCTAGGTGGGCTAAAGAGAGAAAAGTCTTCGTGACCTGCGTTTCCCAGATGGGTAGAGAGTCCAGATTCACCTAGGGAAGGCGAACCGTCCACCGTGATTTTTGGTGGGAGAGGATAGGGACTGTGGGCGCGTGTCCCGCGACGTGACGCGGCGGTGCGCGTGGTAGGCCCGGAGATCGAGGCGGACGGTTGCCCTTCTCGCGTTCGTCGCCCCTATAAAACCACGAAGTTCGCCCCTAGGGTTTCGTATTTCGCTCCCTTGCCTTTGCGTCTGAAACTTCCGCCGCCAATCGCCCCAGCCTCCTGCGCCCGCACCGCCACCGTCGACCGGCTTGCATCCGTGTTGCATCCGCCGTCAAGCTTGCGCCTACTCTATAGCCACCGTCGAGCTTGCGCCCACCTTTCTCCCCAATTGCTTTAATGGAGTTGTGGGGCAGATCTAGCATCACCTCACGACGTTTGGAGGACCTCGTCTGCCGTGGCCTTCTCCGCCCACTGTCCGCCATCCAGGAGTGGCTGTTACCTGGTGACGAGGGTGAGCCGGCGCTGCCCAAAGGGTATGTCGTTTCTTTCGCCATCTTCCATGAGTGAGGATTTGCGGTACCCGCGCATAGATTCCTTTGGGGGCTGCTGGATTATTATGAGGTGGAGCTGCAGCATCTAACTCCCAATGGGGTTCAACATATGGCGACGTTTGTTGCCCTGTGCGAGGGTTTCCTGGGGATCGATCCCCATTTCGATCAGTGGCTGTATTTATTTACCATTAGTTTGTCGAAGAGGAAGGTTGGGGGGAAGGATGTGAGCGTGCCGATGGGATGTGCCAGCGTTCATCTGTGCCATACCCGGTCGAGGGGTTACCCGTTCATGCATCTGGCGACCTCCAACAAGGGATGGCACTCGCAGTGGTTTTACGTCAGGGATGATGTGAGTGCCACCCTGCCGAGGTACACCGGGCACCTTATTGAAAAGGCTCCGGAGTCGTGGGCTTGGGGCGTCCAGTTCAAAGACAAGAAACACCTCTTCGACCTTCTTTCCGCCCTCCAAGCCCTGAAGGAACAGGGCGTAAAGGGGGTGGGGATTATTGGCGCCTATCATGCGAGGAGGGTGGCGCCGCTGATGGCGCGCGTGCTTCCCCTACATCGGATGATGCCCGGGATGTCGTTTGAGGGGACGGTGCTTGTTGACGAGGCGCTCCCTTTCTTGGAAGTGGCACAGCGCATTAAGGAGACGACAAAGCCGACGAAGGATTCCATAGGCGACGTCCTCGACATTGTGTATCCGGTGCCCGGACATCCCCCAATGTGGCCGGAGCCTGGGTTCTTCGAATTCGTAAGCCTTCTTCTCTCATGCTCTTTCTTTTTCCTGAATCTCCATTTTTTTTATACTCGCCTTCGTGACGTTGGAACCAGCCGAGGGGGCTAGTCTTCAAGGATAGTCCGGTTCCGCTGCCCAAGGACAAGGCTGTGGCAGCGGTGAATCAACTCATGGCCGAGCGGGACAAGAATGCAAGGGAGCAGATGAAGAAGAAGAAATGACTGAAGCAGGAAGCACGGGATCGGGGAGAGGACGTGAGCAGTGATGATGATGACGACGACGATGATGATGACGATGAGGTAGTCGTCGACGTGGATTGGGGCGTCCTAGAGGATGAGGACACGCTGACAAGTGCCCACCCATCCGTGCAGGGACCCTTCCCGTTTCACGCGGAGGGAAGTGAGTCGGTGAGGTCGGTGCAGGCCGGAGAGTCTGCCGCTTCGCATGGCGTGCCAACCGAGGATTGGTGGATGGGGGAAGGCGGGCCTGCCGCCGCCGACACCGAGGTGATGGTGGAGGGGAGTGGCTCTGGTGCCACGCCCCATGAGACGGTGGAGGGGAGCGGCTCTGGTGCCGCACCCCATGAGGTAAAGGAGATGAGTCCCCCTGCCGCAGAGCAGGGGATAGGCTTGAAACGGTCCTGCCCAGACGAGTCAGGGCAGGGATCTAGGGATCTGCCCCAAAATGCTTCCGCCGGCCAAAGGCGTCCACGTAAGTCGTTGGTTCCCCTGTTTTCATCCTTTTTTCTCTTTCTATTTTGATCTAATGGTTTTACCTTTGCGTAGGTTCTTGCGAACGGGTCACCCCCTAGGGCTGGCGCCCAAAAAGAGCCTCACCATACAGGCGGGATGGATGGCGCTGCTTGGCGTCGTCCCTGTTTCGGGCAGGAGCGGTGCCGATGTTGGGGCCACGTTGGCCGATCCGACGACGCCTGTGGTGGCGCCCGTGCCTTCGGTGGTTGCTGAGCAGGTGGCATCTTTCATGGTGGGCGTGGTACAGCCGGCCAAGGATCGGGTGATGCCGACGGAGGTGGTTGCGACCGCGCTGAGCCAGGCTCAGCCGGACGCTGCTACGGTGGTGCTTGAGGGCGCAGTGCAGTCTGTGCCACCGGGGGCCCAGGTGGATCCGCCCATGACGCTCGAAGCGGCCCAGATGGAGGAGGGTCTAGTCGGAGGGTCCTCGAGCATGGCGGTGGTGCCGCATAGGGTCAGGAGGGAGCCGCCCCTGGCCCCTTTGTCAGGAGGAAGCCGCTCCCCCGTGCGGGGGGAGCCGCCGCTCCAGTGGATGGCCGCCCAGGATCCGACGTCGGCTCTTTTCTCGCTCAATGATCATGCCGAGAGCATGGAACGGGAGGGTCTTAACGTCGGAATCTCGACCATGCTGGATGCCCTAGACCAGGCTAGAGGAGCCCTATGTGAAATCGTTGTTCCTACTACCCAGGTATTCGCTTAGTTTTCTTCTTTCTTCGCATGTTTTAGTGTTTTCATATTTCTGATACCAGTCTTCTTCCTCTTCAGATTCTTGTTGCTCGTAGTCGGAATAAATCCCGATTCCTCCGTGAGCAGAAGGCGGAGTGGGATCGGCTTTCCGAGGAGGCCCGGCTGCGAGCAGATATGGCCGCACAGCTTGCTGCCGCCTAGGAGCGGGAGGCCCAGGCATGTCAGGACACGGAGGAGGCCCATGGGATGTTTGAGGATTTGTCGGCGAGGTCAAAGCTAGATGAGGAGGAGATCGTCAGGCTCCAAAAGGAGTGAGACGAGCTGCTACAGAGGAATGACATGGCTAATGAGAAGGCCGGTGAGGTCCTAAAGGAGCTGGAGATGGAGTGGGACCTCAGGCGGAAGGCTAAGAGTAGGGCCACGGCCCTTCAGCAAAAGGTGGACGAGGATGTCGAGGTGGTCCGCTCTCTCTGGGCGGATCTCAGTGACGCGGTGAGCCAAAGGTTGAGCACTGAAAACGTCTCTGTCAAGCTAGAAAAGGAGCTTGCCCATGTACGAAGGACCCTTCAGACTAAGAGTGATGAGCATGATCTTCTGCAAGCTACGGTCGAGGTGGTCCTTGATGCCCTGAAGGTGGTGGAGCCGGTGGAGACCAGCCTGCTTGTGGCTCGTGCCGCAGGTATCACGGCGTGGGTGGGCCAACTTAAGGAAGATGCTTTTCACATCGGGATCACCTAGGCCTTCACCGTCGCCCATGCTCATTACGAGAAGGAGATCAACCTGAAGGTGATGAGCGAAGGTTTCTCACCTACCTATGAGGATGATGAGCTAGAGGCAATTGAGAAGATGGTGGCTCCCCTTGCGAAAAACCTAGCAGATAATCTGAAAGAAATGGTTCTCCCATCACGGGAGTAGTTAGTTGAATAATTTTGAGCACAACTTATATGTAATATGTGAACAAGTGTCGGTATTTTCGAGTCTGGACGTAGTTTCATGATTTTGCTTCATAATTTTGTTTTGTTTGATTTTTTTGCGATCTTACCAATCTGTTCCCCTGAATCTTGCCGCTGGTCTTGATGCGAGGAGATTGTTTTGAAAAAAGGAAGGGAGGTAGCCGTACCTTAACCAGCCCCCGAGTAAGGTATGACCCCCTACATTTGCTGGGGTCGGGGGTTACTAGAGATCGAAATGTTCAGATGAAATCCCATTCCGTGGTTTTTGTGACAGGGTCGGCGAAGTCCTTGGATGGCATTGCAATATTCCACGCTCTATCTTCCAACAGAAATCCCCAACTAGGGACTCTATGGGCTCAGCAAGGTAGGGCCTTCGAACCTGTGTCCCTGTATTGATCGGCTCGAGCCCCCGGGCCTTGTCAGGGTCTGATAGGGGTCGGCCGTAATTTGCGTGTTACCCCGTCCTCGATTTTTGCAATCGGAGGGGCTGAGTAAACGACACTTGCCTCGACGGCTCGAGTATCGCGCTCAATGAGCTCGCTAATGGGTACGTTCGTGTGGAATCTGGGTCCATCATTTGCTGATGGGGTCGGCAGAGCCCTCTGGTGGCACTCCACAACTTCTTAACCCGCCTCCCGGCAGATGCCCGAGCCGTTCGATAGGCTCAGGCGGCCCGATGGCCTCTTCTCGATGGAGATTTTGTGGGTTTGGCTCGGGGTTAGAATTGAATGAGAAAAGGTTGAGACGTCCCTATCCGCTTCTGAGCGGGGTTGGGCAGGGCCGCTGGGGCTCGTCTCAGTTATTTCTCCCTGGCTTTGTTCGGCATGAGGCGGCCTCGAGCCCTTCGCGGGCTGGCCTTCGAACCTCGGCCTGCTACCACCTATATCGAATGAGGCGACAGCCGTTTCGTGATGCGACACGAAGCGTTGGGATGCAATGTTTTGCATACGTAATGTTTGAATGTATAATTTAATCGAAATGAAGGCGGGGTCGGTAATGTTACCTTGGCGACATGAGTGACGGAAAGCTCCTGCCGGCCCATTCTAGATGTGTTCATGCGGGGTTTGGGCCATGATGTTTGCGACGAGGTTGGAGTAACCTGCATAAGAATCGATGTTCTTTGTTTTTTGTATCTCGATGGCGGTCCGAGCCGTTCGATTGACTTGGGTGACCTGACAGCTTCTCTTTTGAGGGAGATTCTATAGGCGGACTCCTCTGAACCCTTCTTGAGAAGGCAGATGTCGAAGCTGGAGATGCGGGGGGCGTTGAGTATGATTATTCTGGTGAACAGAAACATCGTGGCTATCGGGGCGTAGGGTCTGCTAGTTCGTCCAGTTTTACTCAAAGTTTTATGCTTGTATTTCGTGCCCCTGGTTTCAAGCATATGGAGGGGTCGGGTGAGGAGGATATCTAGACTGGTAGACACCCTCGGTAGCCCCCGAGTGATGTTCGTGTCCCCGCCGTCTGACGAGGTCGGAAGTTCGGTAATGAATTTTAACATGTAAAGTAAGAAGGCAGAGATGCTTATCTTTCTTTGGACGTTCGTTTGTCGTTTCTGTCGTCGGATCGTTTCGTGATCCTACATGGGGAGGCAGAGGGTCATCTGCCCATGTGGGCGCTTTAATTACCGCGTCCGAAGCGGGTCAGTGGCGGGCCATACCTAGGTAGTGTCTAGTTTGACCGGGGGGGGACACCTCATCGATCGGGGTGCGTCCCATCAGTTCCGGCGCGTCCCCTCAGGGGTCTATTAGCATTGATTTCGCATTTAAGGAGGGGAAGGGAGAGTTTTTCGTCCAACCTTTTGCCTTTCCTTAGCTGTGGCGTCTCCTCTTTAAATAGGGAGGGGGAGGGGAGTTCTCATCCCACCTCTTCTTCTACCTCTGAGCCGCCACCTCTCCCTCTTCCTTTCCGCCGAATGCGTTCGTGCGTCGCGGCGGTTCCTGAGTGAGGAAGAGTAATGCTAGAGAGAGAGAAAACTCACAAATCCGCTCGTGAATCTAGAGCGTGATGTCGAGCCAGAGGTCATCCAACATAGATGAGATGGTGCGTGCCGCCCTTGCTGAGGAGTCGCTGCTACCGAAGGAGAAGGAGCGCTGGTGGGCGCCGTACATTATTGACTTCGCCGTCGTTTGCTGTGTTCCTTCTTTGGCGGGAGGCATTTCCTGCCCTGACGACGTTGTCAGGGTTGTGGCTGGCGACGATGGCGTAGTCCCCAGATGCCCTGGCAGAGGCGTCGCTATTGGGGTTGCGGCTGACGACGATGGCATAGTCCCCGAATGCCCTGACGGAGGTGTTGCAGATGACGGCGCCTTCGAGGATCCCGCGAAGCGGCAGGATGTCGCCGATGGAGAGTGTGGCATAGTGGCCGTAGTAGACGAGCTGGTGAAAGGTCCTTGTTGGTTTTGGTAATTGAGTGACAACCTAGGTGGACTAATTGTGTTTATGTGAGAAACACAGGTGATTAGTCCACAGGTACATGTGTGTGAGCAACATATGCCATGAAGGTGAAAATGGCTTGGAGATGTTGCAAAGCTCACACATGTGATGATGAAGGAGCTTAATGCACATGAGACATGACATTGAGTCATGCGATCAAGGTGGAGAAGATCAAGACAAGACTTGGCTTGATGGACCGGTTGCAAGCGTGAAGGGCAAGTCGAAGGCTTTGGAGTGATGGACCGCGTGGCGGTGAAGCTTGAGCAAGACTTGGCGCCGATGGACGATGGCAACGGTGAAGAGCAAGTAGGGTCAAGATCGATGAACCAATATGATCATGTGATGATATGAAGTGGATCATATCATTGTTGATCGTGTTGGTGCATGTGTTGCATCGACATTGGAGGAGATGGAATGGAATGCGCAAGGCAAAGGTATAACCTAGGGCATTTCATTTCACCGGTCATAGGTGTGTAGAGAAGTTTATGACTGGGTTTAGGATAGATGGCCGTACTATCAAGAGGGGCAAACTTGTTTGCATATCGGTCATCTAGTGCCACTCGAGTGATCTAACTTTGCATGGTCGCTAGGATCGAGTGGCGTGGCAAGTTGAGTGGCTAACATCCTTTGGGAAATGATTGTGAAAAGCTAACACACATACACATTGTGGTGTACACTTGGTGGTGTTGGCACATTTACAAAGGAGCTCGGCGGGATTCGGCGCTTTCGGGAAAATGGAATGCCTATTTTCTATTGCGCCGGATGCAAGTTCTTGGTGGTTAGCACATTGGAGCAAGGGTGAAGAAGTTAGAAGTGAAAACGAGTTGGTCGCGAAGATGCCGGCGTCGGTCAACTGACCGGACGCTGGATCTGAATGCACCGGACGCTGGAAGGCTGCGTCCAGTCAGGCTGACGTACGGTGACGCAGTAGCTGGAGAGTGACCGGACGCTGGCTGCGTCCGATCGCATTCGACCGAACGCGTCCGGTCATGCTTGGGAGCTTACTGGAAATGACCGGACGCTGGGGGTTCAGTGTCCGGTCAGTTGAGTGCTGCTGCGTCTGGTCAGGTCAAGTGACCGTTGGAACCGAGACACGTGGTCGTCTGTGAGCGACCGGACGCTGAGGTCCAGCGTCCGGTCAACATGACCGGAGCGTCCGGTCAGCCCGACCGTTGCCCAGTGAAGGGGTAACGGCTAGTTTAGCCCTTGGGGCTATAAATAGAAGTGGCCTTCGGCCATGGCTGGAGGGGAGCACCTCAAGGGACTTAGTGTCCATGCTTGTGAGTGCTTGGGAGCCCTCCATCACACATATACTTGATAGTGATCATTCGATTGTGTGAGTGAGCGATTCTAGTGCGATTGCATCGTGAGGTTGCATCGAGTGGCACTAGGTGATCGAGTTGCGAGCCGGTGGTGCTTGTTACTCTTGGAGGTTGCCACCTCCTAGACGGCTTGGTGGTGGTCTCCGTCGAAGCGCGCAAGAAGCTTGTGCGGCGCTCCGGAGAAGTGCTTGTGAGGGGCATTGTGCTCGCCCTGCGGGAGTCGCGAAGAGCAACTCTAGTAAAGCGTGTCATTGAGCTACCCTCACTCAAGGGGTAGGTTCTTGCGGCGCCCGACGTGCGGGCTTAGCGGGTGATGCTAATTAGCCGCCGAACCACCAAGTGAGCGGTCGACACAACGGGGACTAGCGTGTTGGCAAACATGTGAACCTCGAGAGAAAAATCATCGTGTCAACTTTGTTCTTCTCGTTGGTTTGCATCCCCATTACACAAGCTTGCAATTACTTTTATACATATTAAGCTTGTGTAGTTGCTCTTGTAATTAGATAGCTTGTGTAGCTTGCTAATTACCTTCTTGCTTGTGTAGCATAGAAGTAGCTCCCTTGCGTGGCTAATTTGGTTTTAGTAACCTTGTTAGTCACATTGCTTAGTTTGTGTAACTAAGTATTTGCACTCTCTAATTAGGCATTGGTTGCCTTGTTATTGAGCATTGCTAGTGAGCTTAGTTAGCTTTGTGCTTTTGCTTACTAGCATGTGTAGGAGCTCCCTTGTTGTTTAAAGTACTAGTGGCATAGGTTTGTGTGACCTTGCTCCTAGAATTGTTTAGGAGAGCTCTAGCTAGCCCGGCACCTTTGTTGCTTAATTGTTATCTTTGCAAGGTGCTAGTGAACATATATAGTGGGGTATAGTCTTGGCTAGACCGATAGTTTTAATTCCGCATTTGTATCGGTTAGCCGACGCAATTAAGTTTTAGAAAAGACTATTCACCCCCCCTCTAGTCGCCATCTCGACCCTTCAGCTGGCCCGTGTACACGCCCCGGGCGTCGCCGATGGAGAGCGTGGCGCGACAGCCGCAGTAGACGAGCTGGCCCGTGTACACGCCCTAGGCGTCGCCGATGGAGAGCATGGCGTGGCGACCGTAGTAGTACTTGTAGTAAAGCTAAGTAGAGACTGTAATTGAATAATTTTGTGGGGAAGTCCCCGAGTAAACAGTCCTCTGAATTTACAAGTATATTAGTCCTTTTTGTAATAAAATCACTTTGTAAGTGGCGAATTTGTGCAAAAAATGAACAAATTTTCATCTTTTGCTTATGGCAAGCAATTTTTTATCTTTCTCTTTTTTGTAGAAACAGTTTTAGTGCCCTTCGACCCTTCTCACGGTCTAAGTCGTAAGAAACTAGGAACGTGGGTGAACTAATTCTGATTGAGCTGGTGAGCAAAGAGGTTGCAGCCGCTGGGGCGTGGGTCTCCCGCAGTCCTACCAGTTGTATTCAGAATTTGTTCCCAAAATCTTAGCCCTTAGGACTTGTTTATGAGAAGAATGGAAAACTTAGAGAATGTTTATAAATATAACATAGGAGGTTTTTGCAAGCGTAATACTTGTATTACTCATGTCAGCCCCCGAGTGAGGTCTGACCCCTTGTGATTTGCAGGGGTCGGAAGTCACTAAGGATCGAGGTTTTGTAATGACAAAAACTGATAAGGAAGAGTATACGCTTATTTTAAGGGAAAAAATGACATAGCTGCTCAATGTTCCAGGCGTTGGTGAAGACCTCGCCGTTGATGGTTTTCAACCTGTAGGCGCCCGGGCGAAGTACTTCCGTGATGACGTAGGGCCCTTCCCAGGGCAGGGAGAGTTTGTGGCGGTCCTTGTTGCTCTGCACAAGGCGAAGGATGAGGTCCCCGACATTGAAGGCTCGACCCCGTACCCATCGGCTGTGGTACCATCGCAACGCCTGCTGGTACTTAGCTGAATGGAGGAGGGCAATGTCACGGGCTTCATCTAGCTGGTCCATGGCGTCTTGGTGAGATGCCTCGGCCCCCTGTTCATCGTATGCTCTGATTCTTGGTGCTCCATAGTCGAGGTCCGTTGGGAGAACGGCCTCGGAACCATAGACCATGAAGAAGGTGTGTAGCCGGTGGTCTGGCTAGGAGTTATCCTTAGGCTCCAGAGCACGGCCAGGAGCTCAGCGAGCCAGTGCGCGCCGAACTTGTTCAACCAGTTGAAAATTCTAGGTTTGAGGCCTTGAAGGAGCATGCCGTTTGCGCGCTCGACCTGCCCGTTCGTCCGAGGGTGTGCGACAGCTGCCCACTCGATCCGGATGTGTTGTTTATCACAGAATCGAATGAATTTCCTATCGGTGAACTGCGTGCCGTTGTCTGTGATGATGGAGTTTGGTACTCCAAAGCGATGGATGATGTCGAGGAAGAATAGCACAGCTTGCTCAGATTTGATCGTGGATATTGGTCGAGCTTCAATCCATTTTGTAAACTTGTCTATCGTGACAAGTAGGTGGGTGAAGCCCCCGGGCGCCTTTTTGAGTGGCCCAACCAGGTCAAGCCCCCAGACCACGAAGGGCCATGTGATGGAGATCATCTGGAGTGCCTGGGCTAGGAGGTGAGTCTGCCGAGCATAGTACTGACACCTCATAGGTGCGTACAATTTGCTTGGTATCGGATACTGCTGTGGGCCAGTAGAAGCCTTATCGGAATGCATTCCCAACTAAGGTCCTTGGTGCGGCATGATGACCGCAGACTCCACCGTGGACATCACTTAGCAGAAGTTTTCCCTGTTCGCTAGGGATACAAAGTTGTAGAATCCCAATGTGACTCCTTTTGTAGAGTTCGCCCTCTACAAGAATGAAGGATTTGGCGCGTTGTGCTAGCCATTGGGCTTCCGTCTTGTCCACTGGTAGTATGTCGTGGAGGAGGTAGAGCGTTCTCCAGTCATCGGGAGGGTTGGACTCCGCTTCTAGGGCCTCTTCAGGCTCCATAACCTCGGGGTCGGGCAGAGCAGTTGGTGGATCGGCCCCTGGGGTTGGACTAGATGGGCCATCATCGGCTTGTTCCGACCCCGCGTAGCGTACCGAGGGTTTGTGTTGATCGCTAGAAAAGACGCCTGCCGGGACTGGCTCTCGGCCGGACGCTGCTTTCGCGAGCGTGTCGGCTGCTTCGTTGAGGTGCCTTGGGATGTGATTGAGTTTGAGGCCGTCGAATCTGTCCTTCAGCCGTCGGACTTCTTGATAGTATGCCTCCATCTTGGCGTCGTGGCAGCATGACTCCTTCATGACCTGGTTGACGACCAGCTGGGAGTCGCCCCTGACATCGAGGCATCGGATGCCCAGCCCGATGGCGATTCATAGGCCGTAGATGAGTGCTTCATATTCTGCAGTATTGTTTGATGAGGGGAAATGGAGCTGAACCATGTACCTCATGTGGACCCCGAGGGGAGATACGAAAACTAGTCCTACTTCGACGCCCTTCTTCATCAGTGATCTGTCGAAGTACATTGTCCAGTACTCTTAATCGATGACTGCTGGTGGCATCTGGACCTTGGTCCACTCTGCGATGAAGTCAGCCAGTACCTGAGATTTGATCGCTATTCGGAGGCATAAGAAATGCCCTGATCCATCAGCTCGAGCGCCCACTTTGTGGTTCTTCCCGTAGCGTCATGGCTACGGACGACCTCGCCGAGGGGGAACGATGTCACTACTGTTACAGGGTGTGACACGAAGTAGTGGCGTAGCTTCCTCTTGGTGATGAGGACGGTGTAGAGGAGTTTCTGGATTTGAGAGTAGCGGGCTTTGGAGTCAGATAACACCTCGCTGATGAAGTATACAGGGCGCTGCACCTTGAAGGCGTGCCCCTCTTCCTCTCGCTCTACCACTAAGGCAGAGCTAACCACTTGGGTGGTGGCTAATATATATAGTAGGAGGGATTCTCCGTTGCATGGAGGAACTAGGACCGGAGGTTTAGTTAAAAATCGCTTAACCATGTCAAGCGCCTCCTGAGCCTCGGCAGTCCACTCGAAGCAGTCAGATTTCTTCAAGAGTCGATAAAGGGGGAGTCCTCGTTCGCCGAGGCATGAAATGAATCGGCTAAGGGCAGCCAGGTACCCTATGATCCGCTGAACCCCCTTTATGTTTTGGATCGGGCCCATCCTTGTGATGGCTGATATCTTCTCCGGGTTGGCTTCGATGCCACGCTCGGAGACGATGAAGCCGAGCAGCATGCCCCTCGGGACCCCGAAAACACATTTTTTGGGATTGAGTTTGATGTCATTTGCCCAGAGTTTCGCAAAGGTTTGTTCAAGGTCGGCGACAAGGTGGTCAGCTCGCTTGGACTTGACTACGATGTCATCGACATAGGCCTCAACGGTTCGCCCGATGAGGTCTCCGAAGCAATTGAGCATACAGCGCTGGTAAGTTGCCCCAGCATTCTTCAGACCGAACGGCATTGAAATGTAGCAAAATGATCCAAAGGGGGTGATAAAAGATGTCATGAGCTAGTCGGACTCTTTCATTGCGATTTGGTGGTAGCCGGAGTATGCGTCAAGGAAGCAGAGGGTTTCGCACCCTGAGGTGGAATCGACTATTTGGTCTATTCGTGGCAAAGGAAATAGATCCTTTGGACACACCTTGTTGAGGCTAGTGTAATCGACACACATTCTCTATTTCCTGCTCTTTTTTCACACAAGAATGGGATTTGCTAACCACTCTGGGTGGTATACTTCCTTAATGAATTCTACGTCCAGCCGTTTGGCTATCTCCTCACTGATGGCCCTGCGTTTATCCTCGTCGAAGCGGCGTAGGCGTTGCTTCACCGGCTTGGAGCCTAGGAGGATTTGGAGAGTATGCTCGGTGACCTCCCTTGGGATGCCTAGCATATCCAAGGGTTTCTACGCAAAGATGTCTTTGTTGTCGTGGTGGAAGTCGACGAGCGCGCTTTCCTATTCAGAGGAGAGCGCGGTCCCGATACAGACTTTTTTGCCCTCAGAGTTGCTGGGGTCCAAGAGGACCTCCTTGGGTCCTTCCGTCGATTCGAATGACCCAGATGACCTCTTTGCATCGGGCGCCTCTTCAACAACCTTCTCCCTGAGGGTGGCGAGCTCTTCGGAGGCGATGACTACGGATGCGTGTCCGCAGCATTCGACTTCGCACTCGTAAGCGCGCTGGAAGGAGGTGCCGATAGTGATGACCCCGCGGGGGCCTGGCATCTTCAGCTTAAGGTACGTATAATTGGGGACGACCATGAACTTCGCGTAGCATGGTCGTCCCAGAATGGCGTGGAAAGTCCCCGGGAGCCCCACTACGTCGAAGGTGAGGGTCTCAGTCCGGTAATTGGACCGATCCCCAAAAGTGACGGGCAGATCGATCTGCACCAGTGGCACGGCTTGCCTACCAGGCACGACGCCATGGAAAGGTGCTCGAATGGGATGGGGGTTTGTTTGGTCGATGCCCATCTCGTCGAGCGTCTTGGCGTACATGATGTTGAGGCCACTGCCTCCGTCCATCACTACTTTTGTGAGCTGCTTTGGACCGACGATTGGATCGACGACAAGTGGGTGCCTTCTTGGGTGTGGGACGGCATCCAGATGGTCAGTCCGGTCGAAGGTTATGGCAGATTCCGACCACCGGAGGAAGGCAGGCGTGGTCGGTCCGGCTGTATAGACTTCACAGCGCGCGACCTTCTGGCGGCGCTTGGAGTCATAGGCCGTTGATCCTCCGAAGATCATGAGGGCGCCGGTCGGCATTGGGAAGGCATCGTCCTCCTCCTCTGCGTCGTCTGTGGTGGGAATAGGTTCCTTCCCCTGCTCCCCTTTATTAAGGCCCCTGGACAAGTATTTGCGCATGAGGCCACAATCCTTGTATAGATGCTTGGCCGGGAAGGTGTGGTTTGGGCATGGCCTCTCGATCATTTTCTCGAAGTGGTTCGGAGTGCCCTCCGTGGGCTTTCGGCCACCTTTGCGGTCGACAGCGGCCACGAGTGAGTTGTCGCGTCATTGCTTCTTACTTTTCCTTTTGGCGGGATAGTTGGAGGCGCCTTCGTCGGTGTCCTCGTCCCTCCTCGTCTTTCCATTGGAGCGATCGAAGATGGCTCCGACCGCCTCCTCTCCAGAGGCGTGACTGGTGGCGATGTCCAGGAGTTCCTTGGTAGTCCGTGGGCCCTTACGTCCTAGCTTGTGGACTAGGGATTCACAGGTTGTCCCGGATAGAAAGGCTCCTATCACGTCGGCATCGGCGACGTTAGGGAGCTCGTTGCACTACCAAGAGAAGCGCCGGATGTACCCGTGGAGGGTTTCATCGGCCTTCTGGCGGCAGTTCTTGAGGTCCCATGGGTTTCCAGGGCGTTTGTACGTGCCCTGGAAGTTGCCCACGAAGATCTCCGTCAGATCCGCCCAACTTTGAATGGCATTGGACGGTAGGTGCTCCAGCCATGCTTGCGCCGAATCGGCCAAGAATAGCGGGAGATTGCGAATAATGAAATTGTCATCACTCGCACCACTGGCCTGACATGCAAGCCGATAGTCCTCGAGCCAAAGCCCGTGATTTGTTTCGCTAGAATATTTAGGGATGTTGGTAGGTGGTCGATACCTTAGGGGGAACGCAGCGTTGAGGATGTGTCGACCAAAGGCCTAAGGACCTGGCAGGCCGAGGCTTGGGCTTCGATCCTCGTTGCTGTCATAGCGTCCGCCACGTCGGGGATGGTAGCCGCGGCGTGCTGCTTCTCCATCATCGCTGTGGGCGCGTTTCTGAGCGTCGATGATACTGCGTACGTCGCGGCCATGGCCGAGGCTTTGATGCACTGGGACGGTAGAGGGCTGCCTGCCGCCTGGCGGTGTTTGGTGAACGGACGCGTCCTTGGTGGGATGCACTGAGGGCATGCGCTGGCTGGTGTCGGGTTCGCATCGTCGAGACAACAAACTTTTCGCCTACTGCGCCGTCGCACGCTCGAGCAACGTGCGAATTTCTCGGTGGGCGCGGCGATCCTCGGACGTCGTGGCCTTCGGAAGGCCATGCAGCAAGGCGGTTGTTGTAGCGATATTCTAGCTTGCTCAGGCAAAGTGAGGAAGGGTCCCATCGTTGGTGAGGATCCTTTGGTGTACGGTGCGGGCCGTGGCGCATGCGCGCCCCCCGTCTTTGCGGCGTTCAATCTCGCGATTGATGTCCGCGTACTCCCGGATGAGCCCTTGCCCGACCTTATCGATTTCTTGCTGACGGGCCCTCAGCTGCTCCATCCTTAGGCGAGATGGGGCTATCGTCTCTTCCCCGGATCTATCGTCAGGGTTGTTTGTCAGGGTAACCTCTTCCCCGGAGACACTTTCGACGTGCCCTTCGGGGGTCTACGTCATGAAGCATTCCCGGGAAGGGTGGTGGCTCCCCCTACTAGAGTCTAAGCTGGAGAGCGATCCTGGCTCCTCATTGAGGAGCCCGTAGAGAGTCTCCGTATCATGCTCAATTGCCCCCACGAACTCGATGTTCGTGGGTGACTGAACCACACGTAGTGCCAGAAGGTGGCCAGCAGTCACCGCAGCGTTGCGGAGACCGAACGGAAACACTATCGGGGCGCTCCGTATGGGGCCTTTCGGAAATAGGGCGACGTTGCGTGAGGCCTCCCTTGATGACTAGGGTTCAAGGGAGTTGCCCGGTGGGCCCTCAAGCCTTAGACGGCTGAGGTTGATGGAAGAGAGAGACTGTGCGGCTGTGTGAGTCAGCGCTAGCTCTCCTCCTAGTGTGACGATGAAATCTAGGTTGCCGAAACGCACATGTGCGCCTGGGGCCCAACTGATTGAGTGGGTGGCCATCTGAGGCCTGATTTGGAACGCGCAAGTCCCCTACCTAGCGCGCCAACTGTCGGTGTTTTGTACAAGCACCGGCAAGTAAATTTATAGTAATACGCGTTAAGCTCGGATGGTGCGCTAAAGGATACAAGATTTATACTGGTTCGGGCCGAATGTCCCTACGTCCAGTTTGTTGCTGCTCGTGTTATTAGCACCGTGAATGGTTCATAGTAGGAGGTACAAACGATCGAGAGAGGGACTGGTCCCAAGTCTCTGATGAAAGGGTTGAAAGGAGGTCAAGAGCTTGGTAGCAGCTTGACTATGTATGTGTGTGTCTTGTCTTGTTTGGTCAAAAGTCTGTCTCTTTTATGGAGGAAGCGCCTCCCCTTTTATAGATGAAGGGGCTGGCTTTACAAGGGTGAGGGCTTTAGGATGCGTACTCTACCTAGTCTTGTGGCTCACGTCTACCCGGTTTGGTTCTTCATTCTGATGAGTGCGAAAGAAGATAAGCACCTACAATATTGTCGATGCCTCTGTAGAATGTCAGGTTGGTTACAGAATGCTGCCCTGCGCAGGGTATGGGCTGCAGTACAGTGGTTTTGACTTATGAGCCTCCCCCAGCCTTGCTCCGCACGCCTTTTGGTTCCTATGAGTCTTCGTCGGAGGGACACGGGGTCGGGGTCCGGAGTAGCGCCGTGGCCAAGGTCTTTTGACTTGGTGGACCTGAGGGGTCGGGAAGCGGGCGCCGCTCCCTTGGGTCCATAGCGTGGTGGCGGAATATCCGTCGTTCATGGAGATAGCAAATCCTTTTCTGGAGCGTAGCGGTTGTCGTATATCTTCGTCGGGTTCCGTGTCCTAGAGCTGAAGGCGGCGCCTACAACTCTATAGGGCGAGGAGCACGCACCTGTAATACCTTTCGGGCTCTGCGGCGCCCGGAAGGGTCTAAAGCACCTGTCCCGTCGTTCCCTGGCAATACTTTTCCTACCAGGGCGCAGGGTATGGTCCTTGGAGCCATGGTTGACCCGAACGTCTTGTCTTGCCCTATATCCACCATCATGAGGGAACGGGGAGAAGTTGTCAGGTAAGATGAAACCAGTCTTTAGATATCGAGCTGGGCGAGGCTCGTTCCTAGCCGTCGGGTGAAGCAGAGACCAGTCCTTATCTCTTAGGCGAGACCGAGCCTGCCCCTCCGGGGTCGGGCGAGGCGGAGTCTATCCCTTAGCCCTCGGGCGAGACCGAGACTGGCCCAAAGGCGTCGGGTGAGACGGAGACTAACCCTGAGCCCTCGGACGAGGCAAAGCTATCTCAAAGGCGTCGGGCGAGGCGGAGTCTATCCCTCAGCCCTCAAGCGAGACCGAGCCCGCCCCAAAGGCGTCGGGCGAGACGGAGACTAGCCCTGAGCCCTCGGGCGAGGCAGAGCTATCTCAAAGGCGTCGGGCGAGGCGGAGTCTATCCCTCAGCCCTCGGGCGAGACCGAGCCCGCCCCAAAGGCGTCGGGCGAGACGGAGACTAGCCCTGAGCCCTCGGGCGAGGCAGAGCTATCTCAAAGGCGTCGGGCGAGGCAGAACCCAACTCCTGTCATTCGAGCAAGGGATGTTACGGCGCCCTTATCCGTCCAGAAGTTTTTAACGTTCGGTGGTTATTGGTTCCACCTTCTGGGGTACCCCGGTATTAGGTCCCCGGCAACATGTTAGTACTGTAGCACTTATGGCTAATCATGGACTAATTAGTCTTAAAACATTTGTCTCGCGATTTCCAACAAAACTGTACAATTAGTTTTTTTCGTCTATATTTAATACTCCATGCATGTGCCGCAATATTCGATGTGATAGTTTGGGATGAAAATTTTTGGAAACTAAACCAGGCCTTAAGTAGTTGATGCCCTGCCCTGGCTGCGCCTAGAGCCACACGTTTATATTGTGAAAAATCATTTAGCTTCATTTATATTTATTGATGGATTGTTCTCGTGTAGTTACATGTCACCGGTATTAATTATTTTTTATAAATATATAAAAAGAGATATATCGATCGAGATTTCCAGAGTTACTTATAAGGCCGAGGACATAAGGGTTGGCATAAAAAGATGGGTATTGCCACCTACACCTAGCATTTCAAGGATCCTCAGTGTTCCAAAACGCAGCGTTGAAATGAATTTGGATCGGAGCGTGTTTGTTACCAGTATTGGTGAAAAATATTTTATACAATTGCATATGAAGGTTGGAATTCCTCAGTTTATCCGGTTCAAATGGGTATTTTAGTCAAGGATGCACGGTGGGTTAGTTGGGGATCTAGCTAGTACAGGAGTACGTAGCTGAGTCAGAGTCACCTACCGCTGGGGTGCCACGTCAGACAGATGTGGCTGGTGGGAAGAATCGTGCGGTGGACTGATGCGGAATCGATCCAACATGCGGGAGAAGATCGTGGGCCGTCGTCCCGTGCTTTTTGATATATCCGCTTGTTGGGACTGGAATTTGTACTTTTTGTATAGTATAGTTTTTAAAAGCAAAGTTTTCAGCTTCTAAAAAAAAAGCAAAGTTTTCAGGGAAAAAAGGACAGTAAAACTCACATCTTCCCCAGTTCTATTTTGGAAGTAAGCCCCTCAAAATATATTACTGGGAAATCAAGCATCTGCCTTTTTCTTTCGAGATAAAGATTGGGAAATTCAATTGTTTTGAGACAGGAGCAGTAGATTGATGACCGTCAATAGAAACTTAGATAGACTTGCCAGTCTTAGCAAGGACTGCGGCATCATTAAATATTCTAGTTAAAGATCACGAGGGGCATAGGAGAAACGGAAAACACTAACACCATATATTCCATATGATTGTTGCACTTTGTGGAGAAAAGTCTAAACAAAATGCAACGGGATAGTAACTCGTAAATGCTTGTTTCCTGCTAACTTAAACGACCAGCCGAAACATCATCTTAAGCCACCAACCACACAACTCCTGCTAATTTAAACGGCCAGACGAAACATCATCTTAAGGCATCGTTCGCTTTGCTGAAAAAAAAGTCAAAACATAATTTCCATTGATTTATTGTGAGAGAAAAATACTGTTTAGATTGAAAAAAAAAACTGAAAAATACAGATTATAAGAGAAGCGAGTGGGCTTGCTTTTGGCCTGGTCAGAACCATCTCTTCAGAGTGACAATGCCATCCCATCCCATCACGGCATCACGCCAGTCGCCACCAACCAAACAAATGCGTTGAACACTGTAAGAAAATATGATAATAACTCAACCAGCCATTCAGGCAGAGGAAGCAGCCAAATGGTTAAAAAAAAAGAATCTGGCCGCAGACTTTGATTTGATTACGAGCATGACGCGAGTGGTTTCGGCGAATCTCCTTTAATCTTTTTTTTTTGTGTGTGTGAACAAATCTGCTTTATCTTTGATCCTTGCAGTTGCAGGGAAAGAAGTCTTAAAAGGATAGTTACTGCAGCCCGTTGCTGTCACTCGATAACATGGAATGACCGTCACTTGGCAACGAAACAGACCATATTTCTGACTAGTCTGGGCCTTTTAGCTTCTCTCACGAGTCATGACAGCGGCACAATAATATCTTACAGCTTTCACATCGACTCCCCTCGGTTTATTTTACCCAATTGAAATCTGAATATATTCATCTGCGGACATGTGTTGACTGTGGAGCGGTATGAACATTTCCGACTTGCATGCGTGACTTCACACCGGTCAAGGGATCCGGCTAGCCAGTGTGTGGAAAAGACGAAGATGAGACCTGAGAGCACAGTCAAGGGATCCGTCAAGAAATGAGCAGTTTCGTGCCGCTCATTAGTGAATAGGACAGCGGCCTTTTACACTTTGGTGGGTAATAAAGAAAGAGAAGTTAAGCAAATAAATACAACTACTCCCTCGCCTGCAAAGTTGTAACGAGATAAACTGAATTATTGAGCTCCAGCTATGCAAACAGCGTGGAAGACTGTTGCATACTTGCATAGATCGACCCTATAGCATAGCAGGTTTTTTTTTTAGAAACTATACTACTATAGCATAGCAGGTGGTACCGTGGCATGGGCATAGGCGGATGGCACTCAGCCTGCTTGTTTGGCCGTGGCTTGTCGTAAACGATCGTAAATTTTCAGTCGAAACAGTATTTTTCTCTCACATAAATCAGCCAGCAGTACTTCTTCATAAACCAGTAATAATATGAATCAGCCAAACGAACAGGCTGCGATTGCCAGCGAAAACGTGATGAATAAAAGAGAAACCTGGGCCCTGCGCGGCTGCCCATGGAGCAAGACTCTTCAAATGCACTGTGTCCCGAGATTCTCCAGCTGCCCGGTGCATCACCGATTAAAGGATGGCGCGCCCACGGATTTGTGAAATCGGATGCATGTGGTGCTGAGTCCCGGGACGACGCGATTTCTAGAGCACACGTTCATTTGTTCCAGCTGCTCTCTTTGCGTCGACACAATCTTCTGACAATTAAATTTTGAGAGATCGCGTTCCCTAACGGCCTAACCTCTATCATGGACGACTCAGATGATAGTTCAGTTATACGCCAGATGATTGCTACACAGGGTTCGCAGGTGTGAAGGAAAACTAACCAACACATTTTACAACATGTAAGGGCCAAAAATAAAATACTACTAACAAACTATTTTCTTCCATTCTTTTGAGACGACAACAGTCTCTGGTCAACAGGAGACATTCCAGCCATCGACTACCTTAGTACTAAAGTTGTTCTGTCGAATTCCATGCTGAGAACTAGTATTAATTAACTGAAAATTCTTAAGCCGTTTACATCTTGTTAAGCCTAATGCTTACCCAAAGTAGCTCAGATACATCATTCTGTAGTGTATAGCCGATTTCTTCTGATTCTACACCAACATTACCAACCCTTGTATAGTAGGCAAAACTGGTGTTTAACTAGATTTTTTTTGTTTGTACAGGGTGATTACAAGGTTATTCAAATAGGCTCATGGTAAAAAAAATGAGACTGATTCCCTAATCTACAACAGGCAGCCTAGATGTTACAGAGATACAGTATTGGTAAATCTCTACTATAACGTCAGTTGCCGAACCCAAATGGTGATTTAGTCCTGCTGCCACCTTCCCCATATTGTTCGTTCCATTTTCTCAATTCATTCATACTCGTTGCGTCATAAGAAACAGACGAGCTAACCTGCGTTAGGAAATAGCCGGATGTTAAGAAAAGTGAGATTAGGCAGAGAAGGGAAATCATGATTACAATCAATACCTTAGCTTTTGCTTGGATAAAATCATCCAATTTAAGGGGTCTCAGATAACTGTTTTTGTTACTCACACGTCCCTAGAAAAGATAGGAATCATGTAAGGAAACTTAGAGTAGAAGTGCAGTCTTTATGGTAGAAAGTTCGACACAGGTGAACAGTTGAAAGAGCTAAGCACCTTTTCTTCTTCTTCTAGTAGTTCATGAACTGGCCTATATGCTGCAGCTACACATAGGTTCTGCAGAAACAAACAGTGAATGGGTTGCACATAGACATGAAAAGAGAACATAACAGTTTCATTCTTCTGAACAGCAGGGAAACTACCACGATTGTTCTAGTTTGGTACCTTTAGGTCGCTCCCTGAATAGCCTTCTGTGGCATTTGCAAGTTCATCGAACTTAAAACCAGATTCTAGCTTTTCTTTAGCAAGTAAAATCTTTAGAATCTTCAATCGGTTCTGTGCATCTGGAAGGTCAACATATATCCTGTGGACCATGGAACCAATGAACATCTTGCTAGATGACCATTTGCTTAAATTTGTGTCGGAAGCAAGAACATGGAATCTTAGATGTTACCGTCTAGGTAAACGCCGTATCACAGCATCATCCAGATCAAATGGACGATTTGTCGCACCAAGAATAAGGATCCGTTGGCTCTCTTTGGACCTGAGACCATCCCAAGCTGCCATAAATTCATTGCGCATCCTTCTTGTTGCTTCATGCTCAAATGCACCTCCTCTTGCACCAAGTAAGCTGTCAACCTATAACCAAACCGTATCATGCCAGGAGATCATGAAAAAAACAACCGTACTTTGAATCATGCTCAAATTACAGCCAAAGTAATGACAAGAAATGGTTTAAGAGTACTCTTGTTTTTCTTCTTCCATTTTACTAGTAAACATTGGTCAGCCTTATGCCCGTATCTCTTTGCCTTGGTAATGGGTGAGGTTACCAGGAACATACAAGGGGATATCCCTTGGTGTATGTTGTTCGCTGATGATGTAGTGTTAGTGAACGAAAGCCAGGCGGGAGTAAATAGGAAACTAAAGTTATGGCGACAGATCCTTGAGTCTAAAGGTTTTAGATTGAGCAGAACTAAAACCAAATACATGAGATGCGACTTTGGCGGAGTTGTACAGGAGGAGGGAGATGTGAGTTTGGAAGGTCAAGTAGTGCCTAAGAAGGATACCTTTCGGTATCTGGGATCAATGCTACAGAGGGATGGAGACATTGATGCGGACGTTAGCCATAGAATCAAAGTAGGGTGGATCAAGTGGCGACAAACTTCTGGCATTCTCTGTGACAAGAGGGTACCACAAAAGCTAAAAGGCAAGTTCTATAGAATGGCGATTAGACCGGCTATGTTGTATGGAGCAGAATGTTGGCCTACAAAGATTCGACATGTTCAACAACTGAGTGTTGCAGAAATGCATATGTTGCGATGGATTTGCGGTCACACAAGAATGAACAGAGTTCGGAACGATGATATACGTGATCACCTAGAGGTAGCACCAATTGAAAAAAAACTTGTCTAACATCGATTGAGGTGGTTTGGCCATGTCCAAAGGAGAGGCACCAGTGCACTGTAGAGTCCTAAGCCAAGCTAATAATATGAAGATATTAGGATATGTATAATCCTGCACTAATCATAGATTGGGTATAATCCCATAGATAGGCTAGCTGCCATATATAGCCTAGGATTCTTTCTATGTATAGCCTAAGATTGCTTCCTTGTACAGGGTATAGCTTTCCATATGTGTAATTTCCTTGTATACATATTAGCTATATATGAAAGGCTCCCCACCCACATTCAGTGTGTGGTGATTCCCTCCTTTCCTGTCTATTCTACATGGTATCAGCTTAGCCGATCCTCCTTCCCACCACCCCCCCACCCCCTCTGCTGTCCCTCCCTCCTCCCATCAGGGTCGCCATGACGACTGGATCTGCCACCAGCTCCTCCTCCTCCAGCACCACGAACAGCCTGGGCTCCCTCTCTGCCCCTGCTGTCTTCGTTGCCCCCTATGCAACGATCAATGTCAAGAACCACATCCCGGTGACCCTGGAACTGACGAGGCCCAATTTCAACCAGTGGGAACCGTTCTTCACTTCTCTCTGCGGGAAATTCGGCCTTCTTTCCCACATCACGGAGGAAGCTGGCTCCCCCGACCCTGCCTGGAACATCGCCGACGCCTGCGTCCGCAGTTGGCTCCTTGGCTCTGTTGGGCCGGATGTCCACGGCCTGGCGACGGCACCAGATCAGACCGCGCGTGGCCTCTGGCTCGCCATCAGGCGCCTCTTCGAGGCCAACAAGGCCCCGCGCGCCATCTTCCTGGGTCACAAGTTCTACTCCATGACCCAGGGCGACTCCCCCGTCAACGACTACGCCCAAAAGATGAAGGCCACCGCCGACGCACTCCGTGATGTCGGTCGCGTCATCACCGACTCGGAGCTCGTCCTCAACTTCCTGCGCGGCCTCAACCCCCGCTTCGCCAGCACCGCCGACAACATCGCCGACTCGCACCCGTTGCCGGACTTCGCCACTACGCGCGAGAAGCTCGTCCTCAAGGAGCTCCGCCTCGCCAACGAGGGCACCGTGGCAGCCCAGACGGCGTTCCACGCCGCGTGCGGCACTGTCTGCCGCACTGTCTCCAGCGCCACCGGCGGCAGCTTCACCGGCTATGGTGGCGGCTCCAGCGGCGGCGGCAGCAGCGGCGGGAAGGGCGGCGGCAATGGCCGCTGGAAGAAGAAGGGCAAGGGCGGCGCCCCGAAGTCTGCTGCATCGGCGGCTCCGTGGCTCTGCTACCCGCCCTGGACTGCTGCGCCGCATCAACAGCCATGGCGTCCACCAGCGTGGGGCGGCCCTGGCGTGCTCGGGGCTCCTCCCCCGGCCCAGGCCCACACGGCCTTTGCCCCCGCTCAGTTGTCCGGCGCCACGAACTCCTCTCTGCCTCCTCACCAGCAGCAGGGCGGCTGGGATCAGGCAGGCCTCATCGCTGCCCTGAACCAGATGTCGCTTCAGGGGTCCTCCCCCTGGGTCTTCGACACTGGTGCCACTGCCCACATGTCATCCTCGGATGGTATACTCCTGTCCCGTCTCCCTCCTCCTTCTGGCATCACGGTTGGCGATGGCACTACCATTCCCATCACCTGCCGTGGACCATCTAAATTACACTCCCCGCACTCTACCTTTCATCTTCATGATGTTCTGGTTGCCCCTGCTCTAGTACGCAACCTCCTTTCAGTTCGTCAATTCACCCGTGACAATGCTTGTTCCGTTGAATTTGACTCTTGTGGCTTTTCTGTCAAGGACCAGCAGACCGGGCGCGTGACTCTTCGCTGCAATAGTGGTGGCGACCTCTACACCTTCCCCACCACACCGTCCACTTACTGCAGCCTCGCCATCACGTCGTCCCTGTGGCATCACCGCCTCGGCCACCCCGGCCCATCCAGCCTCGCCACTCTACGGAACATGTCGGCCATCTCCTACAATAAGCACTCGCCTTGCCTCTGCCATGCATGTCAACTTGGCAAGCACGTGCGACTCCCGTTTAGCCATTCCACCTCTGTAACTAGTGCCCCATTTGATTTACTACATTGTGATGTGTGGACATCTCCCGTGCCTAGCAACTCCGGTTTTAAATATTATCTCGTCGTACTCGATGATTTTTCCCATTACTGCTGGACATTCCCACTGCGCCACAAATCTGAGGTGCACCGGCATCTTGTCGAATTCTTTGCCTATGCTACAACACAATTCAGCACCACACCCAAATCCCTCCAAGCAGATAATGGCACCGAATTCGTTAACCACGCCACCGCCACACTCCTCAGCAGCCAGGGCACTACCCTACGCCTCTCCTGCCCCTATACGTCCCCGCAAAATGGCAAGGCCGAACGCATACTCCGCACTATCAACAACACCATCCGCACCATGCTCCTCCATGCCTTCATGCCTCCTCCTTACTGGGCTGAGGCTCTCACCACAGCCACCACCCTCCTCAATCGGCGTCCCTCCTCCTCCATCCACCACCAAATACCTCATCAAATTCTCTATGGCACTCTCCCAGATTACTCCTCCCTCCGTGTCTTCGGGTGCCTTTGCTATCCAAACCTCACCGCCACCTCCCCCCACAAACTCGCTCCTCGCTCCGCCCCGTGTGTTTTCCTCGGATACCCATCCTCTCACAAGGGCTACCGCTGCCTCGACATGAATACTCGTCGGATAATCATCTCCCGCCATGTCATATTCGACGAGTCAGTGTTCCCATTCGCGGCAGCACCATCGGCGGCCTCCGTGCCGCCCTCACTTGAATTTCTGATGCAGGGACTTTCTTCCTCGACGACAATAGTGAGCACTCCTCCGCCGCTCCCTGAAACCAGCGAGGATCCAGCCCCTGCGCTCCTGGACCCAGCTGTTATCCAGCTGGGCCCCCTGGTTGCCTCTACGGGCGGGCACCCACCGCCTGCTCCGCCTGCGGGCGGGCAACAGCCGCCAGCCGCTCCACAGCCGGGGCGCCAGCGTTTCGGCATCGTCTTCACTCGCCGCAGCCGAGTTCCTGCGGCTGACCCCGTGGCTCCCCTGGCGCCGGTTCCTGTGGCTGCTGCACCGCCCACCGAGGTCGTCGCCCCTGCACCATCTGCTCCGCCACCATCTGCTCCGCCACCTGCAGCGACCCAGCAGCCTGCTGCACCACCGACCCGGCCTGTGACACGGTCAAAGACCGGCTCCCTGCGCACTGTCCAGCGCTCGCCGACCCCAATTGGCGCGCTACAATGGCCGATGAGTACAAGGCGCTGATCGACAATGGCACTTGGCGCCTTGTCCCTCGGCCCCCTGGTGCTAACATTGTTACTGGGAAGTGGCTGTTCAAGCACAAATTCCACTCCGACGGTTCCCTCGCCCGGCACAAGGCGCGCTGGGTCGTCCGCGGTTTCTCCCAGGAGGCCGGCGTCGACTACGACGAGACCTTCAGCCCGGTCGTCAAGCCTGCCACGATCCGCACCGTGCTCAGCATTGCTGCGTCCCGGGATTGGCCTATCCGCCAACTCGACGTGAAGAATGCCTTCCTCCACGGCAATCTCGAGGAGACAGTCTACTGCGAGCAACCCAAAGGCTTCGTCGACCCTGCTGCTCCTAATTCCGTTTGTTTGCTGCAGAAGTCCTTGTATGGACTTAAACAGGCGCCGCGAGCTTGGAACCAGCGCTTCTCCGCCTTCATCAGCAGCATCGGCTTCACCACATCCAAGTCGGATGCCTCCCTATTCATCTACAAGGCTGGAGCTGACATGGCTTACCTTCTCCTCTACGTTGATGACATCATTGTCACCGTGTCGTCACCGGCTCTACTCCTGCACGTCGCCTCCCGACTCTCTCTGGAGTTCGCCATGACGGACCTTGGTGACCTCCAGCACTTCCTCGGCATCTCGGTGACGCGGGACAGCAGTGGCCTGTTCCTATCCCAACGGCAGTACGCCGTCGAGCTTCTTCAGCGCGCTGGCATGTCTGAATGCCACCCGACCGCTACCCCGGTGGATGCCCGGACCAAGCTGTCCTCCACTGAGGGCACTCCCGTCGCCAACCCCTCGGAGTACAGGAGCCTGGCGGGAGCCCTCCAGTACCTCACTCTGACGAGGCCAGACCTGGCCTATGCTGTGCAGCAGGTTTGCCTCTTCATGCATGACCCTCGTGAGCCGCATCTTGCGTTGATCAAGCGCATCTTGCGCTATGTCAAGGGCTCGCTATCTGCAGGCCTTCACTTGAGCTCCAGACCTGTAGATCAGCTCACAGCCTACTCTGATGCCGACTGGGCTGGCTGCCCGGATACACGTCGCTCTACTTCAGGCTTCTGCGTCTACCTCGGCGACAACCTGGTCTCATGATCTTCCAAGCGACAGACGACTGTGTCGCGCTCCAGTGCCGAAGCTGAGTACCGTGCGGTGGCCCATGCGGTTGCTGAGTGCTGCTGGCTGCGTCAGCTCCTCCAGGAGCTCCACATCTCCATTCCGCTAGCGACGGTTGTCTACTGTGACAATGTGAGCGCCGTCTACATGGCTGCCAACCCTGTCCACCACCGCCGCACGAAGCATATCGAGATTGACATCCACTTCGTCCGCGAGAAGGTCGCTCTGGGACAGTTCAGGGTTCTCCATGTTCCTTCTGCACACCAGTTTGCTGACATTATGACCAAGGGTCTGCCCGTCCAGCTCTTCACTGACTTTCGGACCAGTCTGTGCGTCCGTGATGCTTCCGCTACGACTGCGGGCGGGTATTAGGATATGTATAATCCTGCACTAATCATAGATTGGGTATAATCCCATAGATAGGCTAGCTGCCATATATAGCCTAGGATTCTTTCTATGTATAGCCTAGGATTGCTTCCTTGTACAGGGTATAGCTTTCCATATGTGTAATTTCCTTGTATACATATTAGCTATATATGAAAGGCTCCCCACCCACATTCAGTGTGTGGTGATTCCCTCCTTTCCTGTCTATTCTACAGAAGAGAGCTAGAGGAAGACCGAAATTGATATGGGAGAGGCAATAAAAAGATATTTGAAAGCTTGGGATATACCTAGAGATCTATGTTTGAATAGGAGTACTTGTAAAACAGTTATTGAAGTGCCTAAACCGTGACTTGGGGATCTTGGTGGGTTTCAACTCTCGCCTACCCCAACTTGCTTGGGACTGAAAGGCTATGTTGTTGTTGTTGTTGTTGTATTTTACTAGTAAACATACAAAAATTACACGGCGTCCTCTTTAGCTAAAATGCCATGTTGCAATGTTTCAAAAGATCACAAAAATCATGTATGCAGTACACCTAAGGTAATTGTAGCCGCAACAATTCAGTATGAAATTCATCTTTGATGTTGACATTCAAAAAACACAAGCGCCACTGTCAGCACATGATGAACAGTGCCAGGTTGACTGCTTGTCTATTTTGTTTCTTGACATCTAGGATGAATTTCAAACTGAATTGCTGCAACTATACTTAACTTTATGTGTACTACATACATGTTTTTTTCATGATTTTTGAAGCATTGCAACATGATATTTTAGCTAATGAGGTCACCAAATCTGCATTGATTAAACATACCTCATCAACAAATATGATAACAGGAGCTAGTCGACTCGCAAAGGAGAAAAGGGCCTTTGTCAGCTTCTCTGCATCTCCAAACCACTGTTTAAAGAAAATATAATTTTAAGTCAGTGGTTGGTTGGAAAATGACTTGCGTATATGCATGAGACTGCTGGTCAATGATCATCTTGTTCACAACCATTCAAGCTCTTTGGTTGAAGAATATAGTTGATTGCTAATATATTTTGATGCAAGATTAACTACAGATGGTCTTTTGGCTGCTTGAGTTAGACATGTCACACCTGTATCAAATTGAGAAAAATGGTACTTTCGTGCTCAATTATAGCCGTGACCATATGGAATTTGACTTTCAGAAAACCAAAATCATTACTATCTAATGGCTATCACCAGCCATCACTGATTGGCACAAAACACAAGAATTGTTAGCTAAGCCACTAATAGTCACTAGTCACAAATAAGGTGTACATGTTTGAGAAAAACAAATAAGGCGTGTGACTAGGATATCCTAAAGCAACCTGGTGCAGCATGAACCAAAATTCCACAGTTGCCATATGTGGTAAACATTATCATAATTTGAATCCACTTATCCTGCGTTTATTTAAATTTTATATTAGTAAATCTTGCATCATCCCAAACAGGAACGTTCAAACCCTTAACCAGAAAAGACCTAGAACAGAACTTCTTCCCAACTTTTTCCCAGTAATAAATAGCAGATATTGTTATGATCCAACTTCTCACAAAAGAAATTCCATGTATGTCATGAGCCAATATTGGTACCTTTCATCAAGCAAAGAACATAACTGCCAAAGTCAATGGACAACCCCAAAAACATATGCCTACATAGAATAAAACTGCCAAGATTGAATGGGGTTCTATTGAATCATCATTTAAGGTGTTCAATAGTTTACCCAGTATGCAGCCCTCTAATTTTTTGCAGCAAGAATCTTCAGCAACATGTATCAAGCGCCTTGATTTTCTTATATAATTCATTTTCCATATTATTAATGAACAAATAACTGAAAAAAATCAATATAAAGATACAGGTCAAATGAAATTACCTTTGATGTGAGTGTAGAACCAGTTATACTGATAAAATTTGCTCCAGCTTCTGTTGCAAGGGCTTTTGCCAAGAGTGTTTTTCCTGTTCCAGGAGGCCCAAAAAGCAAAACACCTTTACAGGGCTGACAAGGTGCACACAATCAAATCTTTGTTAGAAATTCAGTAAAGCACTTAGACCAATTCGAATATGCATAACTTCTGATAAGACGAATATCACAATGTTCGAGCGATTGATAGAACAAGAACTCAACATTTAGAGAATGAAGCTAAAGCAACAAGCTGTCTAAGAAATAGTTATTTCACTTGCAGAATCCCCACATTTTTTCTGTTTATCTGTAATAAGTGTATCTTTAATTGCACAATCTCATTTTGTAATATACGAAAGGGTTTATCTAAGAACCAAAGATCAATTTAATTGAAGAACATCTGCTTTTGGTTATCTGCTTCACTATAAGCTAAAAACTTATTTCTGCATCCATATGAAATTTACAAGCCTCAATCACATTACACATTGAAAAGCAACCATCATAAAACTAGACTTAAATACAATTAGGTGAATAAATGTGCAGTCATGTATGATAAATTGGTAACAATCTGAACCAAGCAGTAGTTTGGATGGTTAATTGGTTAGTGCCACCAATTAAGAGGATAGACACCCAGGCTCGAACCCAGGGCTCACCAATTTGTGGGTACCTCTCAAGGAAAGTGGTTTCAGGGTACTCCTCTATCTTACAATTGAAAATGCCTAGGGGAATTCTCTCCCAGTGGTCAAGAAAAAACAATAGAAAACAATCTAGTGCTAAAAAAGCTCCATAATTAGTTTTCGACAGATGAAGAACAGTCCAATCTCCAACAGTGGACCAAGGTCAACTAGCTAAAGGCTATCAGGACATAATGCACGCATCCACATTAAAAAAACTAGATCAACCTAGCAGGAACTAGGTGGAATTTTTTTTCTCGAACACGCAGGAGAGCTGCGTATCATTGTATTAATAGAAAACTAGATGGCATTTTATTATTAATAATAAGAAGAAAGCACCCAAACCCCAAATTCGCCTTGACGTTGACGAAGACTTGAACCTGGGTGGTTTGGATATACATCCACACCCTGGACCAACTAAACTAGCTCATCTTCCTTCCACATTAACTATATTTACACAGCAATATCTGTGTCAATTTACAGAGTGCAAAATAGATGCTGCAAAAGTGTAGTGTAAATGGGAATAGGATCATTCCAAATGACGTGAGCAGCTTTCAATGTTGCATCTTTCTCTACCACAGCAACTGCATACATCGAAAGAACTCAAGTAATCATAACCTTGAATTCAGCATGAAACATACTTCTGGAAGCTTGACTACAATGCTAAAGCAACAGCATCTTATAGCTATTTATTGCAGAAAATGATTTTTTCATGCAATAACTAATTCTACCACCTAGCATTTTGAGTTCATGCTAATATGAGGTGACTTATGTGTCTATCAATAATAATGAGTCACTTAAATGCAATATTCAAGGCTCTGTGATATTTCTAGCAAAATATACATTGTGATTTTTTCATCATTGTTTCATACAGTTTTGTATCTCTATTGTTAATTTACTATTATATGTCTTACACTATCAAAACAATGCTAAAATATTTATGATATTTTTTAACATAAATTATGATGTCCGCTATCACCTCACAAAATTTGAAATTGAAACTCAACTTGTAAGTGGAGAAACAAAAAACAAATCTGTTAAGAGGTAAATTAGAACAATTGAAATAGTTGGAGAGAGTAAATCGAACCAAACATTAGTTTGAGGGTTATCTGGACGTAGCGCAAGCTTGGGGAGGGGGGGGGGGGGTACTTTTGTCTTTTTCCCAAAAAAAACAATATATCTAGCAGAAAGTATGAAGTAAAAAAAAATCTAGCAGAAAAGCAAGCCATACCCTTAATAAATTTCCATGCGAAAAAAGTTCAGGTCTCCTCATTGGAAGAGTAACAAGCTCATCCAATGTTCTCTTCACGTCCTCAAGTGCACCGATATCGTCAAATTTCACTCCAATTTCATTTGGAGGTACAACAGCAGAAATGAAATTGCGTTCATACTCATCTTTAGCCAAAACCTGAAGTTAGGAAGCTTATGAGTTTGTGTAGGCATATAGAACAATGACATAACATAAAAGGCAGAAAAAAATCTAACTTTATGAGATAGATAATCAGTTGAATACCTTCAGATTTTGAGATGATTTCTTAGTTGTTATACCCTGTCCCTTCAGCCTCTCGATTGCTATTTCCAGACTTCACATAAATGAATAAAAAACATTAGTAGCAAGGGACTGGCTAAGGTAAAAACAAATAAAACAATATTCAATGTTTCCCTAAAAAATATATGATGTGAAGTAGATATACCTCTCACGGGGAATGATTAATCTGTCACCCTTGATAGAAGGAAGATCTGTTGATGACAGATAGTGGTTTCTAGCCCATCCAACGACCTTCTCCGCTTCTGCAATAAACAACAAACTCATTGAACTTACTGATTCACATCAGCGCCACCAACTAGCAACGGAAACCTGTGACTGTTATGCAAAAATGGAGGAACAAAAAGGGGCAGACCCAGTGCCGGAAGAGGAACAAAAGGATATATTTCAAATTTAGCACTTCACCCCGCTTCACTATTTCAAAATGTGCACCTTTTGCAGCGTAGCATTAGGATAGTGAATATTTTTTATACTTTTCCATCTGCAACCAACCAACTATAGGGTTTATACAATGGAGCAGACCACTTCACAATTAATTGTCAATAACTTTCAATGATTCATCATGTACCAGAAGTCCAGAATTTTTACACTATCTCTACATATAGAAACATCATGCTACCACTACAAAACCTTCACTGCAACAAGATTAATCTGGCACCAGGATTTTAGTACTGGTAACCACCCCCAAGCTGGCCACTGCCAATCTGCCACGGTGCCACCTAGGTGAAACCAGGATGTAGGTACATTTTTTTTTTTTGACAAAGGGATGTAGGTACAGTTGGTTGCAGTAGAGGGTTAGTTGCACTTCAAGTTAGTAATAGCAGTGGTTCACTCGAACAAGCATAAAAGCACTAAACCCGAAAAAGAAATTCAGGATATCATAAAAAGAGTTGGTGTCAAATTCCACTATACTTATAAAAAAAAATTTATTTCTGTTCCATTTTTCTTGCATTGAACCAGCACAAGACAAACCAGTTAAAAAAAATCAACTCATGTGATGTGCATGAAATTCCAGCAGAAGCATGGGCTAAAAATTTGAGTAGACATACTTTGTTTTGTTAAAACAATACCATCCGACTTCACATGCAAAATGTCCACACAAGAAAGATCATGCTCCTCAAGCACCTGCATTAACCAATCATCGCTTAGAACTCAGGAACCATGATAGTGAAGTGGCAATCTGAACGAAAATGGAGATGGATGGGAAGCACAAGATCTGCATCCAAACCTTGTGCAATTTAACAAGGTTATGCCGCGAAATCATAATTTTTCTATCCTCTTCAATCTGATTATTAAAAACTCGTAGTTGTTCATCTTCCTGTATGTAAAGTAAAAAAGAAAGAAAGAAAGTTAGGAGCTATCATCAAGCTACAGGGCACTTGTAATTGAAATGTGGACTAGGCACTGTAATTCATTGATTTAATAATAAGAGGCACCGTTATAGCTTCATCATGTGCTGGTACAGTGCATGTCAATAGTTTGTTTTGTGTAGTGCAGAAGATTGGTGAAAGATGCTAACCTCTGGAAGAGGAACAGTTAGACTATTGGTGAAGAGCTTTGATATGTCACCGGACCTTGAATATCTTTCTCCCTTCAGGCCCCCTACCAACTGCTTCAGTGGTGATGGCTGCATAGAAACATTTCAAATGAGTCGTACTGATTGTGAAATACTATAACTGAGAAGACAAACTTAAAACTTTTCATAGGCAATGACAAAAGAAGTCAAAGCTAATATTATAGGTTTCACAATTTGTGCAAATAACATTTTGTAAAGAGCTAAGCACTTCTTCAAGTAGCACAATTTCAATTCGTGCTAAAACAGTAGGTTTACATATGTCCTAGTAATGATAATGACCCACATTCTCTACCCACTCTAAGTCAAGGAATGAAAAACATATGTAATCAGTCATCATTCGCAAACAAGGTACTGATAACTGAGAATGGACCTGAACGAGCTTGCTAGACAGTCATGCTTCACAATGTAAACCAACTAGTGCTGTTTTATGAATGTTTAGAGCAACTCCAAGAGACTCTCTATATCCTTCCTAATTGCTAGGAATAGAGATTTTGGTGAAAAAGTACCATTCAATAGCTTCTTTAAGTGGTTATCCAGAAATAGCCATCTTCTATCCGGATTTCTCTCTAGCCAAAGATAGAAAACGAGAATGGCTCTCTAGAGTGCAAACAAGATAAAGGAAAACTGTTGGAGAGTGGAAAGATATAAAAAGCGATTTTTATGCAAATGACTCTCCAAATGATGATTTAAAGAGTGAGCTTTAGAAAGACTCTTGGAGATGCTCTAAGGCAAAATAGGAACAGCAATATAATGGTGCAAAACTCATCCATTAGTTACCAAAAGAATGGAAATAATCAACCAAGACCCTTGATACAATAACAATAAAACCTATCTCAAGCATGTTTTAACATAAAAACAGTCAATAAAGGCTTTTGATACAAGTACTGAAGAAATAAATCATGATTATAATAGAAAGTAAACAGACAATAAACATATATTCATTTGAACAACATAGGATAATTACCAGTGAAGACAGGCGAGAGAGATTGTGGAACATCAGTGCAGGCTGTACATGTCCATAACATGCATAAGACCTAACAAATTGCTTATGTAAGTTGAATTTGAATTTTAGCAAGAATTATTAGATCTTACATGTTCCTTATCCTTGGGTGCTGCTGCCAGTATGTTCTGCCCACATATCAATACTACTGGTCCGGTAAGTCGGTCAAACATTTTCTCAACCCTTTGCACAAACTCTCTGCGATCTGATTTTGAAACTGCTCTAGATAACCATTGAGAACTGTCTGGAAAGTAGACAATTATTGGCTGTAGAGATGGCAGAACCTATACAGAAAAAGGTTCATTAAGCAAGTCCATATAGAGATTAACTTCTTCAATGAGACCAACAACACTGGCAATATTTGAGGATTAAAACCAGCAGTAAGGAATGATTGCAGTATACATATGTAAAGCACCATATTTTCAAAACTTATGTAAAAATGCGTGTCAAGATATATTTTGAGAAATCACCTCACAAAGTGCTTCAAGTGCGATATGCCAATCGTCTGATTCGGTATCATGATCATGTGCAATATCCTGAGCTAAGGCACAAAGAAATCAGATGGAATCAAAGTGATGGAATTGTCAAATTAAATCAAACAGCCGTTAGGGCTAGAGAGTAGAGACATACAATCAACCCAGTAAACAGTTGCTGTTCCATTTTCCTCCTTGCTAGTTACATCTTCATGGGCATCGTGTGATTTCTCTATAGAAGGATCAAATATGACAGCAACCTGATCCCCATTGACCTCATATACCTCCCCACGCTGTCCATTTGATAGACCCCTGTGATTATTAGAGTTAGAAATGTTCCTCTTCATAATCTATAAGAACAATTTTCTAGACACAATTACAAGAGCAAATTTTTACATATCTTGTAAGTTTCTGCATGCATGGTAGAAATATCAATAGCAAAGAACTTTCCTCATAAAAAGGACAGCGATAGACAGAGAATCAATTGTCTAAGGAGCCGCAAATCAGGTATTTGCCAATTGCCAATACATTTCACTGGAACAAATTTTCAAAATCCCAAAATACTCAAATAAAGAATACAAAGTTGTCCTGAATTGCTCCTATTAGAGAAACTACATCCTAAACTATCATACTTTTCAAATTGGAAGATAAGCTCATGAGATATTCAGAGTGTTTCAAATAATAACTGGTGGCCAATAATGATTTGCCATGTTTCACATGCTACTAACAATGCATGTTTCAGCTTATAAACATCACCCAATTCTATATTGTAACATTGACAATTATATTGATAAAGGGAAGATCACAATTAAATTTTAATATTGACATGGAGAAAATAATATACAGAACTACAAAGGGGAGGCCAGAACTGGCATAGCACAGAATCGGGTGTACTACAAAATCATTTTGTCCTGTTCCATGATATATACCCACCTTCCACTAATAAAAGTATAGGCACTCCTTGAGCCATCTTGAGTAGGTATTTTCCCCAAAATGATCCTGTGTAAGGTATATATGGTACATATCAATGTTAACATCAAGAAATTGAACTTTTAACATGGAGCCCATTATTGTGATATAAAGCACTTGTGAAACCAGAACAAAAAAATTATTTTCTATTTTTCACCACATCACTATGCATCTATGCGAGCACATGCATGCATGCTCACTTGCTTATTCCAAAGCCAAACTGATCCACACCTATAAGACCAAACCCAAACAAACCAATGTTGTTTGATATTTGAGTAAACATAACAAAGATAAGTCATGGTACCAAGCTAAGAACCACAAAAGTTAACTCGGATCAGCATCTATACTGTATCAAACTCATCAGTTGGTTTGTCCTTCGCATCCACACACATTAGCCTACAAAGGTCAATCTTATCCATCTACTTGACCTCATCCAATGGTTCATCTTGATTTTGTGCTTCACCTTCCTTTATAATAATAAATAACATTAATGCTGCTAATAATGCTCCTAATCACCCTTCACCACACCCAACTGATAACCATATACACTAATGCCCATCAACTAATGTGCATTGCATGCAGAAAAAAAAGGGTAAGAAAGTCAATATCCAACAATTACCTCTGATCTGCTTCAACAACTGCAGAGGCCCCAACATACTTGACCCTATCTCCTGAAAAGGTACATAACAAAATTAGAAGGAAAAAAACAGATTTAAACTCCAACGTTGAAAGACCCAATTTGTATGTATGATTTAAAGAATTTTTAGATGAAGCAGATTTAACTTCTGAGTTGGTGTAGCTACATACAAGGTATCAATAAAGAGGGGCTAAGCCTCAATTATGCTCAGGCAGTCATGGACTCATGGGTTAAGTTCAAACAATAAAAGCTTATTTTTCAACGCAATGTAGTCGATAGTTCACATAGTAAAGTCTGAAGGGAAAAATAATGGGAAATTACCCCTTTTGAAAGGCCTTTTCTCTTCTTCTGATGACTCAGGAGTTTCAGAAGATTCTGACTGCTGTACTTTCTTCAGCACCAACAATTCTCTAAAATAACAAGGCGGGAAAGGATAATTATAAGCCACAAATTTGTGAATGAAGAAAAAATCATTAACGAGGGCAGATAATATGAATGTTGGTTCTCCTTGCCTTTCCTCTAGTAAGGCAAGAACACTAAAGAAGAGAAGTTATTTCAAACGATTGTTTCTATCAACTGTATTTTCTTTTCATTTAAAACCCACTTAACATAAGATTGTCTAAACTTTTGATGTCCCCTTCGTTTTAGAGAGACACAAAAGTGGCACAATATCATTTTGTCTGTAAATGAAACAGGTGCAACTTTTCAGAAGCACAGGTCAAATATGTGTCTTTTCTGTGAAAAGCATCGCAAGACACTTCTTATGCAACTAGACAGGGAGATAAGATAAATCACCTTGGCATATTCCTCGATAGTACAAGGGACCAACTTTTTTAGGTCATCCAGAGACTTTTTCAGGTCTTCCACAGATTTGAGAGCATCCTCATCGTCACTTTCACCAGATTTTCCATTGTTGCTTGTCCAATCTTCATCACCATCGTCTTCCATTTCAGATTCTGAGCCTTCATCCTCTGACTCAGCATGCTCATCCTCCTCCTCCTCACTTTCTGAGTAATCCTCCCCATAATCCTACGAATCAGGTGAAATGTGAGGTTTGCAAAGTTGCATCATGCCTTTATACTTTGTGAAATGCAGTATCTTACATATGGTGCAAGGACGCTGCTGTCCAGAACCAATAGCGGCACTTGCAACTCATGTGCAAGAGCTCTAACAAATCTCTCCCTGTAAAGCTCAGTTCCTGCATTAAACAAATTTCACAACCCAAGCATTTGTAGCAACGCTAAGTATCTTCATCCTAGCTGCTTTATACCTGGAGAACTTTGGAGCAATATCCGCCCTCCTGAGGATTCCAAACGTGAGCCATACTCTGACGTGACACCCTTGTGCCGCAGGTGGGACGCCACACACTCACTCAGCAGCTGCCTCGCATTCTCACTTAAGCATTCAAAAGGGAACAGACTACACACTCTCTAGTCGTCAGCCCACTAATGTTAGCTTGGTTGAAACAAAACTTCGAACAGATGATGAGGGCGTCTCACTTGACATAGTAGGGGAAATTCTGCCACGAGAGCGAACCCTTCTCCCACGGCACGACGCGGCGCAGGAACTCGCTGCGGAACCTCTCCCGCCTGGTGAGGAACGTCGACTCCCGCCGCTTACAGCCGGTGAGAAACCTCTCGCCGCTCAGCCACTCCTGCTGGTCCTTCTCCCCGAGACGCGCGTGCTCCTGCTCGAAGCACCTGCCGCTGCTCCCCGCCGCCGCCGAGGACGCAGCGGCGCCCCTCGCCTCAGCGCTCCCGACGCCGCCCTTGGAGCCGTAAAACCGGCACAGCCGTCGGGCAGGGCCGGGCGGCCGCGGCGCGCCGAGCGCGCTGAACCTCCTGACGAAGGAACCTCCACTGACGCCAGTTGCGGAGATAGCTGAGGGAGCTTGAATTGCTCCACATCGGAGGGCGCAGGAGGAGGCAGCGCAGCCGCATCGCGTGGTACATCTCGGGCGGCTCTAGGACCAAATGGTGAGGAATCGTCAGCCTAGATCGTTTGCTTGAGCATGTGAAGCGAAGCTAGGAGTGACTAGTGGTGTGGGAGCCTGGGAGGATTGGAACGAAACCGGACCAGGATGGCCGATGGTGGGTGGCGCGGCGGAGACGGTGGCGCCCGGCTGCGGGGCGACGGAGAGGAGGGAGACGGAGACGCCACGCCACGGCACCCGCTCCACGCCTCCACTCCAGGTTTCGGCTAATCCGCTTTTCACGCCGTGCCGCTCGGCCCGCTCCTGCGCTGGGTTGGGGCGTTGGGCCCCAGTTGGACACCAACACCGACAAGCGACAAGCCATGGATCCAAGTCCTTTGTGAGAACCTAGTGGGCTGTCGGCCTTGATAGAATCTACAGTCATTATAACGGGCCGCTTTGTTGGCATCACCAGTGGACGTATGAGGGCCCTAACGAGAAAATTGTTTACGGGCCCCAGCCCATAGTTGTCGCTTCGTTTCCTAGCCCGTGACTTGGATCCTGGATTTGCATAGCGGCCCACGTCCATTTCAAACGTCTGGATGGTCAGGCCCAGGTATCTCTTTAGTCTTTATTATATTATGATGACTTGACTTATGAGAACAATCTCCGGGAGAAAAACAGATCTGGCTCCATATGAGGAACTGCCGGGTTGCGATATCACGAGGTCACGAGCAGGAAGATCTAGCTAGAGCATCGGAATCGATACCAAGAGTGCAGTCCTAACTCACGAGCCATCGAGTTTGGCCGATAAAGGCAGAAAGAATGGAAGAAATGAGCTGTCTTGGTGAGTGGTCTCCCACAGGGTCCAGTGGTACTCTCACAGAACTTTAGGTATCGTCTTTTTGCAGCGTCATTTCCCTTTCTAGATTCAGCAGCAGGCGACTACAGCTCACCGAAAAGTGGTGTACTCGTCTTCGCAGTTAGCCCGTGTTCAGTTCAAAAATAGTTCCTAAAAATGCTACAGTACCCGTCACATCGAATCTTGCGATACGTGCATGGAGTATTAAATATAGACGAAAAAAAAACTAATTGCACAGTTTGGTTGGAAATCGCGAGACGAACGTTTTGAGCCTAATTAGTCCATGATTGAACACTATTTGTCAAATAAAAACGAAGGTGCTACAGTACCCAAATTCCAACTTTCCCTCTGACTAAACACAGGCTTACTCTAGCTGAGCTGAGATGACAGATGAGTCTTCAGTTCAGTGTGGTGGCTCGGAATTGTTGAACAGTAAATGCGCTGGCTAAGATTGTCTCCAGGAGGCAAACCCAAAATACGGTCCCACACAGAAAACATCCTCCAATAGGTGACCCAAGCACGTTACCTATTTTGCCTACGAGCTCAAACAAAACGCAAAAATGCATCGTCTCTCTCCTCGCTACGCAAATCTCCGATGTGGCCCGCCCGCGCACGCCTCCGCATCGGAGGAAGCCCAGGCGCCGGTGCCCTCCTCCTCCTCCCTCTCCTCTCCGAGGCCTGACCCCGCAACTCACCCACGCACGCCTCTGCGTCGGAGGAAGCCCTCCTCCTCCCCCCTCCCCCTCCCCCCTCCTCCTCGTCCCTCTCCCCTCCCAGGCCTGACCCCGCGACTCACCCATGCGAGGGCGCGCGCGTGCGCGGCATGGCCGTCGCCGCTGCCGCCGCCGCTAGGCCTGGCTGATGCCGCCGCGGCCACCCTGCGCCCGGGCTCGGCCGGATCTGAGGCCCCACGGAGCCTAGCCCCTTCCTGCCCGCCCGGCGCTGAGGAGGCTCCGCGGGCTCCACCTTCGCCGCCGCCGAAGCCGGGGGCTGCCGTCGCAGCCGCGCCCTCCGGATCCGAAGCTGGGGCGCGAAGGGACGAGGACCGGGGGCCACCGGCGTGGTTCGCCGCCCTGGTCGCCGTCGGCCTCTACATCGTCGTGCGGTTGAACGTCGAGGCCGCGGCGGGCAAGGTAGGCAGCTCGGCGGCGCCCTTGGCCGTACCGTCGTCCTCCGCTTCGAGATGGGCCTTCCCCGTCGCTGTTGGAGAGGACTATTTTACTGGTGCGTGACCTTTTTCTATGCATGACCTAAAACCGGAAATGGGTGTCGTGTTTAGGTCTCCCTCGTTGGAGACAGTGACCCCGGCCAATGCAAACCCGATATCAGAAAGGTTTTGTTTCAGTAGTGCTGCTTCATGGAGACTGCTACACATGTCAGCACTTTGCGAGCTACGACCTACGACCGATCACTTTTCACCGATCCTATTTACGAATATTTTCGCCGTGACCGATAGTATCATTTAACCCGCCGTACCGTGGTCCTCCACGCGCGTGAAGAAGAAGAAGAACAATCCCGATCTCCCATCCCAATCAGGTAATCACAGACAGAGCCAATTCGATGGATCACGCATACCTGTCTGTCATGCAACCAAACCAATCCGGCAAATCCCAGATCCAACCTGTCCCGAACTGGGAGTAAAAAAATAGCCCTCCTCGCCATCAGAAGCAGACATCAGCACAAAAAATAAGCAAAACCCCAAAGAAGTGCGGTGCACTACTAACCGGGAACCATCAGAATTCAGAACCCGACGACAAACTACCGACTAGTGCTGAATTGCTGATTGCTGAAGCTGGGCAGGTGAGTTGACATGCCATGCCACCCACGCCGCCACTCCTGGCTGGAAGTGGAAGCAGCCGACGGGCACGGGCACTCGCCATCACCTGCTCGGCACGGTCAGCAGTCGCCGGTCGGCGGTCGGCGGTCGGCACTCGGCGCCACCAACCAACAAAGTGAAATACTGCCCAGGTTTCGTGCCGGAAAGGATCGGAAACTTCGAATCGCCCTCGCGTTGGTCCAACAACTCCCGCGGCGCGCGTCGGTGAGATCGCGGCAGCGCCGTTCAAAGCTTGAAGTGTTCTGCGAGCGCGGTCACCTGACCTGACGGAACAGCAAAGTACTTGGCGGTGCGCGTTGGACTGTGTAAAACCTTTGGCCGGTTCCCAATTCAGAGTTTCAGACCCTGAGCTGAGGCCTGAGCTTTCAGTTTCAGTACGTCGTTGATATATGCGCTTGCGCGTCGGCGGATTGACATGTATGTACGTTACCGGGTGTGGGGTGACAGACAGTGACACCCGACGACGCCTCGCTGTTTCAGCTGTGCAATTGCGGAGTTTTCTTAAGCGACAAAGAGAAAAGGGCGAAGCTGCTGCGTTGCAGCGACGGCGACAGGTGCCTGAGGCAGTGTGACTGCTGCTATTCCATCGCTCGCATCGTTCTCGTTCGTTGCAAGCTAAGCTTGCCTTGCCCGCGGCGTCGAATTCAAGTTCAGAATTCACTGTCCTCGAATGCCCGGCTTGCTGGGTTCAAAAATAGAAGGCACAGTAGTCGACATGAGTGGTCCACGAACCATCGGCCTGTTCGGTTGACCGGTTCGTATCGTTACTGGTTCGTAAAGAAGTACTGCTGGCTAGTTTGTGTGTGAGTAATATACTGTTCCGGCTGAAAATTTACGATCGTTTACGACAAGCCACAGCCAAACGAACAGGCTGCGTATTTGCAGCAAGGTTAAAAACCAAGCTACTACCTAGGTAGTGTTTAGATGGCGAAATTTTTTGCAAAATGCTACTGTAGCATTTTTGTTGTTATTTGACAATTAGTGTTAAATCATAGACTAATTAGGCTTAAAAGATTCGTCTCGTGAATTTCGTCTAAACTGTGTAATTAGTTTTATTCTTTATCTATATTTAATGCTTCATACATGTGTCTAAAGATTCGATGTGACAGAAAATCTTAAAAAATTTTGCAAAATTTTCTGAAACTAAACTGGACCCTATCTGACGATCAGATAGATAGATGCACTCAAAATGTTCCCGCAAATTCTAAGTGAGCTCGCACGCGCATTCCCACTGGGCCCTGTTTAGTTGCTCCCAATTCACAACTTTAGCACTATACAAAAAGAAGATTTTTCATCACATCAAATTTATGGTACATGCATGGAGTACTAAATGTAGACGAAATCAAAAATTAATTGCACAGTTAGGTTGTACTTTGCGAGACGAACGTTTTGAACCTAATTAGTCAACGATTGGACAATTATTACCAAATACAAACAAAATGTTACAGTGCACTACAGTGTTGCGCAGCGAATCCGGCGGCGCCGAATTCGGCCAACTAAACGTGGCCTGGTTCGTAAGTCGAAACAACTTGCAACAGAATTAGGGGGTGTTTGGTTCCTGCAGGAAAATTTTAGTCCATGTCCCATCGGATGTTTGGACACATGTATGGAGTATTGAATATAGACGAAAAAAATAACTAATTACACAGATTGTGACTAATTTGCAAGACATTTTTTAAGCCTAATTAACCCATGATTTGACAATGTGGTGCTACAGTAAATATGTGCTAATGATGGATTAATTAGGCTTAATAAATTCCTCTCATAAATTAGTCTCCATCTATGTAATTAGTTTTATAATTAACTTATATTTAATTCTCCTAAATAATATCTAAACATTCGATGTGACATAGACTAAAATTTAGTCCGTGGAACTAAAATTTAGTCCGTGGAACCAAACACCCCTTTAGACATCAATGGCCCCTGGAAAATGGAAATCCAATCACCATGGGCGCTCAGACACTGCATCGCAGATGCTGGCGAATTGACAGGTCTGGCATATTGGCAGCGTACGGGCGTCCGCCCTCTTTAGTTACACCCCAAAACACTAAATTTTTCAAGATTTCTCGTCACATCGAATCTTTAGACGCATGCATGAAACATTAAATATAAATAAAAAATAAAACTAATTACACAATTTAGATGAAATTCACGAGACGAAACTTTTAAGCCTAATTAGACTATAATTGGACACTAATTACCAAATAACAACGAAAACGATACAGTAGCGTTTTGCCAAAAATTTTGACGTCCAAACTGGCCCTTACTTGTGCGCGCAGAGGCTGATCCTAACTCCTGTGCTCGGAGGATCGTGGCCCTAAGTTCTGGTACAGCCGCTGGACTGCTCGATCCGATGCTGTAGTCTCTCCCGCCGATGCGGATAATCCCGGCTCCCCTAGTTCCAGCCTATCACAGGCACCAGGAGCCGCTTCCCGGCGGGCACTGACCAGCGGGCAATGATTCCGCCCACCTGTTCAGCGCGGCCGGGGACTCCACTCCACGAAGACACGGGCACGGGCACGAGGCCACGAGTCCACGGACTCCCAAGTCCCAACCGAAACGCGCGAGTTATTATTACGCTTTACGCGCGGACACGGCGGCCACCCGCCCGTGCCGTGAGGCCGTGACCCGAAACGCTCCATTACTCGCGCGGCTTAAAGCTTTTCCTCCCTTTCCTTTCCCCCCTCGCATCGCAGCCAAGCCAACCTCGCCCTGCATCAGATCTCGCCCACCTCGCCACTCCGTCTACCTCCCCGCCAGGATCGCCGTGGAGCTCTCCCACGCTTGACTGACCCCATCCGCGCTTGGACTGGTCGCGAGAGGACGGGGGCGGGGGCGACGCGCCCAGCTACCTACCGGTTCCTTCCTCTGAATTGGCCGCAGCTAGCTGTTCGACCTCGCTGTTCTTGGCCCAGCTGCTCTGCTCTTGTCGAGGGATGGTCCAGTGCTCCTCCAACAAGGCTCCCCGCCGACATTGAGCTACTGTGCCTTACCGCTGCCGATTCGCTCGGGGTTGCTCTCTGGATCGTGCCGTGGCGGCTGGCCGATGGGCTGCACGGGGTCCAGGCACGCGCTGCGCTGCGGCGTCCGGGGTGGCGGCCGGTCGCCGCACGCGCGGAGCCGCTCCGGCGGCGTTCACCACACCGTCGCGCTCAAGTCCTCCACGCTGGGGTCGCTCAGCCTCGACCGGGACGAGGAGGAGATAATGAAGTGGCGCGACGACGGCGGTGTCGGCGCGGCGAAGACGACGCCGCCGCTGCCGCTGAAGCCGCAGCTGATGCGGCGGCAGAAACAGGTGCCGGGCTCGCTGGCCAAGACGCCGCAGGTCCGCGAGCCCGAGGTGATCAACGTGTGGGAGCTCATGGACGGCCTCGACGACAAGGACGAGGACGGCGACGCCGACGGCGAGAAGTCGGCCCCAGGATCGCCCGAGTTCGATCCGGACGTCATCGCCGCGTTCCGGAAGGCGCTGGATGAGATACCCCCGCCGCCGGACGACCCCCCCGGCAACGAGGAGTGTATCAAGAAGCCTGACGGCCCGGGTGGTGGCGGGGGCGGCGACGAGGTGGGCCTCAGGAAGCGTGAGATACAGAGGTTCCCGGGCATCGTGCGCGCGCGGGTCAGCGCGTTCCAGCAGAGGATAGACGCAAAGCTCGCCAAGCTGGCGCCGCCGCAGCCGCAGCCACCGGCTCTGCCGCCCCCGCCGGACAGCACCCGGAAGGTGGTGCTGTACCTGACCAGCCTCCGCGGCATCCGCAAGACGTACGAGGACTGCTGGTCCGCCAAGTCCATTCTGCAGAGCTACGGCGTGCGCGTCGACGAGCGCGACCTGTCGATGCACTCGGGGTTCAAGGACGAGCTCCACGCCGCGCTGGGCTCCACCGCGGGCAGCAGGCTCCCGCAGGTGTTCGCGGACGGCAGGCACCTGGGCGGCGCCGAGGAGGTCCGCCGGATGCATGAGGCCGGCGAGCTGTCGAAGGCGCTCGAGGCCTGCGAGATGGCGCCCCCGCCGAGATCCGGCAGCAAGGGCATTGCCCTGGAGGCGTGCTCCGGCTGCGGCGGCGTGCGGTTCGTGCCCTGCGAGGAGTGCTCCGGCAGCTGCAAGGTGTTCCTCGAGGAAGTGGGCACCTTCACGCGGTGCCCCGAGTGCAACGAGAACGGGCTAGTGCGGTGTCCTCTCTGCTCGTTGTGAAAATCTCAGAGCTGCTATGGGTTATGGGATTTTTATTAGGCCCGGTTTAGTTCTCAAAAATTTTATGCATAAAGTATTAAATATAGACGATAAAAAAAACTAATTACACGGTTTGGTTAGAAATTGTGAGACGAATGTTTTAAGACTAATTAGTCTATGATTAGCCATAAGTGCTACAGTAACTAACATGCGCTGATGACGGATTAATTAGGCTTAATAGATTCGTCTCGCAGTCTTCAGGTGAGCTATGTAATTAGTTTTTTTATTAGTATTCGAAAACCTTTTTCAACATTCCAAAATATCCGATGTGACATCTAAAAAAAATTTCCATTTCGTGAACTAAACGCAGCCTTAGTGTGGGTTTGTAAGATTTTGTTGAGGAGTATTTGTCGTTCTAGCTGCGGGTTTGTACAGAAGTTACACGCATGTGTAACTTTATTAGGACTGATGAAGCAACAGATGACCGTATTTATGTTTTGTTGATGACTGGATTTAAAAGTGTACAAGCACAAGACATGACAACAGTCTGATGAGATATGCATTGCAATTGCATTTCCCACCTCTTGTCGTTTGCTTCTGGAGCACATTGTGTGATGAGAGTTTTTTTTTCCCAGACCCGGTTACACACATAGACGCTCACATATACAAGCGCACACTCATCCTTATAAACATAGGTATGTACATTCTACTTCTATAAGCATCTCTCTATCCCTATGAGCACCTACGAAAAATACACTCTACTCCTATGAGCATCTCCCTATACCTATGAGCACCTACGAAGAACTAAGTTGGACTCGGACACGTTATCTACCACTGAAAGAATAATTTAGATCCTAGAATAAATCCAGAAAAACATGAGCACTCGTGTCAAGTCGAGAACTTATGCCCTGTTCGTTTGGTTGATAAGCCATGACTGAAAGCACTGTTGATCAATTTGTTATGAGAGAAAAATATTATTTATAGACTAAAAAAATACGGCTTATAAACCAAAAGAACGGGACATCAAATCCGGGTGATCAGGTTGCACCGCGAGAAAATCAACGAGCTGAGCGTCGCGTGGAATAAGAGTTTTGCCAATGGAACAATGCGAGCGGCGAACCCTTGATAACGAAACGCGTTTTCTACGGGCCAGTTATGCCACTACTGTTTTTGTGACGCAGTACTCAATCAGGCACGAATTGGTGCCGAAGTAGCTAGCTGCCTTTTTCGGCTGCTGCTGCCAGTGGCGGATCTAGAAAAAATATTTAGGAGGAGCTAGGCCAAAAAAAGCTAGACCAACTTCACTCAATTATATCCCATACAAATCTAAGATATAACAGTTTTAAATATTTTACATGATAACTATGATCTCCATTGACCATTTTGCTATTTACGAGCAAAGGTAAGATTACGAGGTTGGGTCAGACATCTCAAAGCATATGCCCTTCTAACTTGGTCTCTAGTTTCTGGCGGATATTCTTCAATTGGTATGCGATTTTCTGGATCACCAATTACTCCACTCTACGCCGAATTGGTTGATTTATGTTGTCATTAGTGCCTGGAGTTGTACTTCTTATACCAGAAAAATATGTGTGCAATGTTCTTTTGGACATTTTAAATAATATGCAATTTATTAAATCCTAATCAAATTTTGAACGATTACAAAGTTCAAAAGGCAAATCTAAAGAAAAAGAGTATACCTGCTGGCCTCTGCCCTGCTGTTTGGTCTTGAAGAACTGACGATGACAGACAGTCCACTGATGACAGAGATGCAATACAATGCAGCAATGTTTTAGTGCTGACAGTTTCCATGGCGTGTTTGTTGTTCTAATGAAAAACTGACGAGAGTTGCTTAATTACCTCGCTGTCCAGAGCAGAGGCCACCGTGGCCCGTGCCGACGGCTCGATGGCGAGCAGCATGTCCAGGAGCGCCAAGACCGTGGGGGTAAAGTCCTTGAACGTCTCGACGATCTTGCGCCGGTACGGCCGCTGCAGCTTGAAGAGCGTCACGTCCGGTAGTCCTCGGACAGTCGGACGGAGAGCCGCAGAGCTTGAAGATCTTGTGCAGCTGCGCGGCCGCGGCCGCTGATGCCTGCTGCCTCCGCCCGCCGGGATCCCGGCGCCTCCGTCGGCCGTTGGGTTGGAGACTTGGAGTTGGAGCCCTAGCTGGAGCCGCCGCCGCTCGCCCAGTTGCTCGAGTCGAGTGCGAGTGCGAGTGTGCGACTCCGCTGCTCCCGTGAGACCGTGACCGGTCTTCTTGATGGGCTGTGAACTGGGCCAATGAAACTGAAAGTAAAACATACACATTCCGGCTCAGGAAGCAGACAACTCCATCCACCACTTGTCTTCAACCTCTGTCACCAGCGAGGCAGCGACGGAAATGTCTCTGGCTCCTCCTTCCTAGTGATTAATGGCTGAAATTTTTATGGAGGGGTTGAGGGGGGGCTCCAATGGCGCGGCCAGGGTAGGGGGGGGGGGGGGGGGGGCTTGCGCCACTGGCTGCTGCCTTCCGTGAAACAAAAAAAGGCCTGATCGGCCCTTTTCCGAGTATGTGCCATCTGAACCAGGGGGATGCGTGAACCGGGTGAAGATGCGATGAAGCAGGTGGCCGGTGTTTGTCCCGCATGGATACGCCAGTGCCACGTGCGCGCCGTCTCCGGCAGCGCGTACGACCTACGAACTGGCGAACTGCTACGGAGTCACCAGGATCTGGCCAAGAGCAGCGGAGGCGCGGAGCAGTCGATCTCCGGACTTGTCGTCCGTGCTACGAGCACATATAAACTGCCAATGGTTCTGTTTAATTACTCCTTTGTTCCAGAAAAAAAAACACAATTCTAACTTTAAACCTAGACATAACCTAGACACGATGTGATTCTAACTTTGAACTTGGACATGACGCTCGTGTCCAGGTTCAAAGCTATAATTATATTTTTTTCTAGACGAAGGAAGTAGAACATAGCAGCAGTATTGTATGTATCGTCAACGCTTTCAAGGGCTGGTGCCGACGCTTTCAAGGGCTGGTGCCGAGATGCTCAAACGTACTTGGTGCTCCAAACTTTCTGTTTGGTAGTACGGAGTACTTCGGTGTGTCACAGAATCACGCCCTACCAACCTACGAACTAGATAGTTTCTATATTTATTAATCATTAGTTTATCAATTTAGCAAAATGGTAACGTGACACGATAATTAATAGAGGGAGGAGAATATGATTTTTTAGGCAAATCATGTCTATATGGAAACTAAGATATAACAATAACAATATGTGTAGAAGAGACGGTACTTTATTGGACAAAATTTATTTTCATGCAATGAGAATATGACTTATATGTGTAGTATCTACGTGACTTAACAAGAATGTCATGTCACAAGTTAGGGCTTGTTTGGCACGGCTCCTCCAGAGGAGCTCCTCCGAAGGAGCCGGAGCTATTTTGGAGGAGCCACAATTTGTGGCTCCTCCAAAACGGCTCCGGCTCCTCTGTTTTTTACTGAAAAACGGCTCCTCCAAGAAAACGTTTGGCAGGGCTCCTCTGGAGGAGCCGGAGCCAGAGCCGAAGAGGAGCCCTGCCAAACAAGCCCTTAGGCATACCAAAGTTTCATAGCACGTGCGTTTAGTTTATTGCCGCCGCAATTACGACGTGCCGTTTTAGCACCTTTTTCCACACACCATAGACTGGTTTTCGGGTCTGTTGGGCTTTGTGACCATAGGTTGTCTAACTAATCTCTAACCCCGCTAAAAGTCTGGCGCCCATTTTGCTGGCCCAACACTTGGCGTCAAAAGTAGTAGCTGAGCACAACAAACAAGCATATTGAAGTGCGGCATGCCAGAGATGCATCAAGAAGCAAACAATGCCAGAAGTGAGTGTGGCACGCAAGAGTTCTGGTTTGGCAAGTTTGGGACATAAACCAAGCAGGCCCTTCTTCTTTTTTTTTTTTGAGGAATCAGGAGGTGCAAGAAGCTCCTACTGCAATTTAATAAATAAAAAAGACATACAAAGAATACACAAATAGAGATATTAAAGAGAGAAAAGGAGAAGAGGGGGTTCTGGAAACAAAGAAAGAGAGGAAGAAGATCAGGTAAATTACAAATGAGACTGAATCCATGATTCTAAGAGAGGGGTGATCCTTGCTTTCGTCCTGTGTAGCAGCATAAGTGCTTCAGCCGTGAGGTTCCTCTTACAATCATCAACTGAAGCAACCTTGTTTTTTAAGATAACGTCATTCCTCACCATCCAGATGGACCAGCATACAAGAATAAAGATGTCTAAAGCAAACGGAGCAGACATATAATTTCTCCAATTCTCAACGATATGGAAGATTGAGAGGTTGCCTGCATATGCAAAGTTCAGAGCCCACCAGCAATTCTTGACAAAGTTGCAGTAGAAGAGTAGGTGCATTAGTATTTCTTCAGTTTGCTGTTGATAGAGAACACAGTTGTAATCATCTAGGTGCATTCTTCTCCTTCTCATCATGTTTCTTGTACTTATCCTGTCTTTCATTACTAACCAAAAGAAGACTTTGTGTTTACCTTGGCAAGAACTTTTCCAAAGCCTTTTGAAGGTGGGGTCAACTTGGGTATGTCCTGTGAGCAGTTTGTAGGCTTTGGAGGAAGAGAATTGTGAGGATCCCCATATATAAGTCCAACTATCACTCATGGGAGTGAGGATTATTGAAGAGAATTCAGTTTCTAGCTCTTGCAGCTGTTCAAAGGCTTCCACTGATATTGGCAGGTTAAAAAGATGAGATACTGTGCTTGCAGTGTGTGCTTTACTTAGACTTGTTTTTAGCAAAAGAATGAAGCTCAGGAAATTGAAATTTTCTGACTTGACCATTCCAAAGATCCTCCTAGAGCAAACATGATTTTCCATCAGAGATGATAACTGATGCCATACTCTTATATTTGTCCAACAGTTTTAAGATATCACGCCACCAAAAAGATCCTTTTGGGGCAGCAGTGCCTCATTTTGAGTTTGCAGGTTTAGGACCCCCAATCCCCCTTCATCCTTTGGGATACAAACCATTGGCCATGCTGCTTTGGCAACTTTCCTGGTGTTAGCTTCTGCCCCTCTCCAAAGGCAGTGCCTTTCTGGTTGCCTACTTTTCTGTGCTATCTATGGTTTGTCTAAAGTTCGGTGTGGTAAACTTCGGTATGAACCAAACATATCCAATATTGGCATAGGAAAAAAAGAAAATATATGAGATACAACATATGACCCGTATGAAACATAAGAGTTTTAGAGAATTCATTTTAATTTCATAGGAGAACATAGGATTAAAAAATTTCGATATTTCAAACGGGATCTAAATCATCGATGAAGTAATGGTATGTCGGCCTCCCAAGAACGCTGCTACAGCGGTGCAGCCTTGCGGCTGGCATGTTAGTGTGGGTCAGGATACCACGTCGGCACGCCCAGGGTGAAAATGAAATAGGGCCAGGTCCAGGGTGTAGGAGGCCTAAATCGGCTCAACATAGGCCGGTACAAAAAAGCAAGAATGCAACTATTGGATGCAAAATTACTGATTTCTACATGTAATATCTACATGACTTAACATGGATAGAAATAGAAACTACTCCCTGTATCCACAAAAGGATGCAACTACGGGAGCTAAACTTTGATCAAATTTATGTGAATGTTGTTACATTTATGTCTCCAACTAATTTACTAAAAAAAAACTATTTTATAAATGATTTAATGATATTTATTTATATCATAAATATCAGTACGTTTTATATAACTACTGTCAAAATTTAAATCATTTGACACCTCAACAAGTAAGAATTGTACTCCTTCCATTTCAAATTACAATGCTTTTAGGCTTTTATAGATATATTATTTTAGAGTTAAATGCATCAGAGATCCATTAACTCGTGAGGAGGTTTCGGTTAGGTCCATCAACTTTCAAAGTGGCTTTTTGGATCCATAAACTTTGTATGCCGTATCACTTAGGTCCATACTTCTCCACGTTGGCTTCTCATGCTGATGTGGCATGATGACTAGGCTCAATCAAGCAGCCCTATGCCAATGCATTTTGTCAAATAGACTGCAGGCGCACGAGCAGGCACCGCCGTCGTTGCTATTGTGGCCATGCGGGCGTGCGAGCAAGTACTGCCGCCGCTGCCACACGGGCACGAAAGCAGGCCCACCGCGGGCCGCGGCATTGCACCAAGGCAGGCTGGCAGCCGCCCGGTGAGCCTGTTGCCGCTCAGGTCCAGCTCCACGAGCTGGCTGGAGGATCGGCCGTCGGGAGCCTCCTGGACCGCGTCGAGCGGGTTGGCTCCTAGGCGCAGCTGCTGCTGCGCCGGGTGCACGAGCGCGGCGCCTGGGACCGCGACGGACACCGCGGCGCCCATGAGGTCCAGCACCCGCACCACGGGGAGCACGGCCAGCGCCACAGTGCTCAGCGGCCCGGAGAAGGAGTTGTTGCGCACCACAACGGACCAGAGCAACGACAACAACGTCCCCGGAGCGCCGAGCAGCGAGCCCGACACCGTGTTGCCGCTCACGTCGAGGTGGACCCGCGAGCGCGTTGTGCTTGTAAGCTCTAGTTTGGTTTTGGTGAATTGATGAAACCCTAAGTGCTAACCTATCAAGTGATCATGAGATAGGTAGCACATTCCAAGGAGTGAAGCAAATGAAGATCATAACATGATGATGATGATGCCATGGTGATGATCAAGTGCTTAGACTTGAAAAGAAGAAAGAGAAAAACAAAAGGCTCAAGGCAAAGGTATAAATGATAGGAGCTATTTTGTTTTGGTGATCAAAACACTTAGTGAGTGTAATCACATTTAAGATCGATAGTCGTACTATTAAGAGGGGTGAAACTCGTATCGAAATACGGTTATCAAAGTGCTACTAGATGCTCTAACTCATTGCATATGCATTTAAGATCTAGTGGAGTGCTAATACTCTTGAAAAATATTTGTGAAAATATGCTAACACATGTGCACAAGGTGATACACTTGGTGGTTGGCACATTTGAGGAAGGGTGAAGAAGATAGAGGTGAAAAGGAGTTAGTTGCGCTGGTCAACGATGAACTCAGCGATCGAACGCGTCCGGTGTGAATCTGCAAAGTCATTGTTCGGTAAAGCAGTTGATCGGACGCTGGCAGCGTCTGGTCCAGAGTGATCAGACGCGTCCGATCGACCGTGGGTGCTTACTACACTCGATCGGACGCTGAGGCTCAGTGTCCAGTCAGTTTCTAACAGACACGTCCGATCGGCCTCGGTTACTCTCTGGACTCGGCCGGACAATACTGCTCTGCATCTGGTCATTTCTATTTCAGCGTCCGGTATGTGCGTCCGGTCGACAGCAAGTGTGGGCAGTAACGGCTACTTTGGTTTGAACTAGACACGTGGCGGTCTAGGAGTGACTAGACATGTCCGGTCGACCTACCGGACGTGTTCGGTATTTACGAACGGTGTGTTCGGTGCAGCGTCCGGTGCACTCGAGCAGTGCATCCGGTCGATGCGAAGTCAGCCCAATAATTAAGCCAATGACTCTATTTCATGGGGGCTTCTATTTAAGCCCCATGACTAGCTCAAGCTCACTCTCTTAGCTATTTGCATTGGCATAGCAACCTTGAGAGCTTAGCCAAAGCCCTCCCACTCATCTCCATTATTGATTCATCATCTTTGTGAGATTGGGAAAGAATCCAAGTGCATTGCTTGAGTGTTTGCATCTATAGGCACTTGGTGTTCATGTTTCACTGTGGGATTCGCTTGTTACTCTTGGTGGTTGCCATCACCTAGACGGTTTGGAGCAGCGAGGATCGTTGAACGGAGGTTGGTGATTGTCTTCGGCTCCGATCATGGTGATTGTGATGGGTTCTTGACCTTTTTCTGGCGGGGAGCCAAAAGGTATTCTAGTGAATTGCTCATGGCTGGTGTGATCCTTATCTTGTGTTGGTTGTGCGTCACCCTATTGAGGGTTTGGCGTGTGATGCCAATTAGCGCGTGAACCTCCAAGTGAGTGAATCGCCACAACGAGGACTAGCTTGCTGGCAAATAAGTGAACCTCAGTAAAAAATCATTGTGTCATCATTTGATTCTGAGGTGATTGGTCTTCATTGGTTTTCATTCTTGTGATTGATTGGTTTATTCCTCGACATGACGGTATAACTATCTTGCTCTCTCTCTCTTTACATTACCGCAATCTAGTTATCAAGCTCTTTAGTGTAACTAGTTGTGAGAGCTTGTTAGTTTTGTTAGTGTGGCTCTTTAGTTAGCCTTTGAGAGCACACTAACTTAGTATAGTGCCATAGTCATTGTGTGGTTAGAATCTATAGAAACTAGAATTATGGTAGGTACCTTGCATTTTTAGTAGGCTAGCGCAACACTTGCTTCGCCTCATAATTATCTAACCGGTTTACTAAGTGTTGTTGTAGAAATTTTTAATAGGCTATTCACCCCCCCCCTCTAGCCATTAGGACCTTTCAAGTGGTATCAGAGCCGAGGTCTCCGTGATTTGAGGCTTAACAACCTTCGGTGTAAAAATGGCTCAAATCAACAACACCAAGAAACCACCCTAATTTGATGGTTCAAATTATCCCTATTGGAAAGCTAAGATGACAACTTATATCAAGTCAATCAATAGGAAGGTTTGGAAGATGGTAGAGACAAAGATTGAGATTGAAGATGAAGGGGCTCCCACCGCCATCGAAGAAATGCTACTCCAAAATAATGACATTGCTCTTAGTGCCATCTATGATGCTTTGGATGAGAGAACTTTTGAGTAAATTAAGAACATTGAGAGAGCTCATGAGGCATGAAAGAAATTGGAGGAATCATTTGAGAGTACTCAAGCCGTGAAGGGTGCAAAGGCATACATTCTCAAAGAGAAGTTTACAAACTTCAAGATGAAGGAGGATGAAGGAGAATGAGAGTGTGCCGGAGATGTTCTATAGGCTTCAAGTGCTTGTCAATGATCTCAAAGCACTTGGAGAAGAGGTGAAGGACAAGGACTTCTCCCACAAGTTCTTGAGATGTTTGCCTTCAAGATTTGGCATATTGGTCACTATTCTAGTGAGGAGTGATTTGGACACCATGACACCAAACTAAGTGTTAGGAGATATTATGACCGATGATACATATAGAGATGATGAGAAGGAAGAAAAGAAGGAGAAGAAAGATGAGAAGAAGAAGAGTGGCATTCAAGTCCACATCATCCAAGGGCAAGGCAAAGCAAGAAACATCAAGTGAAGATAATGGCTCATGGGATGATGATGATGATGAGAAGATGGCTCTCTTTGTCAAGAGATTTAGCAAGTTCATGATGAAGAAGGGCTACCGTGCTAGAAGGAAGAAATCTTTATCCAAGAACAAGGAAGACTCAAGAAGGTGCTTCAATTATGGAAGCAAAGATCATCTTGTTGCTCAATGCCCATACAATAGAGACAAAGATGATGACAAGAAGAACAAGAAAAAGGACAAGAAAGAGAAGAAAGACAAGATGACCTTCAAGAAGAAGAAAGGTGGTTTATATGTGGTCACTTGGGATAGTGATGCTTCCTCAAGTGATGATGATGATAGTGATGATGACAAGGCCACCAAGACGAAGGCACTTGCAAGCATTGCTATCAATGAGAAGCCTTCTCTCTTCGACACTCCAGCATGCTTCATGGCTAAGGCCACTAAGGTACAAATTTGTGATGATGGAAGTGATGAGGAACATGATAATGAAAATGAAAATAAAAATGATAGTGATAGTGATGATGATGAACCTACTAAGGATGAACTATTTAACATGCTAGAAGATGCTAAAGAACACTTTGGCATTAAGAGAAGGGAATACGAAAGCTTGCATAAGAAACTAAAAGGCCTTAAGCAAGCCTTTGATGAGCTCAATGCATCTCATGAGAGGCTAGAAGAAGCCCATGAGAAGCTTGGCAAGGCTCACAAGAAGCTTGAAAAAGCTCATTCCTCTTTGCTTAATGAACAAAATAAAAAGAAGCATATTGAGACTTGTGATGTAGGCTTAACTTGTGATATAATTGATGAATCGTTATCTATGCCTATCATTGTTGCTCCCGCTAACCCTTCTTGTAGTACTTCTACTTCCATCTCATCTAGTAGTGATGGTTTTACTTGTGATGCCTCACTAATGGTTGAGAATGAGACCCTCAAAAAGGAGGTCAATAAGCTCACTCACACTTTGGCTAAGGCCTATGGTGGTGAGGACCGCTTGCTTATGTGCTTGGGTAGCCAAAGAGCTTCTCTCTACAAAGAGGGATTGGGCTATACCCCTAAGAAAGGCAAGGCGACCTTTTCTCCTCACAAGACTAGTTTTATGAAGAACAATGGTCGGTTTTGTACTAGTTATAAGTAAGTTGGTCATGTAGAGCATGAATGCAAGAACAAAAGCAAAAATGCTAATGTATCCTCAATTATGATTAATTCTTTCTATGTGCTTACTAAGGATACAAATGGTGTGAAGGCTAAGTTCATTGGTAAACCATGGATGGGCTCAAAGAAGAAAGCCATTTAGGTACCAAAGAGCTTAGTAACTAACCTTTAAGGACCTAAGTAAGTTTGAGTACCTAAAAAGAATTGATCTTCTTTTGTAGGTCAACTACAAAGTCGGAGAAAGGCATTGGGTTCTTGATAGTGGGTGCACTCAACACATGACTGGTGATGCAAGAATGTTCAACTCAATCAACACAAATGACAATGATGGTTATGATAGTATTATATTTGGTGATAATGGCAAAGGTAAGGTCAAAGGGCTTGGTAAGGTTGCAATATCTAATGACATGAGCATTTCTAATGTGTTGCTAGTAGAGAGCTTAAACTTCAACCTGCTATCCGTGGCTCAATTGTGTGATCTTAGATTCAAATGCATATTATGATGTAGAGATCATAAGTGTAGATGGCTCTAACTTGATCTTTAAAGGCTTTAGATATGAGAAGCTATACTTGTTTGATTTCAATGCTAGTGAAGCTAAATTATCTACATGTTTGTTCACTAAGTCTAGCATGGGTTGGTTATGGCATAGAAGGCTTGGTCATATTGGAATAAAATAATTGAATAGATTGGTTAAGCATGACTTGGCTAGAAGCTTAAATGATGTTGTATTTGAGAAAGATAAGCTTTGTAGCTCTTGTCAAGCCGACAAATAAGTTGGAAACACCCATCCTAAGAAAAGCATGATGAGCACTAGTAAAGCATTTGAGTTATTACACATGGATTTGCTTTGGCCAACTCAATACACTAGCATTGGTGGTAACAAATATGGCTTTGTGTTAGTGGATGATTATACTAGATACACTTGGGTATTCTTTCTAGTGGACAAAAGTAATGTGTTTGTAACATTCAAATCATTTGTCAAGGGCATTCATAATGAGTTTAAAACAACCATCAAGAGAGTTAGAAGTGATAATAGTTGTGAGTTTAAGAACACTAGAATTTATGAGTTGTGTGATGAATTTAGAATTAGACATCAATTCTTGGCCAAGTACACTCCACAATCAAATGGCCCTGTTGAGAGGAAAAATAGAACACTTATTGATATGGCAAGGTCTATGCTTAGTGAGTACAATGTAAGTCAATCTTTTTAGGCCGAAGCTATCAACATGACTTGTTATTGTAGCAACCGCCTCTATTGTCACCCATTGAAAGAGAAGACATCATATGAACTCTTGAATGATAGAAAGCCCAATATTGCATATTTTGGGTCTTTAGTTGGAAATGCTATATCATGAATAAAGGCACTAGATTGGGCAAGTTTGACAAGAATGTGATGAAGGATTCCTACTTGGTTATTCCACTACAAGCAAAGCATATAGAGTTTGAAATTTGGATAGTGGTACTTTTGAAGAAGTTCATGATGTTAAATTTGATGAAACCAAGGGTTCACAAGTAGAGAATGAGAACTTGGAAGATGTTAGAGGCATTCAACTTTCAAATGCCATGAATAACATGGATATTGGTGAATTGAGGCCTAAGCAAGTGAATGATGATGAAGATGATCAAGTGTAAGTGCTCTTTAACTCAAATATGCAAGATGATACAAATCAAGCTAGTACAAGTGGCTCTCGTGATAATGAACAAGATCAAATGGATAGTACATCATCTCAACCCAATGATCAAGCAAGTGCAACCAATCAAGTTCCAATACTCCAACCAACAAATATTGCAAGAGATTATCCTTTGGACACTATAATTAGAGATATTTCTAGAGGTGTGCAAACTAGATCAAAATTAATATTATTTTATGAGCATTTCTCATTTGTGTCATCCATTGAACCAAAGAAGATAGATGAAGCATTGAAGGATGTGATTGGGTGAATGTTGTGCATGAAGAATTGAATAACTTCACAAGAAATTAAGTATGAGAATTAGTAGAGAGACCAAAGAGACACAATGTGATTGGAACCAAATAGGTCTTTAGAAACAAGAAGATCAAGATAGAATAGTAGTAAGAAACAAAGCAAGATTGGTAGCATAAGGCTATACACAAGTTGAGGGTCTTGATTTTAGAGAAACATATGCCCCGGTTGCTAGATTGGAAGCAATTAGAATCTTGCTAGCTTATGCTTGTGCCCATAACTTCAAGCTCTACCAAATGAATGTTAAGAGTATATTTCTCAATGGTTATATCAATAAAAAAGTATATGTTGAGCAACCTTCCGATTTTGAAGATGACAAAAAGCCCGACCATATGTACAAGTTGAAGAAGACATTGTATGGCTTGAAGCAATCACCTAGAGCATGGTATGAGAGATTGAGGGACTTTCTACTCTCTAAAGGGTTCATGTTGGACAACGTTGACACCACTCTTTTCATAAAAAAGATTGGAAAAGATTTATTTGTGTTGTAAATCTATATTGATGACATCATATTTGGATCAACCAATCAAGACTTTTGTGATAAGTTTGGAAAGATGATGGCTAATGAGTTTGAGATGTCCATGATTGGAGAGTTAAGTTACTTCCTTGGTCTTCAAATCAAGCAATTGAAGAATGGTACATTTGTGAGTCAAGGCAAGTATATCAAGAACATGATCAAGAAGTTTGGCATGAATGATAGTAAAGCCATTAGCATATCAATGGGAACAAATAACAACTTCAATAGTGATGCAAGTGGAAATATGTGGATCAAAAATGTATTGGTCTATGATTGAAAGCCTACTCTATGTGACCGCATCAAGGCCGGATGTCATGTTAGTGGTGCATGTGTGCAAGATTTTAAGCCTCACCAAGAGAAAGTCATTTGAAGGGCTACAAAGAGAATATTGAGGTACTTGAAGCATACAACAAGGTTGGTTTGTGGTATCCCAAAGGAGCAAAGTTTGAGCTAGTTGGTTACTTCGACTCGGATTATGTAGGATGCAAGGTTGAAAGGAAGAGTACATCAGGCACATATCAATTGTTGGGAAGATCATTTATCTCATGGTCATCAAAAAAGCAAAATAGTGTTGCATTATCAACCGCCTAAGCCGAATACATATCCGCCGGTAGTTGTTGTGCACAAGTACTTTGGATGAATGCCACTTTGAATGACATTGGAATCAAGTTCAAGAAAGTGCCATTGCTATGTGACAATGAGAGTGCAATCAAGTTAACCAACAATCCGGTTCAACATGCAAGAACAAAATACATTGATGTCCGCCACCATTTTATAAGAGATCATCAACAAAAAGAGGATATTTACATTGAGAGTGTAGGCACCGAAGATCAACTTACCGATATATTCACCAAGCCATTGGATGAGAAAAGGTTTTGCAAGCTAAGGAATGAGTTCAACATATTGGATTTCTCAAATATATGTTGATGCACCCCCACTTATATGACATGCCTCTCCTTCGAGCAATCCAAGATAAAAGTTGATTGGCATGGCATACATCCTTGCTAAGGACATGTTTAGTGCATCTAGTTATTTTTCACATTTAATAGACTCATTCATAAAAATCAAATGAATTTGATGATTGTATGGTACAACTATTGCTTCTATGCTTAACTTGATCTAGTGGTAGCTTATGATATGTTTGTGGGCTTGTAAATCTAGTGTTTGATCTAGAAAATGAGCTCTAAGTGTTTAACTCAACATGGTACAAGATAACCCTTTATTTAGAGGTGTGAAGAAGCTTGTCCTTGGATCAAACCGAGTTAAATATCTTTGGCAAGTATTCTAGATTGAACCAAATTTGGAAAAATGATCCTCACGCCATTGATTGACATTGATAATCCTAACCTATTTATACTTTAAGCCTTTGTGATCATTCATGACAAAGGGGGAGAAGTAGTGTACAAAGATAGTGAAAAGACAACAAAGGAGGAAAGAAATAGAGAATTTAATCTAGGGGAGAGATATGATAAAGAAAAGGGATCAATTAAAATTTTAAACACACAAGTAGGAGGAGCAAGCTCATGAACTTGTATGATGCATTTGAATGTGTATTTCATATGTTTGCTTGCATGGCACAAGTTTTAAATTTCAATATCCATGGTTGTGTGGTGTATGCTAGTTGTAGGTTTGAATGATGAAATAAAAATCTAGCATGCATAAGTTTATCTAGTGATTTCATTTCCAAGTGTTTTCCAAGTGGTATCAAGCTAACCATGGTGCTAAGGATGGTATAATGGTGCACTCCGATTGGTATCACGCTTCAAAGGTCCATCTTTCATACCTTAGCATCATTTGGTAGACATTGTCTCATATATTTTATATTTAAGCATATGTGCAAGCTTTAATCCAAACTCTTAGCACATATGTAGGGGGAGCAATTGCTACCATATGGAGTTCATGAAACTTGTCCATATCCTTTTACACATAGTAAATATGCTTGGACAAGCAACATGAATTAAATTGAATTTCAATTCATATCTTTGTGAAAGGGCTATCATCAATTACCAAAAAGGGGGAGATTGAAAGCTCTACTTTGGTTTTGGTGAATTGATGAAACCCTAAGTGCTAACCTAGTTTATCAAGTGATCATGAGATAGGTAGCACATTCCAAGTGGTGAAGCAAATGAAGATCATAACATCATGATGGTGATGCCATGGTGATGATCAAGTGCTTAGACTTGAAAAGAAGAAAGTGAAAAATAAAAGGCTCAAGGCAAAGGTATAAATGATAGGAGCTATTTTGTTTTGGTGATCAAGACACTTAGTGAGTGTGATCACATTTAGGATCGATAGCCGTACTATTAAGAGGAGTGAAACTCGTATCGGAATACGGTTATCAAAGTGATACTAGATGCTCTAAGTCATTGCATATGCATTTAAGATCTAGTGGAGTGCTAACACTCTTGAAAATATTTATGAAAATATGCTAACACATGTGCACAAGATGATACACTTGGTGGTTAGCATATTTGAGGAAGGGTGAAGAAGATAGAGGTGAAAAGGAGTTAGTCGCGCTGATCACAGAGTGATCGGACGCATCCGGTATAGTGACCGGACATGTCCGATATTAATGACGAACTCAGCGACCGGACACGTCCGGTGTGAATCTACAAAGTCGTTGTTCGGTAAAGCAGTTGATCGGACGCTGGTAGCGTCTGGTCTGGAGTGACCGGACGCGTTCGGTCGACCGTGGGTGCTTACTGGACTCGACCGAACATTGAGGCTCAACGTCCGGTCAGTTTCTAATAGACGCATCCGATCAGCCTCGGTTACTCTCTGGACTCGACCGGACACTACTGCTCTACATTCGGTCATTTCTATTTCAGCGTCCGGTATGTGCGTCCGGTCGACAACAAGTGTGGGCAGCAATGGCTACTTTGGTTTGAACTGGACACATGGCGGTCTGGGAGCAACTAGACGCGTCCGGTATTCACGAATGGTACGTCCGGTGCACTCGAGCAGTGCGTCCAGTCGATGCACTGTCAACCCAATAATTGAGCCAACGGCTCTATTTCATGGAGGCTTCTATTTAAGCCCCATGGCTAGCTCAAGCTCACTCTCTTGGCCATTTGTATTGACATAGCAACCTTGCGAGCTTAGCCAAAGCCCCCCCACTCATCTCCATCATTGATTCATCATCTTTGTAAGATTGGGAGAGAATTCAAGTGCATTGCTTGAGTGTTTGCATCTAGAGGCACTTGGTGTTCGTGTTTCGCTGTGGGATTCACTTGTTACTCTTGGTGGTTGCCACCACCTAGACGACTTGGAGCAGCGAGGATCGTCGAGTGGAGGTTGATGATTGTCTCCGGCTCCGATCGTGATGATTCTGATGGGTTCTTGACCTTTTCCCGGCGGAGAGCCAAAAGGTACTCTAGTGAATTGCTCGTGGCTTATGTGATCCTCATCTTGTGTTTGTTGTGCGGCACCCTATTGAGGGTTTGGCGTGTGATGCCAATTAGCGCGTGAACCTTCAAGTGAGTAAATCGCCACAACGAGGACTAGCTTGCCGACAAGCAAGTGAACCTCGGTAAAAAATCATTGTGTCATCATTTGATTCCGAGGTAATTGGTCTTCACTGGTTTTCATTCTTTTGATTGATTGGTTCATTCCTCGACACGGCGGTATAACTATCTTGCTCTCTGTCTTTACATTACCACAAACTAGTTATGAAGCTCTTTAGTGTAGTTAGTTGTGAGAGCTTGTTAGTTTGGCTCTTTAGTTAGCCTTTGAGAGCATACTAACTTAGTGTAGTGCCATAGTCATTGTATGGTTAGAATCTATAGAAATTAGAATTGTGGTAGGTGACTTGTATTTTTAGTAGGCTAGCGCAACACTTGCTTCGCCTCATAATTGTCTAGCCGATTTGCTAAGTGTTGTTGTAAAAAATTTTAATAGGCTATTCATCCCCCTCTAGTCATTAGGACATTTCAGTGCTGCAGCTCGAGCCGCGTCAGGGTGCCCAGGAGCGCCAGCTGCGGTGGTACCCCACCGGAGAAGCTGTTGCGGGAGAGGTAGAGCTCTTGCAACGCAGAGAAGGTGGTGAACAGGGACCCCGGGATGGCGCCGGAGAATACGTTGCCGGAGAGGTCGAGGATGCGGAGGCTCGGCGGTAGCACGGAGACGGTAGCTACGGGGCCCGTGAGGTCCACGCGGTGGTGGTGACGCGCGGTCAAGGCTGCCCGGGCGCGCACGCCCATGGTAGTGGCGGGGCGCCGGCGGCGGCGAAGAGCGTGGCACCCACTGTTCCGCAAGGCCGCCGTGTATGAACCCAGAGCAGGGGCGGCGAGCAGGCGCGTGTGGGTGAGCACTGAGTAGCCGTGTGAGCGTGCGCGTGCGCGTGCAGGGTCGCGTGAGGAGGACACCGGCCGGCCTCGCTCTCGACCGCTAGCGACCGGTCGGCTACCCGTTGCTACGCCAAACGGCCAAAGTGCTGATGCCTACGTCCAACGCAAAAGCATCATATATGTCGTAGCTTATCCAACAGGCATACTGGACGTGGCGAGCTCTAGCTGGCTTGGCCATCGCATCGCGCGGCCATGCCATCGTCGAAGCGGTGGACATCCGCCTCCGGCACGGAGCTGCCGGGACGGATCGCTCGCACGCTCTGGCCATCCTCCTCCACCGGCAACAAGAGTGGCAAGAGCAAGGCCCCGCCTGCACCGTTGTCTCCCTTGTCCTCTGCGCCACCACCGCCGTCGTCCACGTCCGTGGCCATGCTCGCGGACCACCTCATCAGAGATGACGCGCCATGGTCTCTCTCCCGACTGCGCAGCTGCACCGAGTCTTGTAATGTTTTTTTGGACAGAGGGCGTATATCTCATTTCACACAACACACAACGAGTCGATCTGGAATCTGCCACCGACCTAGGTAGGTCGTTGGCCGTCCGTCCGCCCCCCTCCTATCCATAATCCATCCGTCTGTCTTGCTGTTTGGCCCACGACCGGCCAGACGCTTTCAGCCTGTTCGGTTGGCTGGTTCGTATCGTTGCTGGTTCGTGAAGAAGTACCGCTGGCTGGTTTGTGTGAGAGAAAAATACTGTTTCGGCTGAAAATTTACGATCGTTTACGATAAGCCACAGTCAAACGAACTGGCCGTTTGTACGTAGCAAAACCAGAACATCGGCGGTACTGTAGCACAAATGCATAATACATCAGTGCGCTTAAACTTTCAGAAAAAAATATAGGCATAAGAAAAAAATATGAGATACAGTATATGACACGTTTGAAACACAAGAATTTCATAGAAATCATTCTAATCTCACAGGAAAATATAGATTTAAAAAAAAAATCGACATTTCAAACGGGCCTAAATCTTTGATGAAATAAAATAGTGTGTCGACCCATAAATCCCAAGAGCGCTGCTACAGCGGTGTAGCCTTGCGGCTGGCATGTTAGTCTGGGCCAGGATACCACAGCCAGGGGGGAAGTGAAATAGGGCCGGGTCCAGGGTGTAGCAGGCCTAAATCGTGTCGACATAGGTCGGTACAGAAGAGTCCTATTAGGAGGGCCAAGCTAGTCGCCGGGCCGAGCCTTGTGTCCCAGCCTAGGCGCGTGCCACCACGCCTCAACAGGCGTCAGCTGCCTGCAACTACCTAAAGGGCTGCCTGCCTGCCTGCCTGCCTGTCCATTTCAAGGACAGCCTGTGATGAGTCGAGTTCATTGGAGACAGCCAGGCCTAAAGGGCTAAAGCCTGAGGCTAATAAGGTCCAACACGCTAGACAGCCCATCAAGTTGGTTCTCCTCCACGCTGCTATGATTTTCCTTCTGATCATTTCCCAAGCAAATCCATGCTTGTGCTAATGATCAAACCGAGAAAAGACCACAGTGTTTTCAGACACCTGACCATGAGATAATTTCAGACAAGACCTGCTGCGCCCAGTTCACTCATAGGATGGCTTCGGTTCCTACATGTAACCTGTCAAACTCGACCCAATCGGATTCCTTAACGTACACCATCTTTCTCCCGGGCCATCTGATTTCTCTCTGCACACGTTACTGCTGTAGCCTCTACCTTGTACTACTAGTAGGTTGTAGCCATGAATGGGAAAGATAACTGCCTCCTGCCAACGGTTACATGTCCATGTCCTCCATCAGATTAGAAACTACTACTGCTATAGATCAGTGCAGCGACACCGCAATTATTTGGGACAAGGAGAACGTAACACCAACCGATCTAATGGCCCCGGACCCCTTTTCGTCGTCTGGGAGCAACTTTTTTGTCATGCAATGCACTGTGGCTCCGGCTGTAAGTGACAGGGATGGGTTTTTTTTTTTTTTTTTTTGGCGTGGGTGCAATCATGCGATGGTGTGTCGCCATGGCAAAACTTCTGCCTCTGTAATCATGTCCCCATGCATGCACGACCGGGACAGACAAACTTTCACTACCGAACGCCTTTTCAGATGGCGATCTCAAGTGGTAGCATGCAGGAGCCCGAAGCAGCACTGATCAAACAACGGGCGCAGGGCAGGCGATATACCGCGGTGAAGGGCACAAAATACCTAGTAGCTCACGTGCTAAGACTCGACAGAGGGGCCAAACGGAAGAGATTAAGGGGGTGTTTGGCATGGCTCTAAAACGGCTCTAGCTCCTTTGGAAGAGCTCCTCAGGAGGAGTCATAACTGTCTCCTCCGCTTTTTACTGAAAAACGGCTCGTCCAGGAAGACGTTTGGCATAATTCATCCGGAGAAGTCAGAGCCAGAGCTAGAGAGAAGCTGTGCCAAACAGGCCCTAAAAACAATGGATGACGGGATGAGTGCAAGGGCGGTTGTGCCATCTGGAACAACCGCCGACCATGTATTGGTTGGCTCATCAGTTGTGATCTGCTGTTCACTTCAAACCTCCTCCTTTAAACTGTGGTTTCCATTATGCAACCCGCAAAAACTACCTCCTCCGCGCGGGGCCCTAATCACGGGAAGTTTCGCGTGTAAAGCACCCGGCTTTGTCTAGTTATGATTTGTCACGGTGATTTTCCACGGGCGCCACCCAACCCGGACGGCCGGCCGAGTCCGATTGGCCAGCTTAGGCCCGCGACGCGTGGTCCAGCGAGAGAAAGGGACGTTCGCGTTGCGCCCGCACCCGCGTGTGCGCGTCCCGCTCGATGCCGTTGAACGGGCCCGGTTGCCGTATCGGGAAAGAAGTGCTACAACTTTTCCATCTGCGCCGGCAGCCTTTCATTTTACCACCGCGGTGGAGGAGCCTGGTGCGCGCGTGCATGGCCACTGGATAGGCTGGCTCGCCGTGCCAGAATTCGCAGCTTCCCTTTCGGGGCAGAGTGCGTTGCGTGTTCGCCACTCGGTGGTCCTGGGTGGTTACTACGTGTCCTATCTGGGAAGTATGTCTGCGAGAGGGGTTGGGGTGTACTGATACCCGATTTTTTTAATTTTTTATCCCTTTTTTAAAAAGTTTTTTATAAATATGTCCTGAAGGTATGCTTTTAAATTTTAGACCCTTAGCTCGGTGCCATCGATGGTGACGCCGGGCTTACACATCTCGGCGCCAAAAGGTTTTGCGCCTAGCTCGGGGGGCCACGTCGGCATATAAGAAGAGCCGGGGGTGACATAGCAGCCATCTCAGCGCCGTGGATCTTGGTGCCAATCTTGGCGCCGAGTTTGGCGCTATAGATCCTGGCGCCGAGCCGGTATTATAGGTGGGTCCTTTTTCTTTCTCTCTTTCTTCCTTTTTTTCCTCTCTTCCTTTCTTCTCTCTCACCCGCCGCCTCCCTCCGCCAGCGCCCCGGCGCCCCAGTCCGGCTGCCCAACCGCCCCCGCCGCCGTGGCACGGCCCGGTACGGCGTCCGCGCCCCACGCCCCCGTCACCGGTCGCGCTGCGCCGGCCGGCCAGCCCACTACCCCCGCCGCCGCGGCCCGGCCGGCGTCCACGCCCCGCGCCCCCATCCTGGCCGCGCTTGCGCCGGCCGGCTGGCCCACCGCCCCGGCTGCCGCCGCGCCCCGCTCGAGGCGGCCTCCTCGCCGCGACCATCGCGCCCTGCTCGTCCCGCGGCGCTAGCCCAGGCGCTGCTGCCTCTCCGTCCTCCACGTTCGGCCGGACGTGTAGGTCGTTCTCCATAACCCCGTCCCACGGCCCTCCACCGCGCCCAGCGCCTCCTCCTACTCTCCACCACGTCATGCACTGCCATCGTTGGACAAGTAAATTTCGTGTATATGCAATGTAGTTAGATAGTGAGGTTGAATTGTGGTGTAGTAGTTAGTTTATTGATGTACTTAGGATGGTAATGTGATAACCTATTAAGTTTAATTAGTTGGTGATCTAGAGATTAGGTGATAACCTAGTTAGATTATTTACTTACTTAGTTAGATATCTACTTAGTTAGTTATGATAACCTATTTAGTTTAATTAGTTGGTGATGCAGTGATATTAAGGTGATAACCTAGTTGTTGGACATGTATGGAGCTAGCTATTATGTTATTTGCAAGGCTAGCAGTTACCTAGTATGTAGTTGTTGGCACAAAATTTGGACTAAACGAAATGCGTTTGGATTTGTGTATGAAATAGATGGACAACCTAGTAAGCATATATCATGGAGGTACCGTGAAAAGAGATCGCTATGGGTATGTTGAGTTTGTTGACATGCAAAGCGTGCCTGTGTTATTCAATAAGAAACCTTCATTTAGTGATTTGGTTGCAAGGGCTCGGGAGGAGCTACATTGCCATGATGATGATGGCATCGCAGTTGAGGGTGTACTTAACCTAGGTTTCCCTCCCAACATCCTTAGGAAGATGATTCCAATTGGGTGTGCAGACCAGTGGGAGAACTATGTGAGATCGGCTATGAAGTGCCAGTTTCAAAGTTTGGACGTGGTTGTGCGTCGGGTGTTGGTTGATCCCATCCCTCATGGGGTTTTCCCCACCAATGGGTCAGCAGGCACACTTCGACCCTCCTGTCCAGAAACCTGATATGGATGTGGAGGTTGCACCTATGGTTCCCGATGCTCAATCTGCCCCAATGAGCTAGTTGGAGATGCTTGTTAGACTTATGATGTTGTGACATATCCTCCTCATGAGATCCCTTTAACACAGAATCATCCGAGTAAGTGTCTTATCCACATAGTTATTGGAAGCTTACATCCTTCCTTACATACATTTTTTTCTATTCTTTCCTCATTTTTCTACTTATATTGCAGGAGACATTCCTAACAATGTGGATGTGCCCCCTGTTGCTGCGCAAGCGCACTGTGGAGATGGATTACGTGGCTCCAATAGTGTTAAAATTATGAATGATTCAGAGCCATATGAGATGGCAATGACTCTTGATTCTGATGATAATCGCCCTGTTGGAGAGCTGACAGAGAGTGATGTTGAGATGCTGAGGCGTATCTTTCCCGACCGCCGTGATCCAAGAGTTCACGAGTTCAGCGATCTTGCTCATTCCGATCAGGCGTGTGCAGAAGGACGTTATGATGAGCTCCTAGAGAGCTCCTAAGGTCGGCCCTAACATGGTAATTAAGAAGGGTAGTGTCGATACGGGACCCATGGGGTTTCCCACGGAGAAGAGAGAAGAAGACCTAGTCTAACTAGGATTTTCTACATGTAATCCTACTAGAACTAGTTACACGTAATCCTACTAGGATCTCTACTTTGTAACCGACTAGGACTCCCGCCTCTCCTGGACTATATAAAGGAGGGCATGGGTCCCTAGATCGGAACCGACACATAACCGACAGAACTCACAACCACAACATACCTCGTAACACAACAAATAGCGTAGGGCGCAATATACTATCCACACCAAACTGGACGTAGGGCACCGTGACTTTCCGGCGTGCCGAACCAGTATAAATCGTTGTCTCCCTGCGTTTACCATCGAGTTCCTGCAAACGCCGATACCCCTCCGAACAAATCACCATCCCGGGTACCCTGTGACGGGTTGCCGGTGGTAAAACATTGACAGCTGGCGCGCCAGGTAGGGGCTTTCGGTGACTTTGCATCCGAGAGCTCGATGGACCTCGATAACATGATTTTCCCGACGGGACCAACTTTCATCTTTGGCTCATGGATCTGCGAGGCGGACAACTACGGCAAGCTTCAAAGCCGTCTCCTCAAAGATCCGGATCATCATGAAGAATTTCCTATTTCGACAACTACGATGGATCAGCCCACCAGAAGATTCGCGCAGCTCATAATATCCGATTCGAATAAGATTTCACGGCTACGCGCATCCGACTCGAATTCAAGCTTCGTGTCCAAGGTGAAGTCTTATTCAAGTGCTTTCAAGAAACCGAGTTCTTTTTTGGCAGGATTCCAGAGCACAACCCAAAACAACTCGGATTACCCTCAGAGTTCTTTCAAAAAGTCGAGTTCTTTTCTATTTGGGCTCGACAACACGACAAAATCCTATCAGGGACAGATCGAAAGGTCTTTCAATCCAATGCTTGGGATACCACTGACAGGAGCCTAGGAGGGTCTCGTGCTAATGATAACATCGCAAGACTGTATCATCCATTGGCCAGGTTCCGTTCCTGAAGATAGCGGAACCCAACTAGTCGGCACAACAACAACAGCTATTCTACCTTACCAAGAAGGAGACTCGATCTGCGATATCGAGGCATCTACTGAAGTCATCAACAACTCTATGAAAACTAACACCAATAACAGAATGGCTCACGCACGGGAAGTACTCATGGTTCGATGTCCTCGGTCACCATTAAATCCCCCAGAAGCACCCGATGTCAGGTCATCAGATGAATCAGAATCCAACATATCACCCTTTGCCCAGGGCTACGATGGAGAAACCGAGAGTCAGAAACAGGCTAGAGAAAGGAAAAACAAGTTGAAGCAAGGGCACCAACACCGCGCTAGGCAGCGCAGGGAAGCCTGGATCAGATACGAGTCAGATTTGGCTGAATACGACAAAAGAAAATTACAACAAGAAGTCGAAGAAAGACGCACGGTGAATACGCCTTACGATAAGATTCGAGAAGTATTAGAAGAACTCAGGGCAACTTCACATCATGGAGAGAAGTACGAACAGCTCCAGGACTTGCTCCGGTCGATGATCCCAAGAACGCATGAAGAGAGAGCCCGATCGAGACTACCCGCCAGATCAACAACCCACAGGCAAGAAGATCAAAATCAAAGGAAGTCCGCTTTCGAAAGACTTGGGCCAGGTGGAAGCCATAACGGAGAAAGTAGGAAGGAACATAATCAAGGCCACCAATTTGAACAACCAAGAAAGACCAGGAGTAGGGTACCTATTCAGACAGCCTCACAGAGTTATTCCCCTCAAAACAACAGTTGGCCAGAAGGAGGTGCCAAATCCGAATTCAAAGAAACCAGAACACACGACAGATTCCCCTGTTTTGTGAACAGGCTTGCATCGGTGCGATTACCTCACAAATTCAAACCGTCTAACCACTCTAAGTATGATGGCAAAACTGAACCAAGGCAATGGCTCAGAATATATTCACAATCAATTGAACTAGCCGGAGGAGACGACGATATCAAGACCCTGTTCTTTCCCATGGCACTAGAAGCTATGCCCCTCCAATGGTTCGACAAATTAAATCCAGGATCTATTAGAAATTGGGAAGACTTGCAAAGAGCTTTTTGTGAAAATTTCGTGGGTATCATCACACACCCAATCACTCATGCAGAACTGAAAGGGCTCAAGCAAAAGGGAGGCGAAAGTCTCAGAAATTACTATCGACGATTGGGCGAACTGCGGGCTCAAGTGCACGACATCACCGAACGAGAAGTGATTGAAGCTTTCTCTCACGGAATCATGGCTAGATGGCAATTTCAAGACTTCTGCAAAGAAAATCCGAGAAACAATGAAGAATTCAGATGAACAGTAGAAAAGATGATTACCGCGGAAGAAAAAACACAAGAGAGGTTCTCGGATAGAAGCAACCAGGACAACCTGGACAAGCAAAATCATCGAAATAGCAGACATCAAGAAAGAAAACGTAGACCAGACAATACTGTGGCAATGGCCGACAAATCAAAGAAGTTTTTCAAACCCAGAAAATATGATGACATTGAAAGCATACGATGCCCATTGCACCCCAATGGGAGACACACCATCGGAAATTGCTACACTTTCAATGATCGATACATAAGAAAAGATAGTAAGGAGAACACCAAAGAGGACAATCAGAAAAAAGATGAAGACAACCACGAGAACAAAGGATTCCAAAAACCCAGGGGAACGGTAGCAGTGATCTTCTCAGGGGCTCTAAATTGCAGAAGCAAACATCAAGAAAAACTAGCACTACGGACTATCATGACAGCAGAACCGGCTACACCAAGATATCTCAATTGGTCACAGTATCCCATCCAATTTACCAGAGAAGACCAATGGACTAGCATGGGAAACGCAGGCCATTATCCACTGGTTCTAGATCCAACTTTTGCTGGTATGATTGTCACCAAAGTATTAATCGACGGGGGAGCCGGACTCAACATCATCTTTTCGGAAACACTAAGGAAGATGGGACTACAACTCGCCGGGATGATCACACCAACAAGCACACCTTTTTATGGAATAGTACCCGACAAAGCAGCCATGCCGCTCGGACAAATTACTCTACCAGTCACTTTTCGAACACCCTCAAACTACCATACGGAATTCATCAAATTTGAGGTGGCGGACTTTGAGTCATCATACCACGCAATTCTTGGACGACCGGCACTAGCAAAATTCATGGCGATACCGCATTACCCGTATTTGCTGCTCAAGATGCTAGGACCTAATGGAGTACTTTCCCTTCAAAGTGACTTGAAACGCGCTTTTGACTGCGATGTTCAAGCAATCTAGATTGCAGCCAGAGCACAAGATGACCAAAGTAGAAAAGAAATAGCCACAATTGCTGCAGAGATAAGCCAAGAAGAATTAGAAATACCGGCTAAAAAGCCCAGCATCATCACGCCACCAAAAGAAGCCGACGTCAAGCAGATCGACTTGGGTACTGGCGATACCTCCAAGACAGCAACCATCAGTGCTCACCTCTCGGCAAAATAGGAACTCACGCTCACCAACTTTCTTCGGGACAATAAAGATATCTTCGCTTGGAAGCCGTCCGACATGCTAGGTGTCCCAAGAGAGTTGGCTGAGCACAGAATTGATGTTAATAAAAGCTCGAAGCCTATAAAGCAACGGCTACAACGATTCTCACCCGACAAAAAGGCAGCGATTAAAAAGGAAATCACAAAACTGATGGCAGCTGGATTCATCAGAGAAATCCTTCATCCAGACTGGTTAGCAAACCCGGTCCTTGTGCAGAAGAAGAACACGGACGAGTGGCGTATGTGCGTCGACTACACAGATCTCAACAAACATTGCCCAAAAGATCCATTCGGGCTACCACGCATTGACCAGATAGTCAACTCAACAGCAGGGTCTGCACTATTATCCTTTCTCGATTGCTATTCAGGGTATCACCAGATCGCATTAAAAGAACAAGACCAGAGCAAGACATCTTTCATTACTCCGTTCGGTGCTTACTGTTACAAGACCATGTCGTTTGGACTAAAGAACGCCGGCGCCACATACCAAAGAGCTATCCAAACTTGCCTTGGGGATCAAATCGGTGAAAATGTGGAGGCATACGTGGATGATGTAGTGGTGAAAACAAAGAACCTAGACACTATGATTGAAGATTTAAAGCAAACATTCGAAAACTAGATGGAGATGGAAGTTGAACCCAAATAAATGTGTATTCGGAGTTCCTTCAGGACAACTACTAGGATTTTTGGTCAGTTAGCGCGGGATTGAAGCCAGCACCAAGCAAATTCGAGCTATAACAGAAATGGGCCCACCTAGAAGTATCAAAGATGTGTAGAAACTAACAGGATGCATGGCGGCCCTCAACCGTTTCATATCAAGACTCGGCGAAAAGGGGTTACCTTTCTTTAAACTACTAAAGAAGACAGACAAGTTTGAGTGGACAAAGGAGGCCGACGAAGCCTTCAAGAAACTTAAGGCATACCTCACATCCTCACCAATTCTCACACCCCCAAGGAAAGACGAAGATATGATGCTATACATTGCGGCGATTACTGCTGTGGTTAGCACGACAATAGTCGTAGAAAGAGAAGAAGAAGAACGCGTGTATAAAGTACAACGACCCGTATACTACATCAGCGAAGTATTATCTAAATCAAAAATACGGTACCCGCATGTACAAAAAACTACTCTACGCCCTATTGATCACTTCACACAAGCTTCACCACTATTTTGAAAGCCACCATTTCACAGTGGTGACAGACTTCCCGCTCGGAGACATCTTACACAACAGAGATGCGACGGGACGCATATCAAAGTGGGCAGTCGAACTCGGAGCTCTTAACATCAATTTCACCCCACGGAAAGCAATCAAATCTCAAGCCCTTGCCGATTTTGTGGCCAAGTGGACAGAGATTCAACAGCCTTTATCAGATACAATCCTTGACCACTAGAAGATGTACTTTGATGGGTCACTCAAACTAGGCGGAGCCGATGCAGGCATCCTCCTCATTTCTCCAGAAGGAAAACAACTCAAGTACGTCCTTTAGATATTATGGCAAGCTACAAATAACGAAGCAGAATATGAAGCCCTCATCCACGGGCTACGAGTGGCAATTACCCTCGGAATAAAGAGATTACTCATATACGACGATTCAGCAGTAGTCATCAACCAAGTCAACAAAGATTGGGATTGCACCAAAGAAAACATGGGTGCTTACTATGCTGAAATATGGAAACTTGAAAAACATTTCTAAGGATTAGAAATTTTACACGTCCTGCGCGATTCCAACATTGCAGTAGATGTCCTTGCCAAGCTCGGATCAGACAGAGCGAAGGTTCCACCCGGCATATTCATAGAAGAGCTATCAGTTCCCTCTATCAAACAACCCGGTGAAACAACCCATGAAATTCAGGCTAAAGGCGTTCAGATCTTGGTAATCAACACTTCATGGAGCCAAGTTTTCATTGACTATATCAAAGAAAATAAATTGCTAGCAGATAAAACAGAAGCCACCCAAGTTGTTCGCAGAAGCAAAAACTACGTTCTAGTAGGAGATAGACTTTACAGAAGAGCAGCATCATCAGGAGTACTCCTAAAATGTGTCTCATTTGAAGAAGGCAAAGAGATCCTAGACGAAATACACTCAGGTTGCTATGGAAATCATGCTGCTTCAAGGACACTGGTTGGCAAAGCATTTCGCACCGGATTCTTCTGGCCAACCGCTTTGAAAGACACAGAAGAACTTGTTAGAAAATGCAAAGGTTGCCAAATGTTTGCAAGACAAGCCCATGTACCAGCTCACAATCTTATCTGCATCCCACCCGCTTGGCCTTTTTCCTGCTGGGGGCTGGATCAAGTAGGACCCCTGAAGAAAGCAAAAGGCGGCTTCGAGTACATCTTTGTAGCAATCGACAAGTTCACCAAGTGGATTGAATACAAACCACTCGCGAAATACAGCGCAACCAAAGCAGTCGAGTTCATCCAAGACATTACGCACCGCTTCGGCATGCCCAATCGAATCATCATAGATCTAGGCTCTCCCTTCACAGCTACAGAATTCAAAAGCTAGGCACAAGACTATGGTTTCAGTATAGACTATGCGTCTATTGCACATCCAGAAGCCAACGGACAAGTAGAAAGGGCTAATGGACTCATACTAGCCGGATTAAAACCAAGGTTATACGAAGAACTAGAGGACTATGGGTCCAAATGGATTGAAGAATTACCGACAGTAGTATGGGGGCTACAAACTCAAATAAGCAAAGCAACAGGCTACTCACCCTTCTTCCTAGTTTACGGGTCAGAGGCCGTACTGCCTGCCGACTTGATTTGGACATCACCAAAGATAGAACAATACGATGAAGGAGAAGCAGAACACACAAGAAGATTAGAACTCGACAGCTCAGAAGAAGTCAGAATAAACGCTACCCTCCAATCAGCCAAATACCTACAAGGTTTAAGACAACACTACAACAAGAGTACCCATCCTCGATCATTACAAGTCGGAGACTTAGTGCTAAGAAGGATACAAAAGACTGACGGACGACATAAGCTACTCAGTCCATGGGAAGGTCCATTCATTGTCACAAAAGTCACCGGACCAGGCACATACAAGTTAATAACCGAAGATGGAAGAGAAGTTAGCAATACATGGCACATCAGCCAGCTAAGAAGATTCTACGCGTAAAAACAACTCAAGAAAAAACAGATATGCAAGCCACAAGGGACCAACGTTCACAATCGACGAAGGACAATATTCTTTGACAACATATGTATTAGTTTATATTCATGATCAATAAAGATGATATTCATCCACAGCATGTCTTGTCATGACTTTCAACGAGTTGTTTTCACGAAACAAAAAGCAAAATGGCTGAAAATATGCCTGAGCATCCCGGCCGAGAGCAAAATAGCTGAAAAGACGCTTGAGCCCGCCGATGAGGGTAGCTAAAAGCTAATACCCAAAATAAAAAGCAAAATGGCTAAAAACATGCCTGAGCATCCCGGCCGAGAGCAAAATAGTTGAAAACACGCTTGAGCCCACCGATGAGGGTAGCTAAAAGCTAACACCCGAAACAAAAAGCAAAATGGCTGAAAACATACCTGAGCATCCCGGCCGAGAGCAAAATAGCTAAAAACACGCTTGAGCCCGCCGATGAGGGTAGCTAAAAGCTAACACCTGAAACAAAAAGCAAAATAGCTGAAAACATGCCTGAGCATCCCGGCCGAGAGCAAAATAGCCAAAAAGACGCTTGAGCCCGCCAATGAGGGTAGCTAAAAGCTAACACCCGAAACAAAAAGCAAAATGGCTAAAAACATGCCTGAGCATCCCGGCCGAGAGCAAAATAGCTGAAAACACGCTTGAGCCCGCCGATGAGGGTAGCTAAAAGCTAACACCCAAAACAAAAAGCAAAATGGCGGAAAACATGCCTGAGCATCCCGACCGAGAGCAAAATAGCTGAAAAGACGCTTGGGCACACCGATGAGGGTAGCTAAAAGCTAACACCTAAAACTAGTCGACCGAAATTGAGCTTCAAAAGACCCTCCAGCTCTTCGTTTCAAAAAGTAAGAGGCTCGGGGGCTACATCCAGATAGGAATACTTTTTCCTCAGAAAAGCACAAGCGCCACTCAAGAAAGCATTCGGATGCCGAAGTTCATCAAGGCAACATTCTATGCCGAGTCATTTTACATAGCGCGAACGGATGCTGAAGTTTGTCAAGGCAACATTCTATGCCGAGTCATTTTACATAGCGCGGACGAAAGGTTGTCAACACAAAGATTTACATCTAACAAGTCATAGCGTGGACAAAGCACTCGACGGATCACAAAAGAGGAAGAAAAGAAAAGTACTCGACAAATCGAGGGATTTCGTCAGGATAACGCACAGAGTTGTTTACAGAGTAGAGACGAAAACGGGACAAAGTACTCAGCAAGTCAAGTAACTCTGACCACACCCAGGCAAAGAATACATCAACGAAAATAAAGAATCTTCATTTAAAGAGGAGTGTAATATTACAAGAGGCTGGTCAATTGGATCAGGCATTGTCATCAGGAAGGGAAATATCAATATTTAGATTGTCTACAACCCTACTGGCTAAACCTTCGACCTCAGGCTCCATCCTCTCAACGGCATCAAGGTATTCTTGGCTATCAGCTTCCTCTGCTATCTTGGACAAAGGCGCCTCTGGAGCAAGGACCCGGACCTAGGCCAGCACATTCTTGGTACATACTTGAGCACACTTCTTCGCGAACTCTTGGAAACGAGTCAGAATCCGAGGAATGAACTGAGCCCAAGATTGCCCATCATCTGCTAGAGTCCGGAGAACATCAGCTACTGAACGAAAAGATTTCCACAAAACATTCCAATTTTCAATAGCCGTCGCCAGCTTCCCGGACAAGCCTTCAATAGTTTTTTGGGCCTGCACAAGATCTCTGTCAGCTCCATGCCTAATTAGCTTAGCAAGGGCGAGTTCTTCCTCAGCATGAGTAATTACCTCCTCAGCCTTGTTATGACTAGAGCGGACAAGAGCCTTCATTTCATCGATACTCTCCGAGAGCTTCTGCTTTTCAACTCGGAGAACTAGACAAGACACTGAAGAACGAGTCAGCGAAAAAGAAGTCAAAATACAAGAAGAAACAAGCAGAACCCGCGGCACCTTTGCATTCATTCTTCGTAGACTCCACTGTGGCATCCCTCTGCTTCTTCGTCTCTACTACCCGGGCACGAAGGGTCTTCTCCTCCTTTTGGTGCATTTGACGCTCTGTCTCCAACTCAGCCTGGAGGAGGTCAAGATCGGCTTTTAGAGCGTTCACCTCAGAAGACAACTTTCTCTCATTTTCAGATGAGAAAAAGAAGCCAGAATGATCACGAGAGAAAGACTGAAGAGACAAAGAGAAACAAGGCGTAAGGATAGAAGAAAAACGAGCATGCAAAGGAGGAGTGGCAGTAAAACTTACCTGGAGCTTTTCACCAAAAGAAGTCTCAAGGGTCGACAAGCTCCCCTAGGCTACGGTCAGCTCCGATAGCCGATGGGTGGCATCGAACTGTTGCACCATGTCACCGGTAAAAGAGGGACCGCCGGAAGCAAGAGAAGGGGAAGGAGAGGCCGGCTGGGGCGAAGAAGGAACGACCAAAGCAACCTCTAGGGAAGTCGGAGCCAATCCCTCAGAAGGACTTGATGCGACGGCTGCAGTCACCTCCGGGGTGGCCAAGTCCGCAACTTCGCCAGGTAGCTCCGAAGCCCCCGCAGCAACTTCATCAACAGTATGTTGTGAGTCCTGAGGCTCAGAACTCGATGGCACGGTGGAAGGCTGAGAAGAAGTCGATGAAGAAACGAGAGAAGATGAAACACTGAAAATTGATAAAAGGAAGCACCGATGAGAACCAGAAGAAGGAAGATAGAAGCAAAAAAGATAAAGCCAGAATCTACTCACCCAACCACTTTCTTCTTCGTGAAGCCAAAAGAAGGCCTCGCAGGGGGAACCACGATGGCGAAAACATCCCCGCCACCCGGCAACGGGAGCGGAATAGCCGACAACGGAGCCACGGAAGAAGCCGGGGCTGGAGCCGTGGAAGAACTCTGCACTAGAGGAGCGGTAGAGCTCGGTACCGAGGCTACCAAAGAACTTGACACCGGAGCTTCAGAAGAAGTCGGCGCGGGAGCCTCAGAAGAACTCACACCCGATGTTCGATTACTTCAAAAAGTTCAAGACTAAAAGTCAAGACAAAGAAGAGGAATTCAATGCAACAGGAATATGAAAAACAACTCACCGTTGCATGATGAGGGGTACTTCATCATCCTTGTCTCCCTCAGCCAAGGAAACCAGAGCACCTGCTAAAAAAAGAATAAAAAGTACTCGGTTCAAGAGAGAAATAGGAAAACAAAGGAACAAAGAGTATTAAATGTGCTCACCTAAGAGCATGCTAGCAACAACTGGAGTACCTGAGGGAGTACTTGGTTTGCGAGGCTTCTTGGAGACAGGTAGGCCAGATGAAGACCCATCCGTTCGCCCCCTCTTCGGGACACTGCGAGGACCGCGAGGGACTAGACGAGGAACATATTCTTCATATACATCAACAAATCCGGAAGAAACCCTAGGAAGGGCTATAGAGGTTTGGGACTTACTAGTTGTAGAAGTTCCAGCAAGTTTATCCCCAGTCTCTGCCATGGCGGGGAGAACATCAAGAGGGATCGGGTCGACAAAGTTCCGCCCAAGCTCCTGCGAAAAAGGATAAAACACCAAGACAAGGAAAAGCTAAGCAAAAATGGATGCAGCAAGAGTACATAAAGTACCCAAACAAAGAGATAGACAACTCATAGCTGGGGGCGGGTTGTTGGCAGAGAACTCAGAGACAGCAGGAGGAATGACGCTCACTCCTTTCAGCATCTTCTGGAGACGCTCGAGTACCTCCTCACCGATCAGCTCAAGAGCTGGGACCATGCGTGAAGGATCCTCGGCCCCAGAATACTCGAAGCCAAGGTGCTCCCACTCTTTCAAAGGCTGAACTCGGCGACAAAGAAAGCTCGAAACAATACCGAAGCCGGTCAAACCCTACTATTTTAGCATACTAATCCTATCAAGGAGTGGCTGGATCACTTGAATCTCAGCAGGTGACTCAAGTTTCTTGTCCCATCGGTCATTCACCATAGGACTAGATCCAGAGTGGATGACACGGGAAGGGATCAAATTGGCAGCGTAAAACCACTCGGCACGCCAATCTTTTACAGAATCGACCAGGTCATAGTCAAAAAACTTAATCTTGAGACCCTGGTGAAACTGAATCCCGCAACCGCTAAGAACGCTGGTTTCTTCGCGGCGGGGTTGAGGTTTCAGACGAAAGAAAAAGCGAAAAAGAGATAGAGAAGGAGGGATTCCAAGGAAAGTTTCATAAAGATGAACGAAAATAGAAAGATGGAGAATGGCATTAGGGGTTAGATGGTTCAGACTAACCCCAAAATAACCAAGAAACTGATGAAGGAAGGCGGAAGCAGGAAGGCAAAGTCCGGCGCGGACAAAGGAAACGAAGAGGACAATCTCACCAGGACCCGGAGCTAGAACCCGATGCTCGCTCGGAACTCTCCATTCAGCGATGACTTTGCTTTGGATCAAGCCGTCGTTGACGAGCTCGCGCAGCTGATCTTCGCTTGTTGTTGGAGCCAGCCAAACCTTCTGAGCAGCCCTCATGGCCACGAACTCCTGGTTTTCGATCAAAGAAAGGGATGACTCCTCGTCCACGAAGGTCGCCTAGGACTTGCTTGCGGTTTTCTTCTTTCCCATGAACTAGCGGAAGAAAAAAGGCACAAGGGAAGATGAAGCTAGGATGATGGTGCTCGGGTAAGAGCGACGATGACGGCGGCGGATTTCTGAAAGCTAGGGTTTAAAGGCAAGAGCTGGGCAGCAAAGGAAAGGAAGATAAAAGGTCTTTAAATAGATTTTTCAGTAATAAAAACGGCCCACAAGGCCCGTTAAAACACAGTGTGAGAACACAACTGTCCATTTACCGACGCAGCTAAAACGACGGAGGGCACAAATCCACACAACAGTACAAACTAACGGGCAGATTTCAGACTTATCCGTCCAGCACCACGGTAGGGTTATCAGATCGCTACAAGAACAACTCGTCAAACCAAGAAGAAAGAAAGGGCTACCTCACAAGGAACAAAGGAACCCGGTTATTTAAGAAAGAACTCGGTAATCTCATGAACGACAGGGATCACAGCAGAAAAGTAAAAGACAACTCAGAAGATTAGATTCGTTCCATTACAAGCGGCTTAAAAAATAGAAGATTACAAATCTTACAAGACCCAACGAACTTAGTACCACGAAAAGCAAAGTAGCAAAGAGGAACACGGACACGGCTGGGCTCTGGAACGACTATGTGTCCCAAATTGCTACTCGGAAGGACAAACCGCCATCAGCTACACTGTTTTCTTCAAAGGACGGACGCAGTGCATCCAAGGCGGAAATCGGCAGCACGGCAAGGCAACATGGAGCAGAGAAGGCCGGCGGGCATCTGTCTACCCAAGACCGATGTGATGCTGGATATGGTGTTGATCTGCACCGGATAGTCTCAAGACAGGCGACGAGGATCAACCCAAAACTGCCAGATGAAGGAACGAAGCCCACATCACAAGACTTCCTCCAACTACCACCACGTACATCCTGGCACAATGCTGTCGTGGGATTAGCCTACCTCTAATCCCTATCACAAGACTTCCTCCAACTATGACAAGACGCAAAGGAACTACAAAATATGCCCGGGGGCTGCTCTACTTCACAAACTACCATGTTCATGACCCCGAAGGTTTCAACAGAATGTCCAATGGATAAAAACAAGCACTCCGGGACAGTATTTATAGATCAAAGAAGCGGCGCACATGGACTAGGAGTACCAACGAAATAAGCCTAACAAAGGACACAGTGAAAAGACATGACTCAATAATGGATGACTCAGGCGAGAGGGAACAGTACTCGAAGACGGGCATATTCGGAAGAATATACCAGCACAGTACAACCCGTGAACAAAAGGCATTTACACTCAACCACCACCATACAACTACATCTGACAACAGCAGACTATCAAAGAATATGCCAAGACCTCGCATCCGAGTTCTTCCTGAATAAAACAACAAGGATATACGCTCGGAGGCTGTATGCTGCGAAACTACTCGGATGATGGTTTAATCCAAGATTAAAGGGCTGCTTCGAAAAGATGCCGCAAAACTACTCAGATGATGACATAACCCAACTCTCAGGAACTACTTCAGAACATAAATTTTCAAACAACATAAAGATTCAAGACCCTCCAACTTTTTATTCCAAATAGCAAGAGGCTCGGGGGCTACACTCAGTGAGTGCCCTTTTTCTTAAAAAAAGTGCACGTCACCAAAAGATTTCCTCAACGCAGACCACTTCAAGACATTATGACAAAAAGAACCTAGAACGAGCCATATTCGAGTTCTTTTTTATAAAACTTCAACGAACAAACAGAGTAACTTCAAGACAAGATCCTCTAGCTCCTTGTTCCAAATAGCAAGAGGCTCGGGGGCTACAACCAGATGGATGTACTTTTTCTTCAAAAAAGCACTCACCACTCGAAGGTCCCAAGAAGCGCTATAAGGTTTCACTCCAGAAAGCACTCGGATGACGTTTGTTACTACTCATCAATTCCTGAAGGAGCAAAATGAGACTTTCAAAGCTCAACCATGAAGTGCTCGGGGGCTTGTCGATACGGGACCCACAGGATACCCCACAAAGGAGAGAGAAGATCTAGTCTAACTAGGATTCTTCCCTTATAATCCTAGTAGTAGTACTATTCAGTAATCCTACTAGTAACTCTCATTATAAACCGACTAGGACTCTGGCCTCCTGACTATATAAAGGAGGGCAGGGCTCCTGGACAAAGAGAACAACAATTGTACAACACAACACTTGACAATCAATCCAACGCAAAGGCTAACGCCGACTGGACGTAGGGTTATTACTCGATCCGCGATCGAGGGCCTGAACCAGGATAAATCGACTGTCTCTTGCGTTAACCGTTGAGTTCAGCACACGCTGAAGCCCGAACATACTGCCCCGGGTACCCCCGTGGCAGGCTATCGGTGGTAAAACATCGACAGCTACATATAATCCTACTGGAACTAGTTACACATAATCCTACTAGGATCTCTACTTTGTAACCGACTAGGACTCCTGCCTCTCCTAGACTATATAAAGGAGGGCAGGGGTCCCTAGATCGGGACCGACACATAACCGACAGAACTCACAACCACAACATACCTCGCAACACAACAAATAGCGCAGGGCGCAATATACTATCCACACCAAACTGGACGTAGGGCGCCGTGACTTTTCGGCGCGCCGAACCAGTATAAATCATTGTCTCCCTGTGTTTACCATCGAGTTCCTGCAAACGCCGATACCCCTCTGAACAAATCACCGTCCCGGGTACCCCGTGACGGGTTGCCGGTGGTAAAACATCGAAACCAAGCTAAGTCACGTCTCATTCTTTATATATTTCAGATATTATTCATATATGTCTCTGGGAAGACACAAAAATCATCATGCGAGCAAACATAATGCTCTAGGTCTTCTCTTAACGGTCGCCGAATTCCTCAGGTAGAACACGCCTTAATCCGTGAAGCTTGTCTACTCACATGGACGGTCACGAACTGAGTGCCAGGCTCACATGGTCACGTCATGAACCTCTGAACCATACGCCAGAGATTCAAGTGCTTAAACGTAACAGGACACTACCTGAGGAATTTGCATGGCCTAGCAAGAGCAAGACGCAAAAAGTTTATATGCATTTCATAATGCCGGGGCCCGCCCTTGATTGATTATTCAAATATGGGACATGCTCCCCACTTTATATCTGGAATGTTATTTACAACATATTTTTATGTTTAACATAACATGCAGGAGAGCTATATCGGTACCATGAGATCAGGAAAAACACGCTCCTGAGAGCTAGCCCAGAAACAACCCGGATTGATCAAAAAAGAACCTCGACAAGGTGCGGCAAGAACCAAGATAAGATCAGAAAGAACCCGGATTGAAGAAAAACAACCCAGATAAGTTGGGAACAGAAATCAAGACAAGAAAGAACCCGGATTGATCAAAAAAGAACCCCGACAAGGTGCGGCAAGAACCAAGACAAGATCAGAAAGAACCCGGATTGAAGAAAAATAACCCAGATAAGTTGGGAACAGAAATCAAGACAAGAAAGAACCCGGATTGATCAGAAACAACCCCGAAGAGGTGCTGCAAGTAACAAGACAAATTCAGAAAGAACCCGGATTGATCAGAAAACAACCCGGATGAGGTACATACAAGTTCAGAAAGAACCTGGACGAAGTGCAAACAACTTGGAAGAGGTACATCAAGAACCAGAGAAGTCTAGAAACGACCTAGTTGAATAAAAAACAACTCGGAAGAGCATCACGGCTTAGTCAAAAACTAAGCTTGGGGGCTCGGCATTCGCTTCAACTACGCCCGGGGGCTCGGATTCAAGGATGAAAGACCAAGAATACAAGTACCCAAGACTACAACAACGACAACACATCAAGACCCTTCATCCGATTTCTATTCTAAAGAAAAGAACTCAGAGAAGGCTCATGGGCTACGGGATACATAACCCCAGAAATTTTTTGAAGACAAGAATCTGGACCCTCCAACTTTTGCAAGCAAAAGCAAGAGGCTCGGGGGCTACACTCAGTGAGTGCAATTTTTATGAAAAATTGCACCCACCGAAAAAGAACTCGGAGCAACCAAGAAGACTAAAGGGACCCTCTGGCTTCTTGTCCCAACAAGCAAGAGGCTCGGGGGCTACACTCACTGAGTGCACTTTTGTCCAAAAGTGCACATCAGCCGAAGAAAAGACAAAGAAGACCATCTCAAGGTTTCACTTCAAGAAGAACCTGGAACGGATTTACAACAACTCGACGAAGATCAAGAAGAACAAGAAGGCTTCCGAAGCTCATCCATGAGATGCTCGGGGGCTTGTCGATACGGGACCCATGGGGTTTCCCACGGAGAAGAGAGAAGAAGACCTAGTCCAACTAGGATTCCCTACATGTAATCCTACTAGAACTAGTTACACGTAATCCTACTAGGATCTCTACTTTGTAACCGACTAGGACTCCCGCCTCTCCTGGACTATATAAAGGAGGGCAGGGGTCCCTAGATCGGGACCGACACATAACCGACAGAACTCACAACCACAACATACCTTGCAATACAACAAATAGCGCAGGGCGCAATATACTATCCACACCAAACTGGACGTAGGGCGCCGTGACTTTCCGGCGCGCCGAACCAGTATAAATCGTTGTCTCCCTGCGTTTACCATCGAGTTCCTGCAAAACGCCGATACCCCTCCGAACAAATCACCGTCCCGGGTACCCCGTGACGGGTTGCCGGTGGTAAAACATCGACAGGTAGGGTATTCAAGGACCTCCCTACATTGAAGAGGTGGTTGTAGGCGTTTGCAGTGATACGAAAGAGACCTTACAAGGTCTTGTATTCATATGCGGAGCACCGTTACATAGTTGTGTGTGACAAGGAACGCTGCCCATAGAGAGTTTGTGCAAAGAAGCAAAAGGGCTAGCCTTGGCATCCTATGGTTGTATAATATAAATATTAAAATTGCATGAAACCCTAAGTAATGACGATTCTTAAGTTGAAAAATCCGACTAATATACCGAATCGATGTGAAAAAAAACTAGAAGGGAGCGATGATACCTTGCTCTCGAAGATCTATGGATCAAAGCAAAGTTTTCAAGGTCTAATATGCCGATTTGTGAGGCAGGGCAAAGTGAGGAGAGAAAAAGCTCGAGAGGAGGAGGAAGAAGAGGAAGAAGGCTTGGGTAGGAAGGTTGGGCGTCGGGTTAAAACATCACCTCGGCGCCATAGATCTTGGCACCTAGAACGCCGCCAAACTCGGTGCCAATAACCCCAGCGCCGTGTTGCCTGCCAGGTCAGCATCCACACTGCCAACGTGGCCCCGGCCTAGGCGCCAAACCCTTTGGTGCCAAGACTTGTAAACTCGGCGTCATCAATGATAGCGTCGAGCTAAGGGTTTAGATTTTAAAAGCATATCTCCAAGGACATATCTGTGAAAAACTTTAAAAAGAAAGGGAAAAAACAAAAAATGAGTACTGATACCGACTTGGCGTGGGGCGGGGCTGCAGCCGTGTAGGTGTAGCCTGTAGGCCTGCCGATGGATCGGAGTCGGGGTCGTTTGCACGCTTTGACAAATGGACGGGCCGACTAGGCGGTGAGGGTGGACGGACGCGCCGGCTCTCTGCTCTCTCATCTCTATCGTGCTGGCCACACTTGTCGCGGTTGAACCGGTCGTACTTCAACTCCAACAGCTGCCCGGTCTGCATGACGCGCGCCGCAATGCTGAATTCAAACTTGGAATAATCCATCGCGTCCGTATGGCACACAAGCGCAGATTGGTACGTTTCTTTCGATCAAGACGACGCTCAGCGGGATATCGCAGTCGTGTGGTCGGAGCCGGCGCATATAGAGGGATAATATACGTTCCTGTCGATCTTAATTACAATGATACATAAATTTTTGTGTATTCGAGAAAAAAATATACGTTCCTGCCGTAAACGAACGGGCGGAAATGGACGGAAAACGACGTCGATCGGAGGCGGGGAGGAGGGGGCCAGTAGGAACAGCGGCCCGGGGCGTCAAAGCGGCCACGTCGCGGATCATGGCGTACTTGCGGCTTGCGCTCACCTGATTTTCCTGTTGGGACTCTTATCATTACGAGAGCGACGTTGTCACATCGAGACGGCAAGAACACAGGAGGAAATTGGAGGCAGGAGGAAGAATCCAAGCTCTTCTTTGCTGTGCCCGTTTGTATCAAGCTATCGATTTGACATGCTGGTGGTAGAGGCCTTCTGCTGTTTCAACTGCACGAGTTTAGAGGACCGAGCGATAGCTTGGTTGGTCTGGCTTCCAGGTTTGAAGAGACCACTCGCGGGTTCGATTTCAGTTGGAATCACTTGCTTGCTTCACTAGGGGTTTTCCCCGTTAATTAATTTGCAGGTCCTTTGTTGTCTCACACATGAATGTGCTACAATGGTCAGCGTGACGTGTTGTAGGTCCTCTGCTGTCTCACACGTGAATTGCAGGTCCTCTGTTGTCTCACACGTGAATGTGCCACAATAGTCAGTGTGACGTGCCTGTCATATGCGAAGTCTGGTTGCCTTTGGATATCTCTCAGCCACGTGCAGCCTCTTCATGTAGATGTAGATCTAGCGTGCACACTAGAGTAAAGGATGTGTGTGAGTTTGTGTGGGTATGATGGTGTGAGTTAGTGTGTACATTCAGATGCTACAACTTGTACTCGAAGAGTTGAGGAATAAAAAAAAAAAAAACTGCACGAGTGCTTGTCATATGCGAAGTCTGGTTGACTTTGGATATCTCTCAGCCGCGTGCAGCCTCTTCGTGTAGGTGTAGATCTAGCGTGCACACTAGAGTAGGGTAGTGTGTATGTTCAGATGCTACAACTTATACTCGAAGAGTTGAGGAATAAAAAAAAACTGCACCAGTTTACAGAAAACACAGAAGGTAGGGCGTATGTACTTTTGTGTTTTTTTAAATTAAACGGTACAACATAATCCCTTATAATATGTACGTATACTCACCCTCTATGAACACACGTATGCAACCTCTAACCCTATGAACACATTCGAAAGATCGATCTCGAGATTCACAAAGTCACCGCTGGCGCCTCGCTGTGGACGGGATATCACCTACCACTGAAAGCATAACGCCGTTAAATCCTAGAATAAATCCATGAAAATGCGAGCACCCGTATTAAGTCGATGACTTAAATTCAAATGGATAGATTTTACCATGAGGAACCCAATCAACTGATCTATGATCAATTCGTATTTTGTATGTACTTGTGATTTTTTGAGCCTAGGAGAACGGGTCAAGTTTCAACGATTGCACTAGTCCTGTAGTGCATGTAAGTGCTCATTGGGAAATGTGGAATATGCAAACCAGTGTTCATAACTAAAATAGTTTTCTAGGTAGAATTGTAGCCTTGGCTTATTACTACCTTGTTTTCTTGGCTTACAGCCTGTTTAGGACCACATTTGCTTCGACTATAAACAAGATATCAAGATAAAATCCTGCTAAACACTCTGCGTTTAGTTTGCTTCTTTTCATCGCCTAGGCCAAAAAGATCGAAGTTTACACTACGAGCGCAGAATCAGAAAAACACGACACGAGCCGCGGTCACACACACACACACACACACACACACACACACACACACACACACACACACACATATATATATATATATATATATATATATATATATATATATATATATATATATCACTGCTGGACGGGCTACCCTAAACTGCTGCAACAAACTCGAACTCAAAATTCAAATCTAAATTTTACGAGTTACTATTCATAGCACTATTCAAATTCTACGATCACTATTTAAATTCGTGGCTACTATTTAAAATACTCGCTACTATTCAGATTGGAAATATGAATAGTGCACGAGCACCCACCAGAGAGTGGCTCAGGCACCCAAATTCTTTTGTAACTATTTAGGCACTATTTGGAGCACTTATATTAGATGGTGGATGCGTGAGTGATTACTTATACGTGCGATTAGTGAATATGCAGATTAATATTTCTCAGGATCTTTTGCAGGCTGGCGAGACCAATGTTTTAGCCGCTCGTGCGACTATGCTTGTGACAGTCCTACTCGGTACTCACCGTATGCATCACTAGCTAGTTTCAGAACCAGGCTAACCCGATCTCCTCCCTTGCTATCCCCAGCCACGCACACACAGGACTCAGGCTCTATCGTCTTCCCAGGCAGTTCCACCCGAAGGGAACATTTCTCTACGCACACAGAGTTATCTACAAACGCCGCTACCAGGGCTAACACGAGAACAACACACGCAGAGATTTCTCCTCTAGGGTCCCTAGCATAGAGACATCGCCCCATATGAACGAGCTTAAAGAAAGGCAGGGATTAAAACAGGAAAGCTTAATTCATTTTCACAGAGCAAGCTTATATACGGCTTTCCCTTTTGGGAAACCCCAAGCACTTAGCATAAATCTTAGGGATTACCTTACAAGCGCAGGAAGATCACAGGGACCTCCTTGATTCTCTAATTTACAAAGGTGAAGTGATACAGTGGTAGTGGATGATTACTACTAATGGTGGATGATCCTCAGTGGACTCCTGAGGTCATGTCTTCATGTGTATGTGTGTGGGTGGAGAGTTGGTGGAGTAGTGGAGTGGAGTGGATGAGAGTGGTGGTGTTCGGTCTCTGGTTCTTCGATCCGATGCTTTATACCGATGCTGAACGAATGCGCCCGACGTCTCGCTTTATAGCACGAAGGGAACGTCCTTCGTGCTTATCGTCTGAAGGAGCGAGCCTTATCGTCTGAAGGAACCTTCGAGGCTAAGTCTTCAATTATCCCTTCCTGCTGTTGCCTGGACAGCTGGACGAAGAATAATTGTCCTGGCTACAGTAGAGTGACTGTATATTCCTTTTGCGCTGTCCTCCGTTGCGCACGGTCTTATCCTTTTGGATATGGATATTCTTTTGTATGGTCTTCCACGTCTCAATGATTGATGTTGCAAACATCAAATCAAGGATCATGGCATGTAGTATGTATTGTATTATTATCTCTTGTCCCGACCAAATTGTTGATAACACCTTATCAACATAGGAAGTATATTTCTTGTATATATATATTGATATTGAACTGAGTCTATATTGACTCTTCAATATTTTCTTCGTTGTCCACTTCTTCAGGTTGCCATATTTCATACCAGGACAACAATTCACGATATTCTTTTCGTAATTGAAATTCTTTGCCATAACTAGGCTTTATTAGTCTACCAACTTCTCTCTGTATTATACTATATCTTCCATAGTATTCTTGTAAGAATACTTTTATTATTTCATTTTGATACATCATGTAATATTCAGAAGCAAATTTGGTATTTCCTTCTAATTCTTTTGCTTCACTAAAATTTCTCCAATTATCATGGTTCGTGTCTTTTACGAATAGCTCTTCATAATTTTGCCACCAGTTTGAAGTCCATGTAGTAGGAAATTTGTATGATCCCTTTGTGATATATATATATATATATATATATATATATATATATATATATATATATATATCATGGCATGCTGGTCTTATTGGTTGTGTAAATTTTGATGGATTAGAGCAAAACTTAATTTTGTATTTCCCTTGAATACATGCTAATTTCTTACAAGCTTCTTTGATAGCTATTCCAAGTTTTGATTGAAAAATTTCTTCAAGTGTACCATATATATCATGGACTAATCCATGATCAATAATAGTTTGTAGGGAGAAATCATCTCCAATATTTCTTTGTATGCTTCTAAAATATTTTAAATTTATATCAGACCTCAATATTAAGAATTTTTTTATGAGGCTTAATAATTAATTTATCATCGAGATGAAGTAAAGGGAAAATATTTGCATTCGCAATTATTCCTAGATGCCTTTCTTTACCATGGTATAATTTCATAAAGTAGTTTTGTATATCATGAAAGGTTTTGTATTGCCTTTCTGCATATTTCTTCCAAATTATATCTATAACATCACGAGTAAAGTATGACAAAGTTTGTTCAGTCTTAAAACTTAATCTAGGAATGAGAAACTCTTGTGGAATATTGTTTAAATATTTGTTTCCTTTTTCCTCTAGAACTACTTCTTTTTCTGATTGCACTTTATTTTCCTTATATAGTATTTCAGCTTCAGAGTCATTTTTCATATCGCTTTGCTGTTTTAGACATGACATGCAAGCTTGTCTTAAACATAGCCTACATGTTGCTCTTTTTGCTGGATCTTGATAATATATGCAAAATACACATTTTATATTGGAATCACTTTTTTTATGACCCCACTTGTGTTCGTAGTTTATTTGATCAATCATTTTTATCTTTAATCCGGCTAACTCATCAATTAAGTCTAACTCTTCATCACTTGATTCTTTTTCTTCATCATATTCTATTTCATCTGTCTCTATAATTGAGTATATCGATTCATCATCCATTATATCATCATCACAGACTAAAATATTTTCATTCACACTATCTATTATTTGAACCTTTTCTTGTTCTTCTTGCTTATTGGAATACATTTTCTTGTCTTTGTTAGGACATGTTTTGCTTAAATGATCTGGCGAGTTGCAAATAAAGCATCTACATATACTATCATAAGTTTTTCTAGGATTATATCTTCTTACATTCCTTTTATGGAGGAATGGAGCTCTATTGTCTGATCTTCTAAGAAAATAACGTCTCTTTCTCCTTATATTTCCTTTCTTATAATTCTTAGGATATTTCTTGCTTCTAGATCTCTCTTCTCCATATGTCAATGGTATTTGGACTATTTTATTGCAAAAATTATAATCTGATTGCTTCATTGATCTTTGGGCTTGTATGTTTGTGCATATTTTTCTTAATTGTTTGAAAACGAATGTTATAGCCTGAGAAATATTATATTCTTTACCAATGGTTTCTTTTTTATATTCTTCAAATATCATAGAACCTAAGGGATCTGGTAATTTATTGAAATATCTTTCAAGTATACCTTGATTATAGCCTTGCTTAGCAGTCGTAGCATTATATAAATAGTATTGAGAAAATTCTTTTATTCCTTTCCAGCTTGTTAGTGACAATTTTTCTATTTCTTTTAATCTTTCATTCTATAAAATAGTAAATCCTAATTCAGGATCTTCACCTATCACAATGCTTGATATAATATTTGCAAAATTATATGGATTACTACCAGCCATTTTTAATTAGGCATAATGGTTAGGGAAAGCTTCTACCCATTGTTCCCATAAAACTTTAACTGATTCACCTAAAAATGTTTCTAAATATGTAATCATATCTTCTACTCTATTTCCAATATTATGCTGATTTTGTATATATTTTTGGACTATCAATCCTTTCCATATGCTAATTATATTTGACCAATTCATAGGATCATGTGCTGCTAAATTTAATATAGCACCATCGCTTTTATAATTCTGAAATTGTACCTTCTTTTCAAATTCTCTTCTTTTTGAACCCATATGCTTATATTGTCTAGGTATATATCTATATGCAGGTTCTTCTTTTTCTGGTGGCCAAGTTCCTGATTTTCTAGTTGGTCTCTCACTTTCTCCTTCTATCTTTATCTCAGGACCTCGCCTTCTTTTTGATGTACTTGGATCTATTTCCATTGCTTCTATAGCATTATTTTTATGCAACTCTTTATTTTCTAAGGGGTTTATGAGAGTTACTAAGTTACTGCATATCTCAATTGTGTCTTCATCCTCTTCTTCATAGCTTTCTAGTAAAAACTTATTATTAATCTCCCATTGCTTTTCTTCACTTGTAATATATTCAATATTATTTGTCTGCTCAACTTTTTTAACTTTATGAGTCTCTTTGTCTTTAGTTTTTAACTCATCTTTATGTTTCTTTATCACAACAAGTGTTTTAAAATATTTATTCTTTAGTTCTCTATCTTTCTTGATATTATCAAGTCTACATAACTCTCGTCTAAAGTAAAGTTCATTTTCTCTTATGGCAGACCATTCACATATCATAGAAGTATTATATTCTTTAGGAATCCTACTTAATTTTTTCTCATAATATTGAATCTGACTATCTAAAGTTTCCATTATAAGCATAGCATATAGGTAAAGTATTTGACTGTCTTACCTGTATTCACTTCTAAATTTAAATAATGTAACTTTTCAATCTTCAACAGATTATAGTAAATCCCTTAATTCAAATTTTTCGAAACCAGGCTCTGATACCACTGTTGGACGGGCTATGCTGAACTGCTGCAACAAACTCGAACTCAAAATTCAAATCTAAATTTCATGAGTTACTATTCATAACACTATTCAAATTCTACGATCACTATTCAAATTCGTGGCACTATTTAAAATACTTGCTACTATTCAAATTGGGAATATGAACAGTGCACGAGCACTCACCAGAGAGTGGCTCAGGCACCCAAATTCTTTTGCAACTATTTAGGCACTATTTGGAGCACTTATATTGGATGGTGGATACGTGAGTGATTACTTATGCGTGCGATTAGTGAATATGCAGATTAATATTTCTCAGGATCTTTTGCAGGCTGGCGAGACCAATGTTTTAGCCGCTCGTGCGACTATGCTTGTGACAGTCCTACTTGGTACTCACCGTATGCATCACTAGCTCGCTTCAGAACCAGGCTAACCCAGTCTCCTCCCTTGCTATCCCCAGCCACGCACACACAGGACTCAGGCTCTATCGTCTCCCTAGGCAGTTCCACCCGAAGGAAACACTTCTCTGTGCACATAGGGTTCTCTACAAACACCGCTACTAGGACTAACACAAGAACAACACACGCAGATGTTTCTCCTCTAGGGTCCCTAGCATAGAGACATCGCCCCATATGAACGAGCTTAAAGGAAGGCAGATATTAAAATAGGAAAGCTTAATTCATTTTCACAGAGCAAGCTTACATACGGCTTTCCCTTTCGGGAAACTCCAAGCACTTAGTATAAACCTTAGGGATTACCTTACAAGCACAGGAAGATCACAGGGACCTCCTTTATTCTCTAATTTACAAAGGTGGAGTGATACAGTGATAGTGGATGATTACTACTAATGGTGGATGATCCTCAGAGGACTCCTGAGGTCATGTCTTCATGTGTATGTGTGTGGGTGGAGAGTTGGTGGAGTAGTGGAGTGGAGTGGATGAGAGTGGTGGTGTTTGGTCTCTGGTTCTTCGATCCGATGCTTTCTCCCCATGCTGAACAAATGCGCCTGACGTCTCGCTTTATAGCACTAAGGGAACGTCCTTCATACTTATCGTCTGAAGGAACCTTCGAGGCTAAGTCTTCAATTATCCCTTCCTGTTGTTGTCTGGACAGCTGAACGAAGAATAATTGTCCTGGCTACAGTAGAGTGACTGTATATTCCTTTTGCGTTGTCCTCCATTGCGCACGGTCTTATCCTTCTGGATATGGATATTCTTTTGTATGGTCTTCCACGCCCGAATGATTGATGTTGCAAACATCAAATCAAGGATCATGGCATGTAGTATGTATTGTATTATTATCTCTTCCCCCGGCCAAATTGTTGATAACACCTTATCAACATAGGGAGTATATTTCTTGTATATATATATTGATATTGAACTGAGTCTATATTGACTCTTCAATATTTTCTTCGTTGTCCACTTCTTCAAGTTACCATATTTCATACCAGGACAACAATTCACAATATTCTTTTCGTAATTGACATTATTTGCCATAACTAGGCTTTATTAGTCTACCAACTTCTCTCTGTATTATACTATATCTTCCATAGTATTCTTGTAAGAATACTTTTATTATTTTATTTTGATACATCATGTAATATTCGGAAGCAAATTTGGTATTTCCTTCTAATTCTTTTGCTTCACTGAAAATTCTCCAATTATCATGGTTCGTGTCTTTTACGAACAGCTCTTCATAATTTTGCCACGAGTCTGAAGTCCATGTAGTAGGAAATTTGTAAGATCTCTTTGTGATATATATATCATGCCATGCTAGTCTTATTGGTTGTGTAAATTTTGGTGGATTAGAACAAAACTTAATTTTGTATTTCCCTTGAATACATGCTAATTTCTTACAAGCTTCTTTGATAGCTATTCCAAGTTCTGATTGGAAAATTTCTTCAAGTGTACCATATATATCATGGACTAATCCATGATCAATAATAGTTTGTAGGGAGATATCATCTCCAATATTTCTTTGTATGCTTCTAAAATATTTTAAATTTATATCAACCCTCAATATTAATAATTTTTGATGAGGCTTAATAATTAATTTATCATCGAGATGAAGTAAAGGGAAAATATTTGCATTCACAATTATTCCTAGATGCCTTTCTTTACCTTGGTATAATTTCATAAAGTAGTTTTGTATATCATGAAAGGTTTTGTATTGCCTTTCAGCTTATTTCTTCCAAATTATATCTATAACATCACGAGTAAAGTATGACAAAGTTTGTTCAGTCTTAAAACTTAATCTAGGAATGAGAAACTCTTGTGGAATATTGTTTAAATATTTGTTTCCTTTTTCCTCTAGAATTACTTCTTTTTCTGATTGCATTTTATTTTTCTCATATAGTATTTCACCTTCTAAGTCATTTTTCATATCGCTTTGCTGTTTTAGACATGACATGCAAGCTTTTCTTAAACATAGTCTACATGTTGCTCTTTTTGCTGGATCTTGATAATATATGCAAAATACACATTTTATATTGGAATCACTTTTTTTATGATCCCACTTGTGTTCGCAGTTTATTTGATCCAACATTTCTATCTTTAATCCTGCTAACTCATCAGTTAAATCTAATTCTTTTTCTTCGTCATATTCTATTTTATCTGTCTCTATAATTGAGTATATTGATTCATCATCCATTATATCATCATCACAGACTAAAATATTTTCATTCACACTATCTATTATTTGAACCTTTTCTTGTTCTTCTTGCTTATTGGAATACCTTTTCTTGTCTTTGTTAGGATATGTTTTGCTTAAATGATATGGAGAGTTGCAAATAAAGCATCTACATGTACTATCATAATTTTTTCTAGGATTATATCTTCTTACATTCCTTTTATGGAGGAATGGAGCTCTATTGTCTGATCTTCTAAGAAAATAACATCTCTTTGTCCTTACATTTCCTTTCTTATAATTCTTAGGATATTTCTTGTTTCTAGATCTCTCTTCTCCATATGTCAATGGTATTTGGACTATTTTATTGCAAAAATTATAATCTGATTGCTTCATTGATCTTTGGGCTTCTATGTTCGTGCATATTTTTCTTAACTGTTTGAAAACGAATGTTATAGCCTGAGAAATATTATATTCTTTACCAATGGTTTCTTTTTTATATTCTTCAAATATCATAGAACCTAAGGGATCTGGTAATTTATTGAAATATCTTTCAACTATACCTTGATTATAGCCTTGCTTAGCAGTCGTAGCATTATACAAATAGTGTTGAGAAAATTCTTTTATTCCTTTCCAGCTTGTTAGTGACAATTTTTCTATTTATTTTAATCTTTCATTCTATAAAACAGTAAATCCTAATTCAGGATCTTCACCTATTACAATGCTTGGTATAATATTTGCAAAATTATATGGATTACTACCAGCCATTTTTAATTGGGCATAATGGTTAGGGAAAGCTTCTACCCATTGTTCCCGTAAAACTTTTACTGATTCACCAAAAAATGTTTCTAAATATGTAATCATATCTTCTACTCTATTTCCAATATTATGCTGATTTTGTATATACTTTTGGACTATCAATCCTTTCCATATGCTAATTATATTTGACCAATCTATATAATCATGTGCTGCTAAATTTAATATAGCACCATCGCTTCTATAATTCTAAAATTGTACCTTCTTTTCAAATTCTCTTCTTTTTGAACCCATATGCTTATATTGTCCAGGTATATATCTATATGCAGGTTCTTCTTTTTCTGGTGGCCAAGTTCCTGATTTTCTAATTGGTCTCTCACTTTCTCCTTCTATCTTTATCTCAGGACCTCGCCTTCTTTTTGATGTACTTGGATCTATTTCCATTGCTTCTATAGCATTATTTTTATGCAACTCTTTATTTTCTAAGGGGTTTATGAGAGTTACTGAGTTACTACATATCTCAATTGTGTCTTCATCCTCTTCTTCATAGCTTTCTAGTAACAACTTGTTATTAATTTCCCATTGCTCCTCTTTATTTTTCCATTGCTATGTTCTAATTCTTTTTAGGCTTCCCTTACCCAGTTATCTATTTGTCTTGACACAAATTCATTTTTCTTTATTGGATTGCTGAATTTCTTAGCATTTAACTCTCTATCTTTCTTAATGTTAATCAGTCTATATAACTCTCGTCTAAAGTAGAGTTCTTTTTCTCTTATAGCAGTCCATTGACATATCATAGAGGTTTTGTATTCGTCATGAATTTTGCTTAACTTTTGCACATAATGTTTTATTTCATTATCTATATCTATTTTTTCCATAAATTCACATATGCTATGCCTTCTATTTTCTTCTAATTTTGCCTCTGAACTGGATGCTTCTAAATCATCTAAACTTTGTTTTTTATAATCTACAAACCTAATACTAGTCAACCCTCTATTATTTTCATAGCTTATGTAATCTTTAGGTTGTTTTAAAATTTTTGGCTCTATTAACGAGCTTATATTCCATTCTTCTCCTGCTCTTTCTTCAGAACTTATTTTCAAAGGACTCATAAATTTTATTCCTTTAGATTGCATACTTTCTACAACATTGTTCATATTTACCTTATATCTAGTTCCACTTCGGTTGGTTAACCTTCCTATAAATTCTATGCTTACTAATAGATTCGTTCCTTTAAATTTTTCACATCCTTTAGTCTGAAATCCAAATGCCATCTTATCTATAAATTCTTTTACTGGCATTATTAAATCTAGAGCTATATATGTTATTAACATATTTTCATTCATATCACCTTCTAGAAATCCTAATGCTGCTTTATTTATTGAATCCCATCTTTTATCCAATAGAGTTATTAAGACCTTTGTTCCTAATTTTTTACTTGTCATACCTTTAATTCCAATGATATACATTCCCTGATGTATATATTTATACCCTGAATATTTTAAAGCATTCTCAAATTGTTTACTAACAATTCTTAGCAGAACTGGTTCTGTCAATACACTTAATTATACTTCTCTAGATATTCTATATAATCCATTTTTATTTTCAAACCAACCCATTTGATATATTTGTTGAGGCCTTATTTTTCTTAAAGTATCTTTCTGATATCTTTCAAAATCTCTATCTACGTCTATCATTTCTTCTAAGGTTTCAATATCATCACATCCTTCTTTTAGTTTATCTTTAAAACCTAGAGGTCTTATGTCTTTATTAACTAAATGGAGTGACTTGTCTCTTCTAGAGAGGCTCTCAGATGCTTCTATGTTTCTGAATTTAAAGATCTAGTGGACTCAACTATTCCTGCTGATGACAACACAATTTCTTTGTTATGCTCAACAATATTATCAATCTTCTTATATAGATAAGTTATATCTTTTTTAATATAATCACTATTCTAGCTAATTTTTCCTAGAGAAACTTTACTCTCTTCTAAAATTTGTAAAGCTAATTCTAATTTATTATTGGTAGCTAAATATTGCTCTTCAAGGTGCTTATGTTCTTTTTGCAGTCTATCAAATTTTAATTCTAGATCGTCTTGCCTCTTTCCCCAAGATATGTAAAAGTTATGTATCAAATCGACTATTAAATTTATCTGTCCGTGAGAGGTATGCCAAATATGTTCTTCAGAGCTATTTAGTCTGCACCTTATATTTATATTCTCTTTAGTAGTGACTGTCTTACCTGTATTCACTTCTAAATTTAAATAATGTAACTTTTCAATCTTCAACAGATTATAGTAAATCCCTTAATTCAAATTTTTCGAAACCAGGCTCCGATACCACTGCTGGATGGGCTACGCTAAACCGCTGTAACAAACTCGAACTCAAAATTCAAATCTAAATTTCACGAGTTACTATTCACAGCACTATTCAAATTCTGCGGTCACTATTCAAATTCATGGCTACTATTCAAAATACTCGCTACTATTTAAATTCAAAGTATGAACAGTGCACGAGCACTCACCAGAGAGTGGCTCAGGCACCCAAACTCTTTTGTAACTATTTAGGCACTATTTGGAGCACTTATATTGGATGGTGGATGCGTGAGTGATTACTTATGCGTGCGATTAATGAATATGCAGATTAATATTTCTCAGGATCTTTTGCAGGCTGGCAAGACCAATGTTTCAGCCGGTCGTGCGACTATGCTTGTGTCAGTCCTACTCGGTACTCACCGTATGCGTCACTAGCTAGCTTTTGAACCAGGCTAACTCGGTCTCCTCCCTTGCTATCTCCAGCCACGCACATATAGGACTCATGTTCTATCGTCTCCCCAAGCAGTTCCATCCGAAGGGAACACTTCTCTGCGCACACAGGGTTCTCTATAAAAGCCGCTACCAGAGCTAACACGAGAACAACACACGTAGATGTTTCTCCTCTAGGGTCTCTAGCATAGAGACATCGTCCCATATGAACGAGCTTAAAGGAAGGCAGGGATTAAAACAGGAAAGCTTAATTCATTTCCACAGAGCAAGCTTACATACGGCTTTCCGTTTCGGGAAACCCCAAGCACTTAGCATAAACCTTAGGGATTACCTTACAAGCGCAGGAAGATCACGGGGACCTCCTTTATTCTCTAATTTACAAAGGTGGAGTGATACAGTGGTAGTGGATGATTACTACTAATGGTGGATGATCCTCAGAGGACTCCTGAGGTCATGTCTTCATGTGTATGTGTGTGGGTGGAGAGTTGGTGGAGTAGTGGAGTGGAGTGGATGAGAGTGGTGGTGTTCGGTCTCTGGTTCTTCGATTTGATGCTTTCTCCCGATGCTGAATGAATGCGCCCGACGTCTCGTTTTATAGCTCGAAGGGAACGTCCTTCATGCTTATCGTCTGAAGGAGCGAGCCTTATCGTCTGAAGGAGCCTTCGAGGCTAAGTCTTCAATTATTCCTTCTTACTGTTGCCTAGATAGCTGGACAGAGAATAATTGTCCTAGCTACAGTAGGATGACTTATATATATATATATATATATATATATATATATATATATATATATATATATATATGTGTGTGTGTGTGTGTGTGTGTGTGTGTGTGTTGATTCTCACAAAGAACCGAACCAAACACCGCCTTAGCTTGCTGCCCTCGGCCCGTCGCCAGCCCACAAAGTCTCTTCTCCCCTTTTATCCTCGACCTGCTTGACCCCTTTATAGGACCATAGCCACTAATTTATCTGATTCCATGGAGTTTCGATGCTCTTCCATACCTCGGCACCTCTACTTCTAGTGAAAACAAAACAAGACTCGGTGCTTTCCCATCTTGCAGCCTAATAAGATCCTCGTGGAAAGAATGGTGTTCATTAGCATAAACTTATGTTCATAAGCACATATTATACTGGTAACTTATCTTGAATTATCCGGTCCCCTCTGAATCTGACACGACAAAATTAAGATGTTGTTTGGTTCGGCAAAAGTCACGGGAACAAAAATGGAACCCATTCACGCCGCTACCTGCTGCAGAATAATCAATACAGTAATTCGTTTGGTTCAGCAAAATGGATATACGGCCGCGCACAATAATCAATAACACCGAGGGAGGAGAGGTAATGCACTTAGAGCAAGTATAATAACAGACTGTAAGCTGGCTGAATGCTGAGTTGAGGAGAGAGAAGAATCGAGTTGTAAGCCGACTTAGGTACAAGAATCAAGAAATTTTGTAAGAGGGACATATGGGTCAAATATTAACAGTGACTAGGTAGCGTGCCCGTGCGTTGCTACGGAATAACTAATTTTTTGTATTAAAAACACACGAATCGCATGATAAGATAACAATACTGTAAGACATTAAACTGACATTTAATCCAAAAAACAAAGTTTATGAAATTAACAGTCACTTAGAGTACGACACTGCAGGTTCACGAACTCTACTATATAGACATTTCCGTGATACGCCTAAAATAATGTTTTTATATAGGCAAGAAGTCTCCGATATTATAAACTAAATGAAGCAATCAAATATGTCCGACAAACATTGCTCAATCCACATATTTTGAACTTGTTTGACCAATGAAAATACACAAAATGACTATTATATTAAACTAAATTCATGTCCATCGTCTATTCAAAGTGCGTGTCACAAGCGTGTAAATAATTTCAATATTATTTAGTTCTCTAAATCTATGAGACACGATACGGTGTCCTTAGCAAATTCTTGAACTCGGCGACGTCTGGCTTCATCAACAAGCAGACGATTGCGTAGGCCTATAAACAAATTAGTATAGCTCCCGTGCTAACACCACGATTTTATTTTAGGGATGCACATAAAAATAACCAAACAACGATATTTTTCCATACAGTTTAAGTTGCACGCAATTATATATGATCATGTATGTAATCCCGAAAACACTCGTACAAAGGTACTCGTCGCCTAGCTTTTGAAAACTACATCATACAAAAGTACTATTTGTTGCTAATTGAGTCATTCATGTAACTATACTAATTGACTACAGTCTTGACCTCCTTGATTCTTACTTTCAATTTCTCCAATTTGAAGAAATAGCCCTTGAAACCAGCAGGAAAATATTTAAGTAGCTTCTTACGTTCAAGTTCCCCAATTTGCTGACAAGCCATTATTTGTATTCTCCTCCACTTAATTTTTTCTCACTATATTCAGTAGCGTCTTGAAGTTAATGTGAACATATTCAAAGATATTTGAAAGAGAAATTTACCATAGAACAGAAATTACAAATCATGAATGCTTCAAGGCAATTACCTCAAAATTGTTTAAGCTAAGTGTCGGGTTCATAAACCCGGGGTCCCTTGCGGACTGGTTTCCTCGCAAAGGCTTGGCCCAAGCAGACAACACGCAACTCATGGGCCGGCCCAAGTATCAAAATAGTAGGCCAGAAAGGCGATCCAATCACTGACCGGAAGGTCTGGCCGAGGAGGAGCAACGCCCGTTTTTTTATTCTGGCCCACCTCTCCGACCGGAGTGCTCACTTCGGTCTCCAGCGCCTCCGGATGGCCTCACTGATCGGAAGGCCTGGCCGAAGCACCATTTCTGACTCTGACCCCACGTCTCCGACTGACGCAATCAGAGCCTACTGGGACCAACCGACCGGGGACGCCCGCTCGAAAAGGACCATGGAACGAACGGAGAAAGCAAGGCAGGGCACACAAGTTAAACCATGATACCAGGGACCGTACCCTGTACGCCTGCAAAAACAGTACTTTGCAACCTCCTTGACACACAATGTTGTAGACGCTGACATTTTCCCTATAGTATTGTGGGCGTCATTAAACTTCCATACGGAAAGGCTCCCCCACATGCCTCTAGGCATCAACAGTGTTGTGGGCGCCAGAATTTACCGTATCGAGTGAACATGGTGAAACTCCTTGCATGCCTCTGGGCATCAACATTATTGCAGGTACCGACATCTGCCATATCCGAACAAAACGATGGAATCTCCCACATGCAACCGACATCCAACAGTGTTGTGGGCGTCTACCATCATCCTATACCCGCCGGCGTGGGCAACAAGACTTAGAAGCATACATACTCTCTCCCTCTCACTTGTTAGGCCATCCCTTCATCTATAAAAGGGGATGTGCTCTCTCCCAACATTGAAGTCATTCCATTTTCACTAGATCGATCCAGTTCCTTTGTACACAACCACAGAATCACCAGGTTCGATCCTCAAGCACACGCTTGAACACTTAGCTCATAGCGGAGCTTCTGCCGCTCTCGGCCCTTCCGACCGGAGCCCGGCCGGACCTCTGGTACACCCCATCTTTCTCCTTCCCGTTTGTAACCCCATTGCAAACTTCGAGCACCTGGGCTCAGGAATAAAGTCACTGACCGACTCAAACTGGACGTAGGGCACAATGCCTGAACTAGTATAAACCCTGTGTTATTGAGTGTTAGGCCATCTCCGATCACAACGTACGACAAAACTACAAATATTTACTTGTTGGTCACTTTCTGCACCGACAGTTGACGCCGTCCGTGGGAAAGACGTTGTACGTTCAACACTTTTTGGTCATCGGATGGCCCACTTTTCTGCCACCTTCACCATGGCGGGCTCAGGTGATATGACTCGCTTCGGCTCACTAGAGTTTCCCGCACTCCCACCAATTGGGATGCGGGTTCCACCAGTTTTTGAGCCATCCCAGGCCTTCCTCTTTGGAAGCCTGAACTTTATCGCCAACCAACTCAGCATACTACACCTCTGTGAGGAGGCACTCATTCTGGCACCTATCGGAGGGGCGCCCCCAATCGACTCCGGGACGCATGACTTCGACAACACGGCATCTGCGCTTCATTCTGAGCAAACTCTCTACTCAAACCCCGCTGTAAGTAACGTACATGCTCTTTCGCCAATCACCTGGAGGGACCCCGTTGTCCCCGCTGCGACCGCTGTAAGACCGATTCCCCTATAGTCTCGCGTCTCCCGCGGACACGTATGCCCGGGGGCTTCGAAGGATGCCGATGCCGTCCCCTCTCATGTATGAATTCATGGGGATGGTGAGCTACTCTCCCACCTGTTTCCTTGACATCATGGATGACGATGTTGAGAGTGATGGCTCCAGCATCAACGACGTGGCGCCTAGCCACCGTCCGTCCTGAGAGTGCGCTATGGCGGACGCTCTGGGACAGCCATCAGTGGTAACAGAGTCCTTACAGACTCACACCCCTCCGCACTCCCGTGCGGAGACCACCGAGCTCACACGGGAGCACGGTGAGGAACTAGGACAACAGTGGCTGCATCGGCCATCGACTGCGCCAGTGCGCTCGACGCACCACACTGTGCCCCGTGCGCATAGACCGGCGAGCGGCGCCTGGGGTCATGCCCGTCGGGTCCAGCGCAACACCATGGACAGGAGGAATGATCCCCCACACTTTGCTTAGGCCAATCAGAACATCACCGCTGCAGCAATGCTTTTGCGCGATCTGCCCGAGCCGAACGATCCTTAGGGACAAGTGACCCACTGCAACCACCAGGCACTAGTGGAGACCACCGCCGTTCAACAAGCGGAGAGCTCCATATCGCAACACCGACTCATGGCCTCACTCCCCACCAGGGGAATGAGGACGTAGCAGAAGAGTCGCTCCACCCTCTCACCGCTACAACCGCCGAGCGTGGCACAAGAGGCCACATCGGCACCTCATCTTGACTTGACGACCGCTCTGCACCGACCGTCTATATACGCGCGGCTCGGGCCAAACCTAGACACACACAGCGGCGACTGGAGTCCTAGTCCTGATGGCCTGGGACCATGGAACTTTGTCTAATGCCTCCAGCGAGCATCGCTCAAGCCGTGCTCCAACGGAGACCGAGGCAAAGGCAAGGCCAAGGGCTAGGATCAAGATGAGGGCCCCTCCACACAGAAGGGGAAAAAGAACAGAAGAGATCGCCTTCGATCGGCCAACTCCGCATTGGTCACCACGGCTGATCACAAGGGCAAGCAGCCCCAGCAGGACCCTCTGGGCCACTTCCACAAGCTCATGGATAGCACGTGCACCAACCACACCTACCCCGTCAAACACCTCTACAAGGACTACGAGCTCCTCAAGCGCCTTCTGCGATAGGCCGGTGGGCCAAAGAAAGAAAAAGGCGCAGAAGCAGCGGCCAAGAAAGGGGGCGAAGCGGACAGGGATCTGGATGACAGAAGGTTGAAGTAATCCAACTGAACGACTACTGACTAGAGGACGACAACGATGACATTCTCACCAAATGCTTGGAACAGCTATGTCGTTCTTTCTTCCGCTAAATTTCAATCTTACCATTGTTTACTTAGCATTTGCTCCTATAAAGGGCACCTCGACCCGAACACTTTTCGGCCTGGGTCGCTCGAGGGCTCCACGAGGATACACTATTACCTCTCTTTTTTCGTTTACTGTCATATGGTGAAACTCCTTCTTACCCAAATAAAAGGGTAGTTCGTTCCTTTAATTTGCCTTACGTAGCTTTGCTTTAAAACATTCCGACCGATCGCACCCCTCCTTTTCCTACGGTTACGAGCAGCTGAGCCTCGCAGGCCATGCCTCGGGCTTCCAAGGTTGCAGCCTACGGGACGAACATGCAAGTACAAGAAAGAAAGAATAAAAAAACAAAATTATGCTAAGGGAAAAACTAAGGAACAAAAGGGACAAGCTTTCCCAAACGGAGTGACTCCATCACAGAAAACAAAACCAACTGTAGTCATTAAGTACACAACATTTACATGGGGGCTCCCCCATGAACTTAATCTTTTTACATCTACTAAACTTCTTATACTTCACAAACTATTGGGGCGGCTCGGCGGCATCTGCTGTCGGTACGACCGGCGAAGGCGCGGGCTGCTCACTCCCCGACGGGACAACATTCAGCTCGGTTGAAATTGGGGCGATGTCCACCTCCAACCTAGGCTCCATACCATCTGCAGGCTGGGCGACGTCCTCCCAACGCACGCTTCTGGCCATGTCTTCACAGTGGACATCCATCACCCACTACGCAGAGACTTGCTCTGCCACCAACTTTGCGTGCGGTACCAAGCTCTCCCTGAGCATTTGGATGTCCTCCATGCTCAAGCCAATAGCATACCTGCTGTAGATAGTGGCGAAGTCCAGGTTCAGGTGGTATGTCGCCACCGAGGTCAACACCCCCAACGCTCCGTAGAACAGCCCACTTGTGATAAGATCCCGAACCACATCTAGGACCTCCGCTAGCTGGATGACAGGTGCGCTAGTGCTTGGCACCGACCTGAAGACCTCCGAGACAACCAGCTGGGCAACGTTGCGAATCTGGTCAAGTTCACCCTCAAGAGCACATCGCTATTTACAGGACTTAGCCAGCTCCTCTACATTTCGGCTGAAAGTCACCTTGACCGTCTCTAGGTTCCGCTCTAGTGACTTCCCCTTTCCACTTAGTTCTGAAAGAAGGGCGACAAGATTAGAAACAGGCTAAAGGAAGAAACCAACACGATGAAAAGTAGAAAAGGTATGTGAAAGTGCATCTAGCCCTCTAGTGGGTTTTGGATGATTGAATGACAACGTGATTAAAGGACTAACCCGTTTGCTAAGTGTGAACAGGTAATAGGTTATCTCACAGGTACTTAATGAAAGCCAAAATGATGTGTTGTTGTATAAACAATCTAGTTCAAGCACAAGACAACAATGCAAATGGAATTCATGTGAAGGCTTATTTCTTGTGGGATTTCCATGTACTATGTGAAAGCAAGCTCGTGATTATTAGTTAATGAGACATGAGGGATTGCATATGGAATGGTCTCATATTTGAAGCTTGCTAAATAAAAATGAAAAAGATAACAATACATATGAATGGATGATTCAACAACAATATGTGACTTGATGGCTTGAGATGGTGAAGATAGCAAGGAAAGGCTTCGAGGTACTAAGCAAGGGTGAAGGGCAAGCGATGGCTTGGCGGCCGAAGAACCTAGCTAGGGTGAAGAAGAAAGTACTTGCATTTAGTTGAGGTACTAATCAAGCTAAGATGGTCATATTGATGTGAAGAATCAAATCTATAATGAAGTATTTGATGGAAGTGACTTGATACATTTGGGATTATTCAAACTTGATGAATGGAATCAAGTCACATGCTCAAGATGGCTATGCTCAAGTGAAAAGATCAACATCAACATGTTAGCACCCTTACTTGATGAAGATTGAAAGGGATGGCATCAATTCAAAAAGAACAACTCAAGTGGTACAAATTCATATTCCCATTTATCTTGAGTTTAATAGGTATGCCGTACTATTAAGAGGGATGCATCATGTTGATAGATAATGTTTCATAAGTGCTCAAGTCAACCCATGTGAGTTTTGAGAATTTGAGCGACAAAAGAGCTAATTGATTTGTTGCTGGTCTGGCAATACCGGACGTGTCCGGTATTCATACCGGACGTGTCCGGTATTTGTCCAGCAGCTGTAAATTTGTTGTTCTTAGGTTGGTTAGTCGGGAGTTCCGACGTAGGTCGGGAGTTCCGACGGTCGGGAGTCCCGGCATGGGTCGGGAGTTCCGACGTGTCGCACTTCATCTGACTTGGAGGGTTCACTGTCCTGGTCATACCGGACGTGTCCGGTATTCATACCAGACATGTCCGGTATGGATGACTAGAAGCCAATGGTTAGTTTTCAAAAGCCGTGAGGGTCGGGAGTTCCGACGTAAGTCAGGAGTTCCGACGATCGGGAGTTCCGACATATGTCGAGAGTTCCGACACCTCACTAACTTTAACTCGGTTACATATTTTTCAAAATTACTGAGGGTCGGGGGTTCCGACTTGAGTCAGGAGTTTCGACGGTCAGAAGTCTCGGCGTTCTTCGGGAGTTTCGACGCCTCACAACTTCACTGTAACTTAGTTACCGTTGGCGCAGTATGAGTCATACCGGACGTGTCCGGTATGAATACCGGACGTGTCCGGTATTGCAACGGCTATAAAACGGCTAGTTTTTCAAGGGGGCTATAAATACCCCCAAGCCTCCACCTTTGGAGGCTGCTAATTCTGCTGAGATAGACACACATTTTTGAGCCTTGCTAACTCTCCTAAACCCTCTCTTAGTGAGTGTGTGATCCAAATTGCAAAATCAATTTGTGGGTTAAGAGAAAATTTGAAAAAGAGAGCAAGCCACCACTTGAGCACTTGTGCATATTGTCAATCTCGTGATTCACATTTGTTACTCTTGGACTCTTCGGTCCTAGACGGCTAGGCGTCACCGGAGAGCAACCGAGAGATTGTGGTTGCTTCGGAAAGTTTGTAACGGCGATTCCGCCGCCTCGGAATCAAATTAGTGGAAGGAGAAAAAGGAGTTGGAAAAGACTCCGGCTAGAGTGACCTTCATGGTACCCTCTAGGGCTAACCTTCGCTGGGTAACCCGTAGCCCCCTCAATGGAGAGTAGGACTCGAACGAGTCCGAACTTCGGTAAAACAAATATCGTGTCTAAATTCGCATTTCATTTGATATTTGTGTTGCTCTAGCTATTCTGCAGGTTCTCTGTGTATTTTGTCATCTCCATTAGGTGCCTGCAGTTTGGTTTGAAGATAGAAATCGAAAGGAGCAAGTTCGGGGCTGATTTGCAGAAATCGTGTATACCGGACACGTCCGGTATTCATACCGGACACGTCCGGTATTTCCTGCCTGCACTGAAAATATTTATTCTCTGTTCTAACTTGGTGTTGCAGGGTTGTAGCTTCTAGATATATTCTTTATACCTTGTTTACTTTGTGGCTAACTTGTGAGGGGTGGTAGTACTCTTAATTTGGAGTTTCCATTTTGGAAACTCCCCTTTCTAATTGTTTCCGCTTTTAAAGGTGTTAATTTTCAGAAATGCCTATTCACCCCCCTCTAGGCGGCATCCTAGGTCCTTTTAATTGGTATCAGAGCGAGGTTCTCACCTAAAGCTTCACCGCCGTGAGAAAAGGATGTCGACGCCTATCAAGTCGAAGCCGGTGCTTCTCCAAAATGATGGTTCAAACTTTCTACCTTGGTCAATACATGTACTCAATGCTTTTAGAGATATTAGTCCTCTTGTTGAGCATATTGTGGATGCAAGCATACCTCTTTCTATAGTTGATTGGAGCAACTACAAAAATTTGTCAAAAGAGGAAGAGATATGCGTGCAACTCAATGCTCGAGCTATTAATATTATTTTGAGTACATTGAGTGTAGAGGTTCAAGATGAGGCAATCTTCAATGGACAACCACCTCCGGAGAGTGCTCATCTCATTTGGACTAAACTTTTTGATTTGTATGGAAAATCCAAATGTGATGATGCACTTGAGATCGAGTCAATGGAAAGTATGTCCATTGTGTCATCATACAGCGAAGAAGCCTCACAAGACCTCAAGAGCGCCGAGCCGAAGCAAGAAGTGCAAGCAGTGCATGACCAGCTGTCTGCCTGCACATACCGAACGTGTCCGGTATGCCTACCGGACGTGTCCGGTATGGCCGAGGCAGCAGACCAGCAAGCTGTTGTTTGCAACGATGCTCAAGCCCAGCAGCGAACAAGTGATGAGCCAACCTCAATATCTCATGATACTCATCACTTGTGTCTCATGGCCAAGAAAAGCAAGAAGAAGAATAACAAGAAAGATCAAGAAAAGGAGAAAGCACAAGTAGATGATCAAGATAAGAGTGATGTTGAAGTTGAAGACAACTACAACCTTGATCATCTCAACCATAAAGACAAGTTCATCATCATGAAGATAGTTGAAAAGAATGATGAGCTTGAAGAGGAGATTGAGAAGCAAGAGCAATCGCTTCAAAATCAAGAAAAGATTCTCATCTCCAAATTGCAAGAGCTAAAGGCAATAAATGAGAGGTATGAAAAATTGTCAATTGAGCATGCTTTAGTTACTAACTCCTCTTCTAGTGTTTCACAACTAGAGAAGGAAAACTTCGAGCTCAAGGCAAGGCTAGATGAACTATCAAGCAAGTATAATGAGCTACAAGCAAATTATGTTCATCTAAAGTGCTCTCATGAGGAAGTAGTAGAATCAAGCATCATGCTTGAGGTGGCTCATGAGGTTGTGATTACGTCGATAAAATTCTCTCAACCTCTCACACATCCGCTCACTAGTACACCATCTCAATTAAATATTTCTTGTACTAATGAATGTGCTCCTCAAGCAAGCCAATCTTCGATTGAGCTAAATCTTATAGAAAACATAGAGCTCAAAGAAGAAGTGCAAAGATTAAAGAAAAATGTGATTCGGTTGAAGGGTAAGGAGAAAGCACAACCTTCTCAAGATAACCGTGATAACATGGTGAAGAAGCTTGAGAAGGGTTCAAACCTTGCTTCCTCCAAAGCCCAACAAAAGATTCACATCTCAAGGAAGGCCAACACAACCAAGAGCAAGAAACATGGAAAAAGGATGTGCTATGGCTGTGGATTGTATGGACATGAGTGGGCTATGTGTCCACACAAGAGTTGGACCGACAAGGTTGAAGCCGCAAATCAAAAGGCTTCTACCAAGGAGGCCAAGCAAATAAAGAGTCATGGACAAAGTGCTTGTCTCATGAGCAAGAAATTGGGGCATCCTACCAAGAAATGCCCAATGTACAAAGAAGCAAGAAAGGAAGCCCAAGTTGCAACTAGAAGATGCTATGGGTGCAATGAGATGGGCCACAAGGTTGATAGATGTCCATACAAGCAAAACAAGCATAGAGCAAACAAAGGTCGCATATGCTATGCTTGTGGAAGAAAGGGGCATCTAAGCTATGATTGCCCAAATGGTAACATTCCTAAGCCGAACACATTTGTTTATGATAATATGCTTAGGAAGACCACAAATAGAATTAGCACTAGCAAGGTGATGTGTTCACCACAAACTAGTACTAAGGCCATTTGGGTGCTTAAGCACTTGTTGACTAACCCAAAAGGACCCAACAAGAGTTGGGTACCAAAATGTGCTTAGGTTGATAATGTAGGTACTTGGTGGTGAGATGAAAGCTTCGGGGTGGTTGAGCAAGCAAATTAAAAATATTCACTCAATCTATCAATCAATTCTTATCATAATCTCATATATGGTTGACCCGAAGATAAATCAATGACCATATCGTTTACTTCATCTCTACCATTGGTAACAAGTACCTAAAAACCTTATAGGATAGCCACTTTGTGTTTAGTGCTCAATGGCTCACAAATAGGTACATTTGTGAAATAATGAAAGTGGCTAATTAATTTCACTTGAGATTTATCATATTTGCCATATGATGCCTTTATTAGCTCTCTAGTAGAGTAATTTATTTGTTGAGATGCAAGTATACAATAAATAAATATTACAGTTAAAACGAAGAATCACAAGCAGCAAATTAATTGATCCTGTCTTGCACCTATCGGACGTGTCCGGTATTACTATCGGACGTGTCCGGTATGGCCAGGGATAGAAAGTTAGTGTTTCCGTCCTGTGTATTCCGGACGTGTCCGGTATACTACCGGACATGTCTGGTATTGCATGGACCAGAACACTAATTGTGTTGCAACTGAGTATTCGATCCATACATTTTTCATATATCCCTAACATACTCAGAAACTTGTGTTTTATCAAATCTAAGTGGATTGTGAGCATCTCTTAAACTCACTTTTAAAAATGGCAATCTTATTTGGTTTATGGTCAAAATGAAAATTGGCTCTCAATTTCTTATCAAAATAAAAGTGCTTGTTGAAAGTCATTCAAAATACTTGAAGCACTTATTTAGGGGGAGCTAAATTTCTATTTTGCACCATTGTGGACTAACAAATTTATTTAGCACTCTTTGTAGTCCTTTGGATGAAAAATTGAATTTGTATCAAGCATGATTACTTGGCAATCAAGGTCAACATAAAGATTATCATGCCATGTATCTTCTTAGTGGTATTCTTGTGGGCTCAAGGCAAAGGTATGTTTTTACATACATGTATTGTAAGTGCATCTAAGGCCCTTTACATGTTAGAATGTGCATTTGTGTGACATAGGAGAGATGTTTTTCAAAACCCATAACTAGCATGTGTAGGTGGTGTGAATTTGAAAAACTATTTGAATCTTGGTCTTTGCGACCTAGCCCTGTCATGTGGTGATTATAGCTCTCCTTGATTGTTTGATCGGCTAATCACACATGACATGGTTTTCTTAAGTCCACAATCTACTTTATCTCACTTTATCTCTCTCAAGCAAGCAAATTATAGATTATGCCATATATTTGGAAAAGAGAAAATAAATTGATGGCATTCGATAAGAAAAGTGATAGTACTCGGTTTGGATCATGATCATACACCTTTTTGGACTGAGCAACAACAGAGAAAGGGATTGGAAGAGACAAAACACATTTTGGAATAATTTGGGCCAGCCCGTGAATACCGGGCGTGTCCGGTATGATACCGGACGTGTCCGGTATGAGCGGGACTATAAAAATAGAGCATACCCCTTCGGCCCAAACAGACTTGCCTCCTCCAAATCAACCAGCCGACGCCCTTCTTCCCACCTAGGGCGACCAAGGATTTCACCAAGGAAAAGAGAGAGAGGGAGATTGCATTGGAGAAGGCTTGGATCAAGGATTGAAGGCCCGTGGATTTGGATTTCACATCGCTCTCTCTTCTCTCCTCTCAAGGTACCCTGATCACGGACCTCGTCCGATCTACATGGTCAATGCATGATTTTAAAATTCCTTTGGTGATTATGCTGCATTGGTGATGGAGAAGCAATGCCCAAAGTTTGGTATTAATCCGTGTTGGTTTGAATCAAGGAACCCTGGTTAGGGTTGCTGGTCGCCCATACCGGACATGTCCGGTATGCTACCGGACGTGTCCGGTATGACACAGCAGAGCAGGGCTCTCTGCTTCCTTTGATTCAATGCTATCCTAGAATTGTTTATTAGGCACAGTTTCTTCTGTATCTATGTTTTGCAAACCCTGTGACAATGGTGTGTCAAGGTGATTGTAAAACCTTGGATAAAAGAATCTATGTCTAATTACAATTCGAGAATAAGCTATGGGCATGTATCTAAAATTCTATGAAAATCTTTGGATACAGGACAGCAGCCATGAGTGGACTGATAGGAGCCGAGGTCCAAGCACAGGCATGATCCAGCACTTGAGAAGTACAAGAAGGCGAGACAGGATATGCATCCTAGATTTCAGCCAACCAGTAGGAGGTCCACCAGGGCTACCTCTAGTGCAGCAGCTCAGTATGCAGAGGGGTCTGGGAGCTCTTCTTCTGACACAGACACTGATGAGTTCAGAGTGGAGTCTAGAGATGAAAGAAAGAGGAAGAGCACTGACAGAGGATCAGATGGTGACAGCTCAGATGAGGAGCAGGAGATTGAGGAGGAGGAACCAGTTCCTCCAGTTCAGCATTAGCCTGGTCAGGGGATGCACTATGGTCTCCTTGAGACACGTCTGCCCAATGTACCCTCCTATGTTTCCAGGGTTGATTACAGAGGAAAGGGTATGACCAGGAGAGCTAGAGATGAGCGAAGGGTTGATCCGAGAGGCTTACCTAAGGTTCAGTACGATCACCGCTTCCAGACAGCTTTTCACCTGGACTTCTACTCTAGTGTGATTCTCACCAGGAACCCTGTGATTGCCAGGTCTCAGTGGATTGACTGGCAGTACGTTAGAGAGTTGCAGAAGGCCTCAGTTGATCATGCCATTGCTATTTGCCAGCGCACTGGGGTTTATGAGATCATGGAGTTCCAGCATGACTGGAACACAGAGGTAGTAGCTCAGTTCTATGCTACTCTGTTTGTTGAGGAGGATGAGCGGCGGATGCACTGGATGCTTGAGGGCCAGTGGTATAGTGTTGACTATGATGTTTTTGCCAGCCCACCTTGGCTTCTCAGAGGATGATCTCTAGAGGGACAGGATCCACACCGAGCAGGTGTTACCCCCTGAGCAGCTCGCATATATGTATCCTCTTGGTGGTGAGAGAGGAGCTATGGGGAAGGTTCTAGGTCTTCACCCTACCTACAGGTACCTGGATAGGATGTTCAGGAAGACTATTGACTGCAAGGGTGGAGACAAGGGCAACATTGCTGATTACTCTAGGAACCTACTCCACAGGATGGCACCTGATGCTCGGCCCTTCAGCGTGTTTGATTTTATTTGGTCTGAGATCAGGAGTGTGGGAGAGAGGCCCCTCAAGGGCTGTGGTTTTGCTCCCTACATCATGCATATGATTGAGCAGGTGACAGGGCACACATTCGAGTATGATAAGATTCACAAGGCCCTGAAGATTATTGCAGATCTGCCTGAGACAGGGTTACCTCCAGCAGGACCAGGAGGAGCAGCCGCAGCACCAGAGGCAGATGCACCTGGGAGTGGTGCACTAGCAGGAGCTTCACCTTCACCACATGCTCCTTCACATTCTACTTCACGCCGTGGCAGTCCTCCCTCGCCTATCCATAGGCTTTTCAGCTCCATATTTGGGATGTGCCGTGACATCCAGACTAGGCAGCAGAAGGAGAGGGAGGCTAGGAGGAAGGACACTCGGACTTTGAAGCAAATTGCTTCTAATCTTGAGCTTGATCCTCCTAGGTCTCCTCTATCAGATGAGGCAGCTAGTGAGCCTGAGACTGAGGAGCAGCAGCAGGCTAGATATGATAGAGAGTATGTTGAGTTCATACAGCGACAGCAGCAGCAGCAGGCACCTGAGCACCCTGACACTCTACCACTTCAGGCTCGTGTGCCTACTCACTCTCAGCCATGTCCCAGCACTACAGACGACTATGCTACTAGATTGGTGGAGTGACCTGACAGGTGGTGGTGGCTTCTACGGGTCTGGTGGCTATGACCCGTCTGGTGCGGGTGGTTCTCGTCCAGTCGGTGTTGCACGCTCAGATGATGAGGATGCTGGTCGAGATGGATGATGATGAGTGATCTCAGCTTTCCGTGATAGCTTGTAGCCCCTTTGTCCTTAGTATGTCATTGTTGGACCTTTATGGTGATAGATGACAAAGGGGGAGAGAGACTGATTAAAGCTTCAGGATAGTTTCATTTGCTTATCTTTGTACCTAAAGATATGTACTGTAGGCTGTAGTTTGTTTTTGAGCTTCATTGATGTATCTTGGATTTGAGATAGATTGTATCATGTGAGAGATGAGACTTACTTATGCTTTATCTATGTATCTCTTGAGACATGATCTTTATCTATATATATCAGTGGTTTCTAGACTTGAGAAAATTTGTAATGAGTGCTATGTGTGAATTACATGTGTCATATTTATTTTCATAAGGACTATGCATGCTAGAATGAAAATATTTGATGTGATGCTTTATATTTATTCTTGTATGATATATCTTGTCATATGCATCACAGTTTCTCTTTGTCACACACACATGCACCCCACGGATGCAATGATTTAGGGGGAGTCTCCTATTTGTTTTAGTATGTGCAATTGACATTTGAGGTCATTTTGTGGATTCTAATCATAAGCACATATTAAGGGGGAGCCTCTCATAAATCATTGAACCCAAAAGTTTAAATGTTTATATCATTTTGTAAGCTTTAATCAAGTTGTCATCAATCACCAAAAAGGGGGAGATTGAAAGTGCATCTAGCCCTTTAGTGGGTTTTGGATGATTGAATGACAACGTGATTAAAGGACTAACCCGTTTGCTAAGTGTGAATAGGTAATAGGTTATCTCACAGGTACTTAATGAAAGCCAAAATGATGTGTTGTTGTATAAACAATCTAGTTCAAGCACAAGACAACAATGCAAATGGAATTCATGTGAAGGCTTATTTCTTGTGGGATTTCCATGTACTATGTGAAAGCAAGCTCGTGATTATTAGTTAATGAGACATGAGGGATTGCATATAGGAATGGTCTCATATTTGAAGCTTGCTAAATAAAAATGAAAAAGATAACAATACATATGAATGGATGATTCAACAACAAGATGTGACTTGATGGCTTGAGATGGTGAAGATAGCAAGGAAAGGCTTCGAGGTACTAAGCAAGGGTGAAGGGCAAGCGACGGCTTGGCGGCCGAAGAACCTAGCTAGGGTGAAGAAGAAAGTACTTGCATTTAGTTGAGGTACTAATCAAGCTAAGATGGTCATATTGATGTGAAGAATCAAATCTATAATGAAGTATTTGATGGAAGTGACTTGATACATTTGGGATTATTCAAACTTGATGAATGGAATCAAGTCACATGCTCAAGATGGCTATGCTCAAGTGAAAAGATCAACATCAACATGTTAGCACCCTTACTTGATGAAGATTGGAAGGGACGGCATCAATTCAAAAAGAACAACTCAAGTGGTACAAATTCATATTCCTGTTTATCTTGAGTTTAATAGGTATGCCGTACTATTAAGAGGGATCCATCATGTTGATAGATAATGTTTCATAAGTGCTCAAGCCAACCCATGTGAGTTTTGAGAATTTGAGCGACAAAAGAGCTAACTGATTTGTTGCTGGTCTGGCAATACCGGACATGTCCGGTATTCATACCGGACGTGTCCGGTATTTGTCCAGTAGCTGTAAATTTGTTGTTCTCGGGTTGGTTAGTCGGGAGTTCCGACGTAGGTCGGGAGTTCCGACGGTCGGGAGTCCCGGCATGGGTCGGGAGTTCTGACGTGTCGCACTTCATCTGACTTAGAGGGTTCACTGTCCTGGTCATACCGGACGTGTCTGGTATTCATACCGGACGTGTCCGGTATGGATGACCAGAAGCCAACGGCTAGTTTTCAAAAGCCGTGAGGGTCGGGAGTTCCGACGTAAGTCGGGAGTTCCGACGGTCGGGAGTTCCGACATATGTCGGGAGTTCCGGTACACCTCACTAACTTTAACTCGATTACATGTTTTTCAAAATTACTGAGGGTCGAGGGTTCCGACTTGAGTCAGGAGTTCCGACGGTCGGAAGTCCCGGCGTTCTTCGGGAGTTTCGACGCCTCACAACTTCACTGTAACTTAGTTACCGTTGGCGCAGTATGAGTCATACCGGACGTGTCCGGTATGAATACCGGACGTGTCCGGTATTGCAATGGCTAGTTTTTCAAGGGGGCTATAAATACCCCCAAGCCTCCACCTTTGGAGGCTGCTGATTCTGCTAAGATAGACACACGTTTTTGAGCCTTGCCAACTCTCCTAAAGCCTCTCTTAGTGAGTGTGTGATCCAAATTGCAAAATCAATTTGTGGGTTAAGAGAAAATTTGAAAAAGAGAGCAAGCCACCACTTGAGCACTTGTGCATATTGTCAATCTCGTGATTCGCATTTGTTACTCTTGGACTCTTCGGTCCTAGACGGCTAGGCATCGCCGGAGAGCAACCGAGAGATTGTGGTTGCTTCAGAAAGTTTGTAACGGTCGATTTCGCCGCCTCGAAATCAAATTAGTGGAAGGAGGAAAAGGAGTTGGAAAAGACTCCAGCTAGAGTGACCTTCGTGGTACCCTCTAGGGCTGACCTTCGCTGGGTCGCCCGCAGCCCCCTCAACGGAGAGTAGGACTCGAACGAGTCCAAACTTCGGTAAAACAAATATCGTGTCTAAATTCGCATTTCATTTGATATTTGTGTTGCTCTAGCTATTCTGCAGGTTCTCTGTGTATTTTGTCATCTCCATTAGGTGCCTACAGTTTGGTTTGAAGATAGAAATCGAAAGGAGCAAGTTCGGGGCTGATTTGCAGAAATCGTGTATACCGGACACGTCCGGTATTCATACCGGACACGTCCGATATTTCCTGCCTGCACTGAAAATATTTATTCTCTGTTCTAACTTGGTGTTGCAGGGTTGTAGCTTCTAAATATATTCTTTATACCTTGTTTACTTTGTGGCTAACTTGTGAGGGGTGGTAGTACTCTTAATTTGGAGTTTCCATTTTGGAAACTCCCCTTTCTAATTGTTTCCGCTTTTAAAGGTGTTAATTTTCAGAAACGCCTATTCACCCCCCTCTAGGCGGCATCCTAGGTCCTTTCAGTATGTATCGACGTAGAAGTTCTCAAGGGTGGAGAATTCCTCTGCCTACTGGGCCACCAGCTCATGCAGCCGGGCGCTCGCCACCTTTATCCCCATCACCTGGCCTCAAAGCGTGAGCACTTCCTGGTCTGCCTCCGACCGGGCCTTTTGCTCCGACTCCAGGGCCTTCCACGCCCACTCTAGGGCATTTCGCTCCAACACCATGGCGCTCTGCTCCGACTCAAGGGCCACCGAGGATTCTTGGAGCACTGCCTCGTTGTCCACCTGGAATGTTCACAACCCCGCCTCGGTCTTCGCTTGGTGGGCCATCACACCCTCAAGCTCTCGCTCGGCGGTAGTCGCCCGCTCTGCTACATGCTGCCCCTTCGCTCGCGCTGTGGTCGCCTTGGCCGCTTGGTCCTAGGACTTGCAGTGAGCGGCCTCTAGCTGATGCTCAAGCTTAGCTACCCGGGCATGCTCCATCCGGAGAAAGCGAGACTTGCGGGATGACATCTCCTTCAGACCCTATGAAAAACAAGCAAGCAAAGGCAACCAACAAGAGATTCAGAGGCCAAGGACAAATACGGGAAAGTCACCTCTGCGGCGAGCTGCAGGTCAACCTCGACTAACTACTGGGTGGACTTAACCCGCTCCTAGGCGTCCCCAAGCTTCGTGGACAAGTTAGCGAGTTCAGACACTGTGGCGAGTCCTTTCCCCCCAAGGATGTCCTAGAGCTGACATTCCTAGGAATCTCAAAGGACAAACCACGCCTTTGCCAGGTCCTCAGGGCAGGGCCACTCTAGGTCACCCTCCGGTAGCCCACCGAAGGGCCCAGCCTCCGACTGAACCACCGCTAGCTCCCACGATGACACCGACAGCTCCACCATATCATCAGCCTTGTCGTCGAATGGGATATCCACCACCTCAGTTGCGCTTGCCACCGCTAGGTGTTCCAACTCTGTCCAGATGATGTCTCCCCCCGACGCCTTTGACTCCCACTGCGAGGGTGAGCCATGCAGCCCTCCTCCCGGTGAGATAGGGATCTCGGTCTCCCTCTCCTCTTCCGCCGCAACTGGTGGAGGAGGGGTCATGAGAGTTACCTCCGACGGGACCTTCATCGCCAGCACTAGGGTCACCACCAATGTCATCGCCGCTGCTACCACCGTACCAGCAACAAACCTAGGGGCACCACCCTCAAAAGGGAAGGGCTCACCACCGCCACCCTGTCCCCCCCGCCGCTCATCGTGACACGCAATAGGGTGGGCCTCCAAGTCTCCTTCATGGGAGTTGGGGCGATGCTCAACCCTATCATCGCCCGGCCACTAAAAAAAGTGCAGGTAAGTCACACTCCAAAAAGACTCGACAGCAAAAGATCAAAAAGAAACGGAGAAAACATACTGGGAGGTAAGCGGCATGACCCTGAAGGCAAGACCCGATGTCAATGGGCCTACAGGGTGCGGACCGCTCCCAGGCTACAACCCGCGCCCCCTCACTTCAGCCGGAGGCGGAATTGCCCCAGCCGGCTCCTACCCGGCCTGCGCATCACCACGACCCTCGACTCAGGACTCCCCGATTGGAGCAGCTGATGGGGCATCCACCAGCTATGAATCGCATGCTGACGCCGATCTCGGCGACGCACGAGCGCCAGTCTGCTCCTCGGACCTCCTGGCTTGCTCAACCGCGTACGTGGCAGGTGGGGACGAGACCAGCGATGCCACCGAGGTGCGCGGTGACCGCGTCCTCTTTGCCTCCCATTCACCGACGGCGTCCACGCTCGCCACACGCTTCCTTGGCACGAGAACCACCACATGCCTCTCTGCCTCCTGCTCTTCACCAGCGGACATCGTCGTAGGGTCGCGACGCTCCGCCGAGGTCACAACGACCTACCGACTTTCCTCCTCCTCGAAGAAAACCATGTCATCCACATCCATGGGATCCTCTGACACAAGCTCCGACTCAACGTCGCTCCTATGTTCCCCGGCCTTCACGTGTCGGGCGATCTCCTGCTCCTTCTCCTGCTTCCACCGAACCTCCTTGGTTCTCTTCTTCTTCCTAGCATCCGCCGCCTCCTTCTAGGCGGCCTATCGGGCCACGCCCTTCGGTCCCTTGGAAAGGTGTGGTCGGGACTTGTAAACTCCAAGCCTCTACGGAACGGGTGGCTCGAAATCAAAAAAATATGAAAGCAGAGGAAGAAGTACGGGCTAAATAGAAGGGAGCATACCAGTCTAGACATGATCGCGAAGTTGAAAGGTACGGGCTTCCCATCGACCTTCTCTTTGGGCTTCAGCTGCAGCACCCGGCAAAGGTGACTCCAGACCTCATCGTCCAGCAGCTCCTCCGGCGACGCACGGTCCGGGTCCGTCGGGCCGCTGTACTTCCACATCGGTTGTGACCTCTCCGCCAACGACGCAACCCGGTGGTGGTAGAGGGTGTGGAACACCGACACCCCAACAAGGCCGCACCGCATGAGCTTTTAGAGCTCCTCCTCGATGATCCCTACCATATGCTTCTCCTTATTGGCACAACCCCATGACCAACTATCTTGCTTCTCCAGCCTCCCGCCGGTGAACGTCAGGAACGGCGCCTCCATCGGATTCCTGATATAAAACCACTCCCCATGCCACCGCTGGTTGGAGTTGTAGGGGATGTACTTGGGATACAAGCCTCCTGTGCTCAGTTTCCTCTGCAGGGCAAAATCCCCCAAATGCGTGACCTTGGGTGGATTCCCTACCGTCAAAGCTCTCCTAGAGAACAGCCGTTGGAAGAAGTCCGTGTGTAGCTCCATCCTGAGGAAAGCCTCGCTGATGGTGATGAAGCCAGCGATGTGCAGCACCCTCATCTGATTAAGGTGCTGTAGCTCCAAACCCGACTCATTGAGGAGCCCACGCAGGAACCAGTGTGCGGGGTATCCTAACCCATGCTCATGGAAGGTGAGAAAAGAAACCACCTCTTAAGGCTGAGGTTGTGGGAACTCCTCCCTCCCGGGAGCCCTCCATGCGCCACCTCCTTCAGCGGCAAAAACCACTTCACGGCGAAGGCCTTCAACACTGACTCCCTCAATGTGGACGACCTCCAGTCCAACATTTCACTTTAGGATCGCAAAAGGATTTATGAGTTTTTCTCTTCTCCCTCGCTCTCTCCCTTTTCTTTCCTAAAAACAACCACGGCTCTCAAGAACGCTCTCGGCAAGAAGGAAAAGGCAAGGAAGCGACAGATGAGGAATAGGCAAAAGAACAGGGCAAAAACCTTCTCCCTTTTCCTACTTAAGGAAAAAGGGTATAGCAGTTAGGGGAGGGCACGCCGATGGGAAAGACGAAATGGCGGAGCGAAAAACTCTCTCTTTCCCATTTAATGTAGATGAGACGCACCCTGACCGATGAGACGTGCCCTACCCGATGGAACGGCTCCTGATCGGACAAGATGCGGCCTAGGTATGGCCCACCACTACCGCACGCCGGGCACAAGAACCAAAGCGCCACCACACACAGGCGGCTCTCCGCATCCCTAGGCAGGACTTGGAAAAACCCAAAACGGGATCTCCGCCGGGAGAGACCATCGGACTAACTAAGTCGATCGAACAGAAAACACATCAAGAGACAGGTAGGGAGCGAAGGGATGCCCCATGTAGGCCATGCCAACTCCATCACGAATGACGAAGCACGGGTCCTAGTCGGACATTTCTGACTGGAACTCTTCAAACCCTATCACTCGAGTCATCAAGGTAACACTACCGACCCCATCTATTTCTTTATAATCATTTCATACATCCATACGCGCATTCATTCCATATGCCCGTGCCTCCTAGATGATTCAGACCCTGAACCACCTGGGGGCTCGGGAACTAAGCATCGTACGTGCAGCGAAATACATCAGAATGCTCCATGTTGCATCATGAAGCAGCAGTTGCCTCATTCGACAAGAGCAACAACAGTGCCAGGGGAGAAAAACATAGATGAGCCCCATGTGTCCCTCAGCTGGTCTGGCAGACAGGGTCATCTCAACCTTCTTGTTTGATCCTAAACCTCTTTCCAAGTCCACAGAATCTCCATCGAGGGAAGCCATTAGGCCACCCGGGTTGGTCTTAGGAATAACCCAAGCATCTACCGGGTTGTAGGTAAAGGAGCAGTGGAATGTCACAAGAGGGCTATGCCAAGCCCGTCACGAACGACAGACCTAGATTCCACTCGATCATACCCGTTAGCGAACTATCCGAGCGCGTAACTCAAGCCTGAGCGATCAGGACAAGCGACAAAACTCAGCCCCTCCGGTTGTGAGGAACCGAGGACGGGGTAACGTACACAACTCAAACTGATCCCTACTAAAGCCCAATGGGACTCGAGGGCTCAAGACACCAAACGCCTGGGTCTGTGACCCTGAACTTGCCCCATCCGGCTATGCTTCAACTGCACACCAAACGCCTAGGTCTGTGACCCTAAACTTGCCCCATCCGGCTACGCTTCGACTACACTCCAAAACGCCTGGGTCTGCGACCCTAAACTCGCCCCATCAGGATCCACAACTCTGACTCGCCTGATCCCACGGCACGCACCGATGCCAGGATCAGTGAGCTCCATCTTAACCGATCCCTAAACTAACTAACTAACCACCTTGACTGCACAGGCAGCACCAAGGCCAGGATCCATGACACCGACTCACCCGATCCACGGCGGGCACCGACGCTAGGACCTATGAGCTCTATCTCGTCCGATCCCTTGACTAACTGCCTCGCCCGATCCCATGGCATGCATCGACACTAGGATCCATGAGCTCCGCCTCACTCGATCCCTGAAAGCTAACCGCCTCGGCTGCGCAATGATGCCTTGTTTAACGACTTCATCTCAACTAAAAACATGCACTCACGCTCACTGGCAAACACGCCCCCAGATGATTCTACCCGAATCACTCGGAGGCTCGGGGGCTACACCCGTGGGTGCACTCGCACACACCCGCTGACAAAACAAAAACCTCCCTCGCTGGCAATGCGAAAAAACCCCAGACGATTCTGCCCGAACCGCCCGAGGGCTCAGGGGCTCCTGTCGGGTTCATAAACCCAGGGTCCCTCATGGACCGGTTTCCTCGCAAATGCTCAGCCCAAGCAGACAACTCGCAACTCATGGGCCGGCCCAAGTATCAAAACAACAGGCTAGAAAGGCGATCCAATCACCGACCGGAAGGTCTGGCCGAGGAGGAGCAACACCCGCTTTCTGACTCTGGCCCACCTCTCCGACCGGAGTGCTCACTTCAGTCTTCGTACCAAGTGAACATGGTGAAACTCCTCGCATGCCTCTGGGCATCAACAATATTGCAGGTACCGACATCTGCCATACCCAAACAAAACGACGGAACCTCCCATATGCAACCGACATCCAATAGTGTTGTGGGCGCCTACCATCATCCTGTACCCGCCGGCGTGGGCAACAAGACTTAGAAGCATACATACTCTCTCCCTCTCACTTATAAGGCCACCCCCTTCATCTATAAAAGGGGATGTGCTCTCTCCCAACATTGAAGTCATTCCATTTTCACTAGATCGATCAAGTTCCCTAGTACACAACCACATAATCGCCAGGTTCGATCCTCAAGCACACGCTTGAACACTTAGCTCATAGCGGAGCTTCTGTCGCTCTTGACCCTTCCGACTGGAGCCCGGTCGGACCTCTTGTACCCCCATCTTTCTCCTTCTCGTTTGTAACCCCACTGCAAACTTCGAGCACCTAGGATCAGGAATAAAGTCACCGACTGACTCAAACTGAACATAGGGCACGTTGCCTAAACCAGTATAAACCTTGTGTCATTGAGTGCTAGGCCACCTCCGATCACAACGTATGGTAAAACTACAAATATTTACTTGTTGGTCACTTTCTACACCGACACTAAGTGACACATCATAATGTTAGTCCTTAAGGCTGATCCTATGTTCTTGGAAGTCCTAGAAAGGAAATATTTATAAGAAAGAACTACATCCTGATATGAACAGCATGGGCTTTTAGAATGCAGGGGTGATCCTTACTGAGAATACCAGAGGTCATAGTTTTAAGCTACACCAAAAATGCCAAACACCATATGAAGTAAAATATAAAGAGGCACACCTACAAATTTGTGAAGCTATTTGCAACTGAAGTACTTGAGATTCAGGGGGAAAAAAGAGGCACGCCTTCAGATTTGTGCAAACTGAATACAGGGATTCATCTGTGATAAATGTTCCACCATTGTTCATGTGCTGCAGGAATTAGCCCTTGAAACCTACATGGAGGTTTGAGAAAACCACAATTTTTATGATGGCAATTAGCACCTTGGAAGTAGTAATTTGGATAGAATTGCCAAGCAACTTTTGTCTTGCACACGGCAAAGAAAAAAGTTAAGAAAGTTATAATGGCAACTAATGCCTCAAAAGGACACGCCCTAACGCAATTGGCAAACTTGCATCGTTCTGAATATTTTGTCATTCTGAAAGCAACAACCTAATAGTCTATCTTATATAAATCATATAATCATAAAACATTTATAACGCCTCATCCCAAATGCTAAAGTGATCTGCAAAGAAATAATGAGTTCGGAAATCTAACAACAGATGGAAACCACAACTAAATCAGTTTATTAAATGGAGCATGGCATTCTAGTACATAAGCATCGACCACCTATAGCAAAAGCACTCAGCACCAGGTAGCTGACATTAATCCTAAATTTCCAGTCAACAATCCATAAAAACAGACAATTGAACAGATGACAAGCAAATGAAAAATGGCATGCTTACCTCATCGATGACATTATTTACAGAAATTTGAATAGCTCCACCAATTGCTGCAGCAACACAATGCAAATCTTATTGACATGACCGGTGTAGAAAAATAGGCATTTTAAAAAGTGCATATTCAAATATCATCTCAGGCAGGCACTGGAAGTACCAATGAACTGCTGCTACTACTACTACTGTTTCATTATAGTTTCATAGATCAATGAATGATTCAAAGACCAAATAAGTTAATGGGAATGCAGAGAAGGTAATAGGCGACTAACCTGGAACCAAGTAAACCACAGAATCAGGTTGCTTGCGCTCACTTTTATTTAAGAGTATTCAAATGAGAGGTCATAATAAATATGAGGTTAAAAGCATCTTTACAGATCATTGGCATTAAGATCCAATTTAGTATTGTTGATCACTCATCACTTGTTCTATATCATTTACAAATACAAATGAAAGCCGCTTGTTGACCAATGAACAACAAGGCACTATTCTACCTGTAGCAAAGTAAAAGACCATAAAGTCAATGAAACGATGAACTGTGAACTTAGTTTTAATTTGATAACAAAATACTAACAATGCCCATATTTTTTTGTAAGTACCATTGGCCATGTCCTCTCTATCCTACAACATATTTATTATGTCCTATTTACGCAATCTGTTGACCCAAAAACACAAATAAAATGAACATAAGTATTCATTATGTTCTATTTGAGCAATCGGTTGACCCAAAAACACAAATAAAACAAGCATAAGTATGTGTGTTTTTAGAATAAAGGGTGGCTCTGTCCTCACTAACCTCATTAGCTTTTGGTTGATTTAGGAGTCTATATTCTCTCATATGCCCTCTGCCAGTCCTCTTGACCCTTCTTCAGTGGATGTGTTTCGTTATCCTGAAAAGCCAAATGTGGTCTGCACCCTACTCATTAAGAACACATACAGAGTAGTGTATATAGTATACCACAATTTTGTAAAGTTTATACAGACAAAAATAAAATATAAATTAGGACTCCAGTAAACTGAATTAGAAACATCTTATTTCCCATGAGTTTCACATTATTGAGGGGATGATGGGTGAGGAGAAGGGGGTGGCGTGCAGTATAGGTACTATAGGACCTGTTGGAAACTCTTTCCTGCTGTTGTGGATCACAATTTCATTTGGTGCTGTTGTGGATCACAATCTCATTTGGGTATCTGCAACGATAAATCAATTTTAAATATGAATGAGTTCGAAGCAATAGGAGGAGGGCAGGATCACTTAAGGGAACCATCACACTTGAGTAAACGTGTGCCAGATGCAGGAACATGTTGTAAGAAAATTTATCCATGATGCGGCAAGAAATGGAACTCCGCCATTGTTCGCAACCAATTAGACCCGATTAGAAATCAAGAGCTGATTGAAAATAAAAAAGGATGAGTGCGTACAGGGTTGGATCGGAGGAAGGGAGCAGTGCGTACAGGTAGGAGCAGAGCTGGACGATGCACGTGTGGTGGCTACATCGCCCCTCCCATGGCGCTAGGGCTCCCCGTCTCGCTCGGTCGACGCCTAACTCCATCGGCCGCCGAACACGTGCATCCTGCCCCCATCGCTGTGCTCCTCCTCCTCCTAATCCGGATCCACTGAGGGCCATGCGCCCATGCCGAGCTCCTGCTCCCCGCCCAGGCCGTCACCTCACCCGATCATTCTGGGATAAGGGGCACGAATGGGGCGGCGTTGGAGGAGGGGCGTGCGCGGGCTGCGTCACGGCGAGTTGCGGGCGGGTGCGGCGGCACCGCGGCCAGCTGTGGGTGGGCGACGATGGGGAGGCGGGCAGAGGAATCACGAGATCGAGGCTGAATCACAGGAGCGGTTTCCTTTTGTGCGGCGTGGACGCGGTCGCGCGGTAGGGGATCGCAGGGGAAGGCAGACCAAGGGAGCGACGGGCGCGGGATTGCAGGCGAGGGCAGACAGACGAACCAAAATAAATGTCGCACCAAAAAATGTCCACGCTTTATTCTTTTTATAGCTGGTCCCCCGCGCTTCGCCGCGGGATGGATTTTGTCTGGCCGGCACACACAAGGATCCTTCTTAAGAGTACAGAGTAGGTTGACGTGTAACACATAGGTATGGTCATAAAAAAATAAAAAAACACATACATATAGCCAAGGATGCTGTGATCGAAGACAGAAACTGCTGCATTCTTCAAGCACGACACCTCTATAATTAGAAGACCTTCGAAATCATTGGGCCAAACCAAAGTAGGTTGCGTCTCTGTTGACATAAATGGACATCATTAGTAATCCTAACCGGAAAACTCTGTGGCATACTGTACATGATCATGGATATTGAAAGCATGTCATTAGTGGCACACACTGAACAGCTTCATGATCATTTTTGAAATTTGAGTAAGAAAATTCATTACTTGATCTCAGAGAGGAAGATGGTATGGGCACCCGAAACATACAGTGTTGACCGTGCCTGCATTCCCTTGACTAATTAGATGCTGTGAGAAATATATCACTGTAAATTACCAAAGAAGATAAAATTATAATCGAGGAGCATAATGACATTAACTGAGGTATGCACTACAGGCCTAAAGGTAGGTTCAATTGATGATCAAAGTCCCTACCTCCTCGTCGATCTTGAAGTATTAAACAAATTTATACAGCATCTGGTCTTCCTTTTATTTATTGAACTGCATCCAAAACCCCATCAGCATCTTGCGTCATTCCTTCCGTTGTTCCTGAAATTAAGCATTCAAAATTTATATATAAGAACCTAATCTAAGCATATCAACAGAAACATGCACTATGAGGTAAAAAAAGCCTAACAATAACTGAGGTATTTTTTGCATCTTTTCATCTCAGGTCTGGTTGTGAATGGCTAATTGAAAAAGAAAAACACAAGAATTCCCAAGTGCACTGAATTGCTGGTTGCAGATATGATGAATCTTCACAGCACCCAAACTGGAGAATGCATGGATAGTCATGATAGCATACACTAAACCTGACAGTGCAGCTATCTAAAATTGATATGAATCGTCGCAGCAACCAAATTAGAGAATCGATGAATACCCATGATGGCATACACCAAACCTGACAATGCAGCTATATAAAATGATAACGTTGTAGCTATACATTTAATTGAAAAAAAAAGAAAGAGGTTTGAGCTGCAAGAACAATGCATAATATTGAAAGTTACTGCTTACACAATCATGAAGCTATTGAACTCTCTTTGAAGATGATGCAAAGCTAGTAAGAAAAAATAGGAGCTTATACAGTGGCCGGTCTGTAGATGGTTGTAAAAGTGTATGGAGTAACTTACCTTTCTGGTTCCTGCAACATAGCAAATGCAGTAGTCATATATTTTCACTAATGCCTAATAATCGAAGTTCTCACTGTAGTTCCGACTGAAATGCAAGGAAACGGTTAGATCCGTTTCAAATAAACTGAAAAATCCTCGGATTCACTAATGCCTAATAATCGAAGCTATCACTGTAGTTACTGCAGATCGATTTTTATTCACTAAATCAAACCAAAAGCTTTACACCTACTAATTTTCACCCCTACAAATCCTGAGAAAGCAGCATTACACCTACTAATTTCCACCAGTACTATCCAGATATGAGATTGAGAGAGAGCAGCAGTACCTCGCGTCCATAGGAAGGGCTCCAACAATGTGCGGCCGTGAAACCCAAGATGCTCCGGCGTCGTGGAGGCAGCTTCGCCCTGCTTGCTGGAGTGGATGTTGCAGGCTACCGGCGCCGCGGACTCGCTGAGAAGGTGGCCAGCGACGTGGACTCGCGTAGAGGCGGCCGGCGGCACGGACGCGCGGGAGGCGGCCGGCGGTGCGGAGACGTAGGTGGCGGCGGCAGGGCGGGCGGCCTGGCGGCGGGGCGGACGTCCGGGCCCGAGCAGCCAGCGGGGACGAGGCACGGCGACAAGCGCGGCAACGGGTGTTCGGCGGTGTTTGAGCAAGGGCAGGGCAAGGTGCTGGTGCAGGCGCAAGGGTGCGGCGGCGTGGGCTATCGTTGGAAGGCAGGCACGGGTGAAGATTATTGCGCATCGTGGGCGAGCGGCAGGCTACGGTAATTCCTTTTCATCCGGGACTACGGTGATTGTGCGGTGATTGAAGGAAAGTTTCACGGTCCCATCTAGCGGCGCGGAAAGTTTCACGGGATGGCGTCAAGATCGCAAGGGAGGCAGACGGACGAACCAAAACCCATATCGCACCAAAAGATGTCCACATTTTGTTTTTTTAGTTGTAGGAGAACAACTAACTATTATATGGGTCGGTTGAGAGAAGTCTGCAAAAAGAACTTACCACAGGCTGCTGGCTATATTATTAGCCTTGCTCTTACGAAGCGCCAAATCCGTTAACGTGACAACCAATTCTGGCTCAGCTCAACCAAACTAAATGCAACGCTATCTGGTAGCAGCGTAAACGGATAACGGGGCAAAACACGCCAACCCAATAGCACATAAATGGATTTGGATACGGAGAAGACATTATCCGCTCTGATCTTACTCTCTGCTGAAAAGGTGACATGGTATTGGCTATAGAGAGTTGAGATGCACTGTGATTATTATTTTACAACAGAATTTTCAACTGCCAAATTTAATTATCAGTTTGTGGACTATCAACAATGTATACATGCTCGGAATGAAAGCGTTCTTCCCTTTGACGTTCGCTTGTCTTAAATTTGGTTTGTTCGGCTTGTTTTTTTCAGCCAGAACAGTATTTTTCTCTCACAACAATTCAGCCGGAACAGTGTTTTTCAGCCAGTTTCAGCCAAAGTTCAGACCAGAACTATTTTCTGTTGGACCAATCTTGAACAGTCTGCCATGCACATCTTTTATACGAATGAAAGAAAGTCAAAATTGACAATTAGTGGCAAACTCAACTTAAAGAACTGGTATAGACCTATTTGTCAGCTCACCCCAATTATGATATGCCGGTCAACGAAAAAACAAAGGCGCATAAAATCTGTTCCTCCTGGTCCTAAAGCATAAGGCATTTTTCTTTGTGCCCGACTGCCCGTCCATGTGATTGTCAACTTGTTTCAATCAGAATGAGCATAGCCAAGCTGCCCTGTTGACAATAAAGAATCAATAGGCCCTTTGGTATTCTTACATACAGTTATTTATATGATAACATATCTAAACAAATCCGTACACTAATCATTTATCATCCGATCCAACAAGTCTTTGCTGACAAATCACCAAATCAGACACATATTTTTTTTTGTCTTATATAATCTATACTTTTGTCACAAACACAAGAAACGATGGAGACAACGGCTTTCAAAAATCAAATTTGATTTTTGGAGGTTGGTAACCTTTTGTTTAGTATAAATGTCCACGCCACAAACTGGACGTTGAATTATTCGTTTGGCTTAGCAAATTTATAACCTGGTTCCAATCCATCACAATCTCGAGCCGCCTTTTATTATTCAAAACTTGTAGTCACTTTTAGAAACTTGAGCTGCCTTTCGAAATTTTAGAAGCTATATAGTCCGAAAGATTAGACGGAAGACCTAACTTGTGATTACAATGTATATAGCTCTGATGAGCACTTCGTCTGTCGATAAAGAATACTTGTATTAGCCGTACATACAAACACATGTGCAGAAGCTTGAACCCGATCTCGAGGTTATTTATTTATTTTTTATTTCGATTAACTTGTGAGCCATTGTGCAAATAACATGGCTACATTAAGCGAAAAGTGACAATTCACGTACACTGGTTACTGGTTAGCTAACTTGTGTACGGTTACATTTCTCTCGTTATGTCATTTTAGCTCATTTATCTCCGTTTGTACTATGGATGGATGCTTTTGTTCTCACTTTTCTCTTAGAAAGAAAGAACACAACGGCCCTTTATTTGATGGATAATGAATTTCACATGGGCGTCCGTGTGGACGGACATGTCTCCCCCACTCGCTATCGAGTCTTCGCTTCCTCTCGTCCGCAACCTGCCGAAAAAATAAAATTCTCCACACCGCTGCCCGGTAGCGCGCGGCCCCCTCCACCGCATTGCCTGCTCACGTGCGGCCGTGCTCGCCCCGGCCACACTCAACTGCGCGGCCTGCTCACCGCGGCCGCCTCCACCGATCTGGCGAGTCGCGGCTGCCTCCACCGAGCCGGTGAGGGGGGTGAGCTTCGTGTGAAGTCGTCCCGTTGGCGAGTTGCCCTTGCCGCTGCCGCACGACGAGCTCCATGCGTCGCCGTCGACCTCCGCGCCGTCGTCGAGCTCCACAACAACAAGCCTCTATTCGTCCAAGCAACAAGATGATATTGTGTTGAAATCCCATTGAAGGGGACCGTGACGCCTAAGAGGGAGGATGAATTAGGCAACTTAAAAATCTAACTCTAAACTATGGTATCTTTTTCTAACCCTAGCAAAACCTATGCAAAAGATAAACTTTTTAAATGTGCAACTACGATTTTGCTAGTGTGTTGCTATCTCTACCGCAAAAGGAGTAATACAATCAGTGTAAATGCGAAAGCTAAAGAGCAAGGTAGAGATATACAAACTCCCGTCGACGACTCCGGTATTTTTACCGAGGTATCGAGAAGCGCGTAAGCTTTCCCCTAGTCCTCGTTGGAGCCCCTCGCAAGGAATTCCTCGCAAGGGCCAAGCTCCCGGTCGGGTAACTCCGTGGATAGCCTCGGGCCTTCCCCACGAGCAAGTGGGTCTCCGACATGCCTTCTGGCAAGCCTCTTCCGGATGCTCCCCACCGTCTTCACTATCAAGCTTCTGGTCGAAACACCACGGGCATTGTTCCCTCTGGTACACGGTGGCGGTCACACCACAAACTCGGTTGGTGTGATCTCGCAAGACTACAAGGCCCTCTAATGTACAATAATAGTGCGCGCAAGCACCGAGTGGCAAGAGGTATGCAAACCTCACTAAACACTAGGCCTAAACCTAGAGCAAGTGCATAAGCGCTGGTCTAATCAACCTAAGCACTTCGCAAAGCACCTACGTTAATCACCTAATAAAACACTAAGCACTATGCAAGTGGAGATCACTAAAATGGTGTATCAACACCCTTGATATGTTTCTTCAGCTTCACCCTACTCAAATGGCCGGTTGGGGTTGTATTTATAAGCACCACTGAGAAAGTAGCTGTTGGGGACGAAGTCCCGCTTTTCTACTACTGACCGGACGCTGGAGTCGTCCTAATCGGACGTGTCCAGTCGTCCCGACCGTTGGAGCCACGAACAACTGATCGGACGCTGCCAGCGTCCGGTCACTTGCCACCGGACGCGTTCGGTCGCAAGTTCGCTGCTCTGGAACCTCTCTGTACTTGATTGGATGCTGCTGTCCTGCGTTCGGTCGGTTTGCCGCTAGCGTCCGGTCACTTGCTGAGTGTGTTGTCGGACTGATGAGCAGTGCCATCGGTGCGTCCGGTCGATTCACTTGTTTAGTATCTGGTCGCTGCTGCTGACGCTTGCTGTTGTCGAGCCACTGATCGGAGCGTCCGGTCACTTTCTTCCAGCGTCCGGTCCAGCGTCCGGTCACTTCTGTGAGCTCGTTTCTTCGCGATCTTGCGTGCGGCTTGGTTCCTATCTTTATGCTTGGACTTTGCTTGATATCTTGGGTCTTCTCTTATGCTCCTAAGGTCTTGCTTAAGGTGTTGATCATCGGATCATCACGTCGCCTCCGTCTAAGTCACGTCTTGCACCCTATTGAACTACAAAACAAACACTTGCAAATTCATTAGTCCAATTTGGTTGTGTTGGTCATCAAACACCAAAATCCAAAGTAAATGGGCCTAGAGTCTATTTTCCTTACACCCATGTTGCAAGCGTATGCTTTAAGTGTTTCATATGTTTCATTCGGATGTTGCAAGTGTTTCATCTTGATGTTGCAAAAGTAGATCGGGATGTTACACATATTGCAGTGGTTATACACGTATGTTTCAAGTGCATGTTACGAATATTTCATCTGTTTTTCCAGACATGTTTGCAAGTGTTTCATTTGGACGTTGCATATGTTTTTGCAAGTGTTTCAGACATATATTCCAAGTGTTTCATCTATTTTCGTACGTATGTTGTAAATGTTTTATCTGGATGTTTCAAAAGTAGATCTGGTGTTAAGTGTTTCGTATGCATGTTTCAAGTGTTCCATATGCTTTCAGATGTATGTTGCAAGTGTTGCATCTGGATGTTTCAAAATAGATCGGATGTTGTATCTCTCCTCGTTTTTCTGTTGCCTCGTATCGTTGTCTCTTCCTCCTCCAGCACTGGCTGGGCATCTGTCGCCTCCTTTCCCTCCTTCTCGATGCTGGTGACGCTCGGGCCGAGACGGTCCTGCGTGGACGCACGAAACGGCCCGGGAGGCGGTAGTCGTTCCGTTATTTGATTAACAAAACACTTGGCTTCCCCGTTGCCTAGCGGTTGCTTGTTGGTTCTGGCTTGTTAGAGGCAATTTGCCTACCCAATCGTCCAATCATATGTCCCGTTGCATTCAAACTATAGGGTTGGCCTAACCTTTAGGCTAGGATAGAAGTTCGCTCGACACATCGCACGAGGAAAAACAGAAACAGGCTACGTACGTATGCCACCAGGGAAGAGAGAGAAAAGAATTCGCCAATCACGATGAAATACTTTGGTCTTGTTAATAAGCAACAACCAGCTAGAAAGAGCTTGTATAAATCTAAATACAGACGGAACCAAAAGCCGTGCTGATCATCGACGAGAATACCAAGATCTTTGCCGAAACCCACGGCGCGCCAACCCTTCTTTCCCTGCTGCCTAATCGTGCTTCACCCTTCCAGGTAGTAGAACGATGCTGCCGTTTACAGAAGAGAACCCCAGCTATTCTAGCTGCGAGCAGAGGAGGAGAAGCGGTCACAGCCCGGATGGATGGGTTTGTGGTGCGCTCGCGAGAGGAGACGTGCTTGGACCCGCGATCGAGCCGTGCACCGCCGGGGATCCAAGGGTGGCGCGTGCGGACACGGCGCTCCTCCGATCGTCCACACGACCACGCTGGCCGTTACCAGGGTCCCCGGGCATGGTCGCCAACCTGGCTTCGCTTCGCGTGCCGCCAGCCCGTACGTGGTGGAGTACTTTTGAGTTTTGACTCGGGTGGACGGTCGAGTGCGGTCTAACCGTTCGTTTTTTTTTCCAGCGGTGAAACAGCTGCTGACCAAGGCGGATGTCGCATTGTTTTTGTGGGGTCAAAGACTGACTCAAGGTAAAAGTAAGGCCACGTTTAGTTGGCCGAATTTGGCGCCCCCGATTCACTGTGCGTACTGTAGAGTACTGTAGCATTTCGTTTGTATTTGATAATAATTGTCCAATCGTTGACTAATTAGGCTCAAAATGTTCGTCTCGCAAAGTACAACCTAACTATACAATTAGTTTTTGATTTTGTCTAAATTTAGTACTCTATGCATGTACCACAAATTTAATGTGACAGAAAATCTTCTTTTTTTATAATGTTAAAGTTAGGAGTTGAGAACAACTAAACATGGCCTAAAATAAAAACGAGTTGGAGAGAGGTGAGGTACGACACGCCGTGCCAAAGCGAGTACAGCTCGGGGGCGTGCGTGCAGAAAACAGATGCCACCAAAATTTCAAGTTTTTTCACTCTCTCTCTATCACATCAATTTTTAGCCGTTTGCATGGAGTATTAAATGTAGATAAAAAAATAACTAATTATACAGTTTAGTTGGAAATCACGAGATGAATCTTTTGAGCCTAGTTGATTCACAATTGGATAATATTTGTTAAATAAGACAAAAATAATACTATTCATCAGATTAAAATTTTTTCTCCATCTAAACGAGGCTCTGGAATGCGACCGCCGCCGCAAGAAAGATTAGAAAAAGAAGCAGGAATCTGAGCAATCAAGGCGTTGCGGCTGTTCCAAGGAGAAAAGGAGAGAAAAAAAGAGGGGAAGAAGATGCGATGGAAAGAAGGATGCTGCCACCTACACGGACTTATACGTAACTGCTTAATACTACTACAGTCCCGGTCCAACAACCGTTCAAGCTGGCCTTTGATCGAGAATTCCCGTTGCCAAGTGCTAAGCCAATGGCGCCGTTCCCTTCGCCGACTGATTGTTTTAAGAAAAAAATATTGTTTCGGTTAAAAAAACAAGCTGAAAAATATGAATTATGAGAAAAGCGAACAGGGCAGGGTGTCTTCAGAGAAGCACGCGTGTGTCCTGACCGCGCTGGATTTCACTTGAAGCAAGACTCTTCTTCTTGATGATAAATTACGAAACTCCGGCGTCGCAAGACATGAGCTTAGTATTCACCGAACACATTTGGAGGTGCAAGCGTCATGCGGTCATGCTACTGTATAGTCCTATTGGTTAAGCGTGTCTACCTAGAACTCATACGTCGACACAGACCAGCATGCGTCTATCTGCATTGGCCCATGTACGCGTCAAACTGATGATACCAATACCATCAAGGGACAACAGCAGTCAGTCACCGGCCATCGCATAAACTATCAATTTCAAAAACAAAAAAAAGGTTGGATCCTGGACGAGGCAAAGCTACAGCGCATCGCAAGCTAGTTTACAGCACGAGAAACACAAGGTGAAGTCAAAATCCGAAATGGAGACTCTTGAACTGGAGCATAACTGCACACAATGATCCGAAGGGCAACGTCAAACCGAAATTGAATAGATCAGCGCCCACCTGGCCCCTGTGATTATCCGCGTCCACGTGATGGCGACCCGAACAAACAGCATTTTAAATTCCAACAGTTAAATTTCGGCTGCGAGTTTCTTTCAATTCCGTCTACTATGATGAATTAATTAATTGAAGGAACTGGATTAATCTGTTTTTAGTTGGCAGAAGATTGATGGAAATCAGACACGTACTGCTACCTGAGATAGCTGCGGTTAATTGGGTTGACATCATCATGCCATGCCAGACGGCAGCGGCAGCGGAGAAAAGTTCATGTAAAATGTGCGTGGCTGACCGTCAACGTCAAGCCATGCGGAGTAAACAACGCGAGCCGCCGCGTCAAAACGCAACGGCAGCGCCCGCCCTTCCGCCGAGACCCCGTTCCCGTTCATGTGGGCTTTGGCTTGCCGTTCCCGTTCCCGTTCCCCCATAAACTCCACCTCCCCCGCATTACTGCGCTCCCTCCCAGCTCCGCCTCCGCTTGCTCCTCCTGCCCCTGCCCCTGCCCCTGCCCCTGCTCCGGCTGGGACGAGCCTCTCCCCTCCCTCCTCGTCGCGTCCCACATAGCCGTGCCTCCTCCTCGCCGCGGCGCCCCACCGCTCAGCAGCCCACACTGCCCCGATCCCGCCGGAGTGCCTGCGGCGCCCGCACACGCGCGCCCTTGCCTGCGCCGACCGACCGCCGGCGAGGGGTGTGGGCGCTTGGTCGACGTGACCTCCGCAGGCGCGCTTGGTCTCTTCGTCGTCCGGCTGGTTTCTCGCCAGCCTCGCTGCCCTGCGAGTGGCGTCGTGTCGGCGGCCCGTGCCGGCGGCGGTGCGGGAACAAGGCGAGGGCGGCGCGCCTTGTCGCCGTGCGGGCTGACAGTGACTTGAGCCTTGAGGTGCGTGCAGGTTGCTGACTAACCTGCTGGAAATAACATGGGTGATAAAAGGGAATGGGAGTGGGGGCAAATTCAGGAGATGATACTCATACTACCAGAATTTATCAACCAAATCAAGAAGCTGAGGTCCCTGTTCTAATTTTGTGAAAAACTGGCATGTGCCAAATCTGGCTCCGTAACTGTTCAACTCATCGCCCTCTTCGTCGCTGGTGTACGCGGTGCCGAATCGGCGTCCGGTATCCGTCCCACCGAAGCACGCCAACCACCCCGAGCGCTCTACCCCATCGTTGTGGTTGCTGCTGCAACCGGCGCCTCCCTTCCCTTAATTGGTATGTCATGGCGTGGAATGGGAGATTCATCCACACTTGGATAGGTTTCTTTCCTTGTTAAGGATCCCTACTTGCTTGGAGGAATTTTCCTGGAGTGGGATTTTGTTCTAGGAGATCTTCTGTGCGATGTGAGCAACCGGATCCATATCGTCCTTATTCTTCATTAGTACTATTAGATTGCTTGCTTCACAGTGGAGTATCCATCCATCCACGGTTCTGGTTTAGTTTCTCTTCTGCCGTGCGTGTAAGATCGTCTCAGTTGATGTTGACGCCATTTATATTCCTAAACATAGGATAATTCGCAGTTTTTACTGAATCCTCATGCTCCATGCCAAGGCCGCCCCAGGTTTTCCTTTGTCGGCTATGAAGATTATCCTTCACAAGGAGATACTTTTGGTATTATGCCTTAGTCGTACCGAAATGGAATATAACTACTTAATTGCCAGTAAGCCAAATTAGGATGATAAAGTAACGGAGTGGAAAAGGAAAAGGTCCAGAATTGGGCGGTGAAGATATTATTGACACCCTTCTTTTGTTAATATAAACTATTAGATGCACATTCTGAGACCATGTAATACCATTCTTGTTTAAATCAGGTAACTGCATTAGCTTGGATTACAGAATAGTAACTAGCACAATATATAATTAACATGTAGTGACACAGATCATACTCTCAGACCTAGTATGCAATGAGAAGGGGGATGGGATAAGGACCAACCTGGAACAGCTTTTTTTTGTTTAGCTACAGTGCTACTGCTACACCAGACTCAACCCCACATAGATATGTTATCTGTTACCCAAACTTATAAATTTATTTGTTTCTAATAGGTATCCTTTTTTTATGTTTCTAGAGAAATCTTATTGTAGTTTCTGTCTCTACGTTTCTTTGGAGGCTTTGGGAGAGGAAGGTAGTTGAGAGTTCTCTATGAATCACAATATATTTCCTAGCCCATCCCCTTTTGTCAGCTATTGGTTGAGAGTTTTGCTTTTGGTTCAAAGACATCTTTCCAGAGTTGATAATTGTGTATCAATTACTGATATAGTGTTGTTTGATCAGGCTTTCCCCTCAACTGTAATCATGAGAATTGAGAATTGATTAAGCTGATTGATACTTGTAATATCTTACAAATTTCAGTGATTTGTTTAGGTAAACACTTTGCTTCATTGCAATTCCTTGTGACATGTTTGTCTTTTTTTTATGTGTTGCAGATTTAGGATGTGTACAGAGGGGCTGTATTCTTGTGTATAGGTTCTCTTTCTATTGATCAACTGTTGCTGATTCTGACGGAATGTTGGAGGGTCAATCTTGCCTGATATCAAGGTCGCTGCCGAGTTCCTGTGAGCAGGAATCCAGACTAGCTTACATGACTTACCACCTACTCGAGATCACGAGGAGTAAGCGCCCGCCTGGGACCCTGTCTATTGAGCACGACAGTTGCTGCAGTGGCAGCATTGACTAAACGGACCAAGTCCGCTGAGGACCAAAATGGTGAGGCACTGGATTGTCAAGGAAGTAATGATCAGGGCGACTCAGATTCAAGCACCCTGATAAGTTCCATTGGCCGGGACAACTCAATCAACTGCCTTGCTCGTTGTTCTCGTTCTGATTATGGATTCTATCGCATCACTGAACAGGAGCTTTCGATCACTTGTCCGCAGTGGTGAACTGTACAAGGAACGTCGACAGCTGGGGATTTCAGAACACTGGGTCTACTTCTCTTGCAATGTGCAGGAGTGGGAGGCGTATGACCCCTACCGTTCACGGTGGATGACGCTTCCAAGGATGCCCCATAATGAATGTTTCATGTGCTCTGACAAGGAGTCACTTGCTGTGGGCACTGAACTTCTGGTGTTTGGAAAGGAGATTCTTTCACATATTATTCTGAGCTATAGCATTCTGACAAATTCATGGTCAGCGGGGTGTTGAAATGAATGCCCCTAGATGTTTGTTTGGATCAGCTAGTTTTGGAGAGAAAGCAATTATAGCTGGAGGCATGGATGCTGATGGAAGGGTGCTTCGTTCTGTTGAGCTGTATAACTCGGAAACTAAGAGATGGATAACACTTCCAAGCATGAATAAAGCTAGGCGAATGTGTTCTGGTGTCTTTATGGATGGCAAGTTTTATGTAATTGGTGGAATGGCCAGTAACACAGAAGTGCTGACTTGTGGAGAAGAGTATGATTTAGATAGAGGTACCTGGCGGGTGATAGAGAACATGTCTGAGGGGCTCAATGGTGCAAGTGGTGCTCCTCCACTTGTCGCTGTTGTTGAAAATGAGTTATATGCAGCGCAATACGCCGGAAAGTTGGTAAGAAAGTATAATAAAATGGATAACTCATGGACAACATTGGGGGAGTTACCAGAGCGGCCAGAAGCTGTGAATGGCTGGGGTATTGCATTCCGGGGCTGTGGAGAGCGTCTTTTGGTTATCGGTGGACCAAGAGTGCTGGGTGGTGGGATGATTGAGCTCCATTCTTGGATTCCAAGTGAGGGGCCATTGCAATGGAACATGATCGGAAGCAAATCTTCAGGTAACTTTGTTTATAACTGTGCTGTCATGGTGTGTTGATATGTGCACCCTCAAACATACTGTCGACACGAAAGATTGTGATATTGGTTTTATCAAATGGCATAAAGCACTGATTCCACCTGATGGGTAATCTCTGCATTCTTTTTGACATTTCAGATTTTACTCAAGGTTCAATAGAGTAGTCAGTTCCATGTACTCGTTAATAGTTACCCATTGGTTTCTGTTTTCAGCACATTTTATTTGCAGTTGATGATTTGTACCATGCTCCATATACTCTGTTGAAATGAGTTCTCTGAGATGGATGCATATAGGTGATAAATTGTAATTGATGGTAACCGTGCATCTATATGATTGTATCACTGTGTCAACGCTGTAGTTCCATTGTGCAAATGTGTCTTTCCAAGAATTGCATGAAAAATTGTTTATCTGTACATTTCCCAGCATAATTTTGAGCACCGACCTCTCCATGTTTGTAGTCTGCCTTTAAATCCTTTGAAACAGTTGGTGCTAAAGCCCTTCCACTTTCCTTTCAGTAGTAGGGATCCTACGCTAACTTTGTTTCTTAGCCTATGTGTCGGGTTCATAAACCCGAGGTCCCCAATGGACCTGCATCCCTGCAAAAACTCGTAGCATGAAGGGGACCGGGCGTCCCTTCGAGGGAGTCTTTTATCCCTCAACTACAACACCCGATCGAGACGACTCCAGACTTCATCCTTTGGCAACTCCTCTGGCGACGCGCGGTCGGGATCCATCGGGCCAGAGTATTCCCACATCGGCTGCGTTCTTCCTGCCAACGGGGAGACCTGACGGCGGAAGAAGGTATGGAAGACCCGTAACCCATCAATGACATGTTGCACAAGCCTCTGAAGCTCCGTCTCGATAACCTCCAACTTGTTTTGCCGACCGGCGGGACCCCACGATCTGCTTTCCCTCATCTCCGGCCTTTTTCCAGTGAACGTCGGGAATGGCGCTTCCGCCGGGTTCCTGATGTAGAACCACTCACCGTGCCACCCTCGGTTGGAGTCACAGGGGGAGTACGCAGGGTACGGGATCGACGGCTTCGGTTTCTTCTGCAAGGCGAATCCCCCAACCTGCGCGATTCTGGGCGGCTTCCCCTCAGACAGGGCTCGCCCGCTGAAGATCCACCGGAAGAGGTCCACGTGCGGCTCCATCCTGAGGAAGGCCTCGCAGATGGTGACGAAGCCGACGATGTGCAGTACCCCAGTCGGGTTGAGGTGCTGTAGCTCCAGGCTCCACTCATTGAGGAGCCTGCGCAAGAACCAGTGCGCGAGATACCCAAGCCCGCGCTCGTGGAAAGCGAAGGAGACGACCTCATCAGCCTGGGGTTGCAAAACAGCTTCCCTCGACGCAAGAGCCTTCCAATGCGCCACCTCCTTTGATGGGAGCAACCCCTTCTCGGCGAAGGCGGCCAGCACCTCCTCATCAATGTTGGAAGGCCTCCAGTTCGACATCACGCCTCAGATTTACGAATGAATCTGTGAGTTCTCTCCCTCCCTCTACCCTCCTCTCTCCTAGAAGCCGCCGGGGCACACGAACAGACTTGGCGAAGGGGAGGAAGGAGGAACAGCAGCGGTTGAAGGAAGGCGAAAGAACGAGAGGAAAATCCTCTCCCTTCCCCTTATTTAATGAGGAAGAGCATACGGCGGGACGTGGCCCTGGCTGATGGGACGCGTTGTAGGGTCGAGATGGCGGACTAGAGGGGGGGTTGAATATTCCTTTCTAAAATTAATCACGTCAGCTAACCGAAGCAAGTGTAGAATTAAAACTATCGGTCTAGCCAAGACTACACCCCTCTATTTATGTTTTCTAGCACCTTCCAAAGATACTAATTAAGCAATAAAGGTGCCGGGCTAGCTAGAGCTCACCTATCCAATTCTAGAAGCAATGTCACACAAACCTATGCCACTAGTACTTTAAGCAACAAGGGAGCTCCTACACATACTAGTAAGCAAAAGCATAAAGCCGCCTAAGCTCACTAGCAATGCTCAATAATAAGGCAACCAATGTCAAATTAAAAAGCGCAAATACTTAGCTACACAAACTAAGCAATGTGACTAACAAGGTTACACAAACCAAATTAGCCACGTAAGGGAGCTACTTCTATGCTACACAAGCAAGAAGGTAACTAGTGAGCTACACAAGCTAACTAATTATAAGAGCAACTACACAAGCACAATGTATATAAAAGTAATCACAAGCTTATGTAAAGGGATTGCAAACCAATGGAAAGAACAAGGTTGATACGGTGATTTTCTCCCGAGGTTCACGTGCTTGCCCAACACGCTACGTCCCCGTTGTGTCGACCGCTCACTTGGTGGTTCGGCGACTAATTAGCATCACCCGCCAAGCCCGCACGTCGGGCACTGCAAGAACCTACCCCGAAAGTGAGGGTAGCTCAATGACACGCTCAACTAGAGTTGCTCTTCGCGGCTCCCGCGTGGCGAGCACAATGCCCCTCACAAAGCTCTTCTCCGGAGCACCGCACAAGCTTCTTGCGAGCTTTGACGGAGACCATCACCAAGCCGTCTAGGAGGTGGCAACCTCCAAGAGTAACAAGTACCACCGGCTTGCAACTCGATCTCCTAGTGCCACTCGATGCAATCGCACTAGAATCGCTCTCTCACACAATCGGATGATCACTATCAAGCATATGTGAGATGGAGGGCTCCTAAGCACTCACAAGCATGGACACAAAGTCCCTCGAGGTGCTCAGCTCCAGCCATGGCCGGGACCACTTTCTATTTATAGCCACATGGGCTAAACTAGCCGTTACCCCTTCACTGGGCAAATTTCGAGATGACCGGACGCGCAGGTCGTTTGCACCGGACGCATCGGTCGTGTATACCAAACGTGTCCGGTCGCCATGCCGGACGCGTCCGGTAGCGGCCTGACCGCCACGTGTCCCATTCAAACTAGCCGTTGCCTCCAATGGCTCTCTGACATGTCGATCGGACGCATTGTTCGAAAACGACCGGACGCTGAGCCGCAGTGTCCGATCAAGTTCAGTAAGTTCCCAGGGCCGACCGAACGCGTCTGTTAGAAAATGACCGGACGCTGAGCCTCAGCGTCCGGTCGAGTCCAATAAGCACCTAGGCCCGACCAGACGCGTCCAGTCACTCCGGGCCGGACGCTCCCAGTGTCCGGTCGACTGTTACACTAAACATCGACTTCACTGATTCACACCGGACGCGTCCGGTCGCACTCTATAGTTCAGTCCCGAGCCACATACCGGACGCGTCCAGTAGCCATACCGGACGCGTCCGGTCACTCTGTGACCAGCGCGACTAACTTTTTTTCTTCACCAACTTCTTCTCCTTTGCAAATGTGCCAACACCACCAAGTGTACACCACTATGTGTATGTGTGTTAGCTTTTCACAAACATATTCCAAAGGATTAGCCACTCAACTTGCCACGCCACTCGATCCTAGCGACGATGCAAAGTTAGATCACTCGAGTGGCACTAGATGACCGATATGCAAACAAGTTTGCCCCTCTTGATAGTACGGACATCTATCCTAAACCCGGTCATAAACTTGTCTACACTCCTATGACCGGTGAAATAAAATACCTTAGGTTATACCTTTGCCTTGCACATTCCATTCCATCTCCTCCAATATCAATGCAACACATTCACCAACACAATCAACAATGATATGATCCACTTCATATCATCACGTGATCATATTGGTTCATCAATCTTGACTTCACTTGCTTTTCACCGTTGCCTTCCTCCATCGGCGCTAAGTCTTGCTGAAGCTTCATCGCCACGTGATCCATCGCTTCAAAGCCTCCAACTTGCCCTTCACGCTTGCAACCGGTCCATTAAGCCAAGTCATGTCTTGATCTTCTCCACCTTAATCACATGACTCAATGTCATGTTTCATTTGCAATGAGCTCCTTCATCATCACATGTGTGAGCTTTGCAACATCTCTAAGCCATTTTCACCTTCATGGCATATGTTGCTCACACACCTGTACCTGTGGACTAATCACATGTGTATCTCACATAAACACAATTAGTCCACCTAGGTTGTCACTCAATTACCAAAACCACACGAGGACCTTTCAATCTCCCCCTTTTTAGTAATTGATGACAACTCTATAAAGATATGGAAATTAAGCTCTTTTTGGATTCACGTTGCTTGTCCAAGCAATTTTACCATGTGAAAATGATTTTGGACAAGTACCACAAACCCAAAATGGTAGTATTAGCTCTCCCTACATATATGCTATAGTGTTTGGTTTGAAGCTCGTACATATGCATAGATTAGAATTGTGGGAGAGTAATTACTACCAAATGATGCTAATGTGTATAGAGTAAACCTTTGAAGTGTGATACCAATAGGAGTTGCACCTTTAAGTTCATCCTAAGCACCATGGTTAGCTAGATAACACTTGGAAAAATAAAAAGCACTAGATACCTCGTGAGATCAACATTAAAAAACAGGGTACTAGCATTACTTGAAAAACATATCAAGTGTCTAGCTATCATCCTATGCATACTAGTTTTTATTTCATCAATCAAATTTTACAACTAGCATACATCACACAAGCATGCATATTGAATTTAAGAACTTATGCAATGAAAGCAAGCACATGAATATGCACATATCAAATGCAATCAAAGTTCATGAGCTTGCTTCCCCTACTTGTGTGCTTCTCTTGTTTAAGAATTTTGATCCATCTCTTTTCTTCAATATTGCTCTCTCTTTGTCCATGTCCATGTCCAACCTCTATTTCTTTGAGCTTTCAATCTTTCCCACAGCTTTCATATCTTATCTCTCCCCCTTGTACAATCATAATTTCAAAGCTTTCATATCTTTGTACAATCTCTCTCCCTTTGTCATTAATTTCCATAAAAGGTGTGCTTCTCATTGATGCAAATGTTTGTATTTGGGATAGATAGTTGAGGCTTGAATCTTGTATTTTTATGGACATCTTCATGATTGTTGGCTATCTTTATGATTGTTGGAATGATACCACTTGTAACTTGTACTACTTGTATCTTGTGTAGGGCTTCTTGAGATACCACACATAGAATCTTTGATCTTGATATCCATTTGTGTGACACCTCCCCCTATGTGATAGCATGTGTCATCCATTTAATACACTTGAGCTCTTGTAGGTGAGGGATGCATTCTTCATTTGATGATCACTTGTGGAACCATCGTCTTGCATGATTGATACCATGTATAGATGTGATATCACTTGAAAGAATATTCTAGTATGGAACCACTTATTGGATTTATCAATTAAAACTATTTCTTGAACCTTTGCTATATTCATGAGTACCACTTATATGATATCACTTGTGAGTTGATCTAGACATCACGTGTGAATTCTTGATGAAATACTTGTCTAGATACCACTTGAAACAAATAAACTAGATATACATTTGCATTATTGTCTTGTGCTTGTATTCTTATCACTATCATGAGCTTCTATGGTTGACTTGAACTAAATTGATTTACCTAAGTTACCAAGTCCGGTTTGAACCAATGATAAGCTTCTTCACACCTCTTGCAAGGGTTATCTTGTCAATGTTGTACTTGTTACTTGTTGGCAATCCAAATTAAATCAAGTACTTGGGTTTACTTAGCTTATGAACAAATTCATATACTAACCACTAGATCAATTAATCATTCAAGCAATAGTGGTAGGCTAGGAATTTAAACATTTCATTTATTATGCATGATCCTATGAAGTATGAACTATATGCGCTAACCGTATACCAGTAAAGGATGAAATGATCATGCACATTATAATGATACTTTTGCTATGTTGGAGTAGAGGATAGTCATATAGATTCCAATTCATTACTCCAATAGCAATGTAAAATCTAATTATAAGCTTGGTGAAGACCAATAGATATCATTTTGAATTTCATTCTTCACCCATATGAAATGAATACCACTTATGATCAAGTGCACTTTCTTGTTGTGGTTAGCTTGCTTCATTTTTTGATCAATGCTTGCATGAGAGCATCAATGTGATAATACCACTTAAAATATCATGACTAGCTTTTTTTTGGGTGTTGTTTGCTTTTCTTAATCAATCATTTTGATTTCTTCAACTAAGCGTTTTAAACGTTCCTCGGATCACCACTTCTATGTTAGCCTTTTAAGTACCACACTTGGTTTACCTACTCATAGGCGGCAAGCCCCTACACTAGGGAGAAGTGACCTCTTTCTAAAGAATCATTCTTGATACTTACTTGAAATAGCTTGATTGATTGATCTAAGTAGTGGACTTAACTTGATGAGTAACATTGATTCCTTCTTTAAGTCCTTTTCTTTCTACTTGTTTAAGTCATTTTCTTTCTATTAAATGATCTCCAATCATATCTAGAATTTAAACTTCATCTTCAACTTGAGTTTGATCTTGATCTTCATCTTGAGTACCAAAAGTGTGTAAAATACACTCCACAATCCAATGACCTTGTACTATTTGCTTGTTATGCTTCTAGATCATCTCAAAACTAAACGTAGGTACCTCAATCACTTGTAAACATGTTTTCAACTTGAGGACCTTTCAATCAAAGTGACTCTAGATCAATCCAACATTTGTCACTTTTTTGTCAGATTTTATACCCTTCAAAGAAATAAGCATATTTCTCAAAGTACAAACCCAAATACCACAAAATTTGGTGAATATGTGCTTCACTAAGTTATCAAGCAGCTGTAAAATTTGAGCTTCATTTGACTTCTAGATTGCTACCAGATTTCAATTATTCCACCACTGCTACATGTTGAAAACTGTTGCACTATAGCTGACAAGATCCACTCCAAAATTGAAGCATTTCTTATCCAATTCTCATAAAATTTATACAGCAACTTATACCATAAGTCTAGAGCACGTGTACCATTTTTTATGCCAATCCAATAAGTTTTGATCACTTCAAATATAGCTAAGATCACAGCTCACTCAGATTTTCAATATAGGACAGATTTCAATCACTTGAGCTATACTTCATTCAAATATGAATCAAACTTGAAACTAACTCGTTTGAATACTTTCACAAGACTATAATATCCATTCAATCACTCACTAAATGTCATCTCATGAACTTATCCAACAAATCAATCCAAACTTGTACTACTAATCAATTATCCATTCAAATCATCTTATAGCAAGCAACATTGCATATTTATCTAATTCAATCAACTCATATGCACCCAAATAAATGATCAACAAGAGATATACCTTGGCTAGCTCATGATCATCCAACTAGCAAGCTTTCAACTTCAATTATTTGCAAAGTCATCAAATATATCCAATGAATCACCAACAACTTTGAATATAGCACTTGTATGTTGATAGCACTTGGACTTCACTCAATTTTCACTTGGCATTGGGTTTGGATGTGCACTAGGCTTCATATCTTGACTCAACATATGATGAATCAATATGAAATCAATTGAATCAAGTCTTCAATGCCGATGGTACCTACAATCAATTATCCACTTTTTGATAGTACTCAAACAAATTTGGGTCCTCTCAAGTTAGGAGCAACATACTTAGGCAACGCCTTAGTATGAGTAGCGGGATATTTTGCAATAGCAACTATAGAGGTACCATTACCATCTTTTCTAAGCACATTATTTTCAACAATTGAAAGAGGCTTAGAAATGTCACCAAGGGGACATGGATGTGCCATGTGTCCTCTTTTTGGCATGAGTAGCACTTTCTTTTTGCTTGATCCTTTTCTTCCTTGCTCATGTTGTGCTTCTCATTGCCTTGCCTCTCATGGATTGTTTGAGCCTTCTTCTCAAGCTTGGTAGGACACTTAGAGGCAAAGTGTCCCATACTTCCACACTTGAAGCACTTGTGTGAGTATAATCTTTCTTCTCATCTTCATTCTTGCTCATTATCTTGGCATCTTGAGTTTGCATTGTATGCCTAGACTTTCCACCCTTTCTTGTTTTCTTCTTCATCATCAAGTCACCATCATCTTTATGTTTGATCTTGATTTGAATTTGGGGTATCTTTTCTTTCTCAACTTGTGGCTTTGGTTGAGGCTTCACTTGTTGCTTCACCAACTTCTTGGTTAGGCACATTGAGGTAAGATGACCCCAAGTGCGGCACTTGAAGCACTTCACATGCTTGAGCCTCTCTTCTTCTTTTATCTTCTTGAGCTTCTCAATGTTAGGGCAACCATTTGCAAGGTGTCCCACTTTATGACACCGGTAGCACATGGTATGAGAGAGCTTTCTTTATTGTAGCTTCTTCATCTTTCTTTCTTTCTCTCTTTCTTTCGCCCTTTGTCATCTTTTTCTGGAAGCCAAGGCCACACTTGTTACCATAGTTTCTTTGAGTCTTCAACATGTGCTCAAATATGACTTTTGAGTTGTAGCACCTCTCTAACTTATTGCTCAAAATTTTCACTTTATTTTTGAGCTCATTGTTCTCCTTCAAAAGGTTAGTCTCACAAGACATAGAAGTAGAACAAAGCATCTATATGTGAAGAGCATGACATATCTAATAAATCATCACTAAGAGGTGGATACATGCTTCTTGCCTAACATCACAAGGGTTAGCAACAATTTGTATTGATCAATTTGATCCTATGTGATGAGCTCTCATTATTTTTAAGTTTCTTTAGTAAACACTTTAATGAGAGAAGCATGTTGTTCTAATAATTCATCATGAGATGAAGTAGTGTCTCATGATTCAATTTTAGCTCATCATGTGAAGATTTAAAAGCATCAAGTAATTTCTTCTATTCCTTCACAAGAGTTCTTTAGAAATGAGTTTTCATTTTCCAATTTAATGTTTTAGCTTTCTCATTTTCTAAAGACATGGTCATGCTAGCAAGTCTACTAACAAGCTCATCATATGAATCAACATGATCAACTACATTAGCATTTGATACCTTGGTGTATCCTTGTGACATGAAAACAATGTGGTGTAGTTGAAGAGCTTGTAGTAGCATCATCATCACTGACTTGAGCATGAGCCAACATCATCAAGATCACCACCAAGTGTGCTTGAGGTAGAATCTTCATGTGCAACACTTGTGGCATCATCATTAACCTTGTCAAGTGAACTTGTAGTGGATCGATCATCATCATCATCACTTGACCATGAGGTGGAGCAATCTTTCACAATCATCAAATTGTGATCATGCTCGACACACTCATGCGCCTCCTTCTTGGGCTCATCCTCCTTCTTGAATTTGCCATCATCCCATGTGGAGGAATCACCGAAGGTGCCCTTGATGGACTCCCATATCTCACGAACGGTTTCCGTGATGTTATACTTGTTTCATCAAATCAAAACTCAAAGCATCCATTAGAAAACAACAAGCATGTGCATCAAGTTCATAGAGAACTCTTTGAGCTTTGGTGAGATTTCTATGATCCAAGACATGAGGTGAGGACCACTAGTGACAATCCACCAAAACTTTAGGTCCCTTTGCACGAAAATGATCAAGCATGTAATTTTTCTAAAGTGTAAAATTTGTGCCATAAAAAATGTGTGTCTCACAAACATCTAGCCCATTAGACGTCATCCTCTCGGGTCGGTGAAGACCACAAATGAGAGACCTCGCTCTGATATCACTTGTAGGGTCGAGATGATAGACTAGAGGGGGGTGAATAGTCCTTTCTAAAATTAATCGCGTCGGCTAACCGAAACAAGTGCGGAATTAAAACTATCAGTCTAGCCAAGACTACACCCATCTATTTATGTTTTCAAGCACCTTCCAAAGATACTAAATAAGCAACAAATGTGCTGGGCTAGCTAGAGCTCACATATCCAATTCTAGAAGCAAGGTCACACAAACCTATGCCACTAGTACTTTAAGCAACAAGGGAGCTCCTACACATGCTAGTAAGTAAAAGCACAAAGCCGCCTAAGCTCACTAGCAATGCTCAATAACAAGGCAACCAATGCCAAATTAGAGAGCGTAAATACTTAGCTACACAAACTAAGCAATATGACTAACAAGGTTACACAAACCAAATTAGCCACGCAAGGGAGCTACTTCTATGCTACACAAGCAAGAAGGTAACTAGTGAGCTACACAAGCTAACTAATTATAAGAGCAACTACACAAGCACAATGTATATAAAAGTAATCACAAGCTTGTGTAAAAGGGATTTCAAACCAACGGGAAGAACAAGGTTGACACGGTGATTTTCTCCCAAGGTTCACGTGCTTGCCAATACGCTAGTCTCCGTTGTGTCGACCGCTCACTTGATGGTTCGGTGACTAATTGGCATCACCCGCCAAGCCTGCATGTCGGGCACCACAAGAACCTACCCTCGAAAGTGAGGGTAGCTCAATGACACGCTTTACTAGAGTTGCTCTTCGTGGCTCCCATGGGGCGAGCACAATGCCCCGCACAAGCTTCTTGCGGGCTTCAACGGAGACCACCACCAAGCCATCTAGGAGGTGGCAACCTCCAAGAGTAATAAGCACCATCGGCTTGCAACTCGATCACCTAGTGCCACTCGATGCAACCTCACGATGCAATCGCACTAGAATCGCTCTCTCACACAATCGAATGATCACTATCAAGCATATGTGAGATGGAGTGCTCCCAAGCACTCACAAGGATGGACACAAAGTCCCTCGAGGTGCTCTCTACAAGCCATGGCCGAGACCACCTTCTATTTATAGCGCCATGGTCTGAACTAGCCGTTACCCCTTCACTGGCAAATTTGGGACGACCGGACGCGCAGGTCGTTTGCACCGGACGCTTGCACATGGATGCACCGATCGTGTATACGGATGTGTCCGGTCGCCATACCAGACGTGTTCGGTAGCAGCCTGACCGCCATGTGTCCCATTCCAACTAGCCGTTGCCACCAACGGCTCTCTAACATGTCGATCGGACGCACTGTTTAGAAACGACCGGACGCTGAGCCGCAGCGTCTGGTCGAGTTCAGTAAGGTTCCCAGGGCCAACCGGACGCGTCTGTTAGAAAATGACCGGACACTGAGCCTCAGCGTCCGGTCGAGTCCAGTAAGCACCTAGGCCAGATAAAGGTACCTGGCGGGTGATAGAGAACATGTCTGAGGGGCTCAATGGTGCAAGTGGTGCTCCTCCACTTGTCGCTGTTGTTGAAAATGAGTTATATGCAGCGCAATACGCCGGAAAGTTGGTAAGAAAGTATAATAAAATGAATAACTCATGGACAACATTGGGGGAGTTACCAGAGCGGCCGGAAGCTGTGAATGGCTGGGGTATTGCATTCCGGGGCTGTGGAGAGCGGCTTTTGGTTATCGGTGGACCAAGAGTGTTGGGTGGTGGGATGATTGAGCTCCATTCTTGGATTCCAAGTGAGGGGCCATTGCAATGGAACATGATCGGAAGCAAACCTTCAGGTAACTTTGTTTATAACTGTGCTGTCATGGTGTGCTGATATGTGCACCCTCAAACATACTGTCGACACGAAAGATTGTGATATTGGTTTTATCAAATGGCATAAAGCACTGATTCCACCTGATGGGTAATCTCTGCATTCTTTTTGACATTTCAGATTTTACTCAAGGTTCAATAGAGTAGTCAGCTCCATGTACTCGTTAATAGTTACCCATTGGTTTGTGTTTTCAGCACATTTTATTTGCAGTTGATGATTTGTACCTTGCTCCATATACTCTGTTGAAATGAGTTCTCTGAGATGGATGCATATAGGTGATAAATTGTAATTGTGGTAATCCTGCATCTATATGATTGTATCACTGTGCCAACGCTGTAGTTCCATTGTGCAAATGTGTCTTTCCAAGAACTGCATGAAAAATTGTTTATCTGTACATTTCCCAGCATAATTTTGAGCACCGACCTCTCCTTGTTTGTAGTCTGCCTTTAAATCCTTTGAAACAGTTGGTGCTAAAGCCCTTCCACTTTCCTTTCAGTAGCAGGGATCCTACGCTAACTTTGTTTCTTAGCCTATGTGTCGGGTTCATAAACCCGAGGTCCCCAATGGACCTGCATCCCTGCAAAAACTCGTAGCATGAAGGGGACCGGGCGTCCCTTCGAGGGAGTCTTTTATCCCTCAACTACAACACCCGATCGAGACGACTCCAGACTTCATCCTTTGGCAACTCCTCTGGCGACGCGCGGTCGGGATCCATCGGGCCAGAGTATTCCCACATCGGCTGCGTTCTTCCTGCCAACGGGGAGACCTGACGGCGGAAGAAGGTATGGAAGACCCGTAACCCATCAATGACATGTTGCACAAGCCTCTGAAGCTCCGTCTCGATAACCTCCAACTTGTTTTGCCGACCGGCGGGACCCCACGATCTGCTTTCCCTCATCTCCGGCCTTTTTCCAGTGAACGTCGGGAATGGCGCTTCCGCCGGGTTCCTGATGTAGAACCACTCACCGTGCCACCCTCGGTTGGAGTCACAGGGGGAGTACGCAGGGTACGGGATCGACGGCTTCGGTTTCTTCTGCAAGGCGAATCCCCCAACCTGCGCGATTCTGGGCGGCTTCCCCTCAGACAGGGCTCGCCCGCTGAAGATCCACCGGAAGAGGTCCACGTGCGGCTCCATCCTGAGGAAGGCCTCGCAGATGGTGACGAAGCCGACGATGTGCAGTACCCCAGTCGGGTTGAGGTGCTGTAGCTCCAGGCTCCACTCATTGAGGAGCCTGCGCAAGAACCAGTGCGCGAGATACCCAAGCCCGCGCTCGTGGAAAGCGAAGGAGACGACCTCATCAGCCTGGGGTTGCAAAACAGCTTCCCTCGACGCAAGAGCCTTCCAATGCGCCACCTCCTTTGATGGGAGCAACCCCTTCTCGGCGAAGGCGGCCAGCACCTCCTCATCAATGTTGGAAGGCCTCCAGTTCGACATCACGCCTCAGATTTACGAATGAATCTGTGAGTTCTCTCCCTCCCTCTACCCTCCTCTCTCCTAGAAGCCGCCGGGGCACACGAACAGACTTGGCGAAGGGGAGGAAGGAGGAACAGCAGCGGTTGAAGGAAGGCGAAAGAACGAGAGGAAAATCCTCTCCCTTCCCCTTATTTAATGAGGAAGAGCATACGGCGGGACGTGGCCCTGGCTGATGGGACGCGTTGTAGGGTCGAGATGGCGGACTAGAGGGGGGGTTGAATATTCCTTTCTAAAATTAATCACGTCAGCTAACCGAAGCAAGTGTAGAATTAAAACTATCGGTCTAGCCAAGACTACACCCCTCTATTTATGTTTTCTAGCACCTTCCAAAGATACTAATTAAGCAATAAAGGTGCCGGGCTAGCTAGAGCTCACCTATCCAATTCTAGAAGCAATGTCACACAAACCTATGCCACTAGTACTTTAAGCAACAAGGGAGCTCCTACACATACTAGTAAGCAAAAGCATAAAGCCGCCTAAGCTCACTAGCAATGCTCAATAATAAGGCAACCAATGTCAAATTAAAAAGCGCAAATACTTAGCTACACAAACTAAGCAATGTGACTAACAAGGTTACACAAACCAAATTAGCCACGTAAGGGAGCTACTTCTATGCTACACAAGCAAGAAGGTAACTAGTGAGCTACACAAGCTAACTAATTATAAGAGCAACTACACAAGCACAATGTATATAAAAGTAATCACAAGCTTATGTAAAGGGATTGCAAACCAATGGAAAGAACAAGGTTGATACGGTGATTTTCTCCCGAGGTTCACGTGCTTGCCCAACACGCTACGTCCCCGTTGTGTCGACCGCTCACTTGGTGGTTCGGCGACTAATTAGCATCACCCGCCAAGCCCGCACGTCGGGCACTGCAAGAACCTACCCCGAAAGTGAGGGTAGCTCAATGACACGCTCAACTAGAGTTGCTCTTCGCGGCTCCCGCGTGGCGAGCACAATGCCCCTCACAAAGCTCTTCTCCGGAGCACCGCACAAGCTTCTTGCGAGCTTTGACGGAGACCATCACCAAGCCGTCTAGGAGGTGGCAACCTCCAAGAGTAACAAGTACCACCGGCTTGCAACTCGATCTCCTAGTGCCACTCGATGCAATCGCACTAGAATCGCTCTCTCACACAATCGGATGATCACTATCAAGCATATGTGAGATGGAGGGCTCCTAAGCACTCACAAGCATGGACACAAAGTCCCTCGAGGTGCTCAGCTCCAGCCATGGCCGGGACCACTTTCTATTTATAGCCACATGGGCTAAACTAGCCGTTACCCCTTCACTGGGCAAATTTCGAGATGACCGGACGCGCAGGTCGTTTGCACCGGACGCATCGGTCGTGTATACCAAACGTGTCCGGTCGCCATGCCGGACGCGTCCGGTAGCGGCCTGACCGCCACGTGTCCCATTCAAACTAGCCGTTGCCTCCAATGGCTCTCTGACATGTCGATCGGACGCATTGTTCGAAAACGACCGGACGCTGAGCCGCAGTGTCCGATCAAGTTCAGTAAGTTCCCAGGGCCGACCGAACGCGTCTGTTAGAAAATGACCGGACGCTGAGCCTCAGCGTCCGGTCGAGTCCAATAAGCACCTAGGCCCGACCAGACGCGTCCAGTCACTCCGGGCCGGACGCTCCCAGTGTCCGGTCGACTGTTACACTAAACATCGACTTCACTGATTCACACCGGACGCGTCCGGTCGCACTCTATAGTTCAGTCCCGAGCCACATACCGGACGCGTCCAGTAGCCATACCGGACGCGTCCGGTCACTCTGTGACCAGCGCGACTAACTTTTTTTCTTCACCAACTTCTTCTCCTTTGCAAATGTGCCAACACCACCAAGTGTACACCACTATGTGTATGTGTGTTAGCTTTTCACAAACATATTCCAAAGGATTAGCCACTCAACTTGCCACGCCACTCGATCCTAGCGACGATGCAAAGTTAGATCACTCGAGTGGCACTAGATGACCGATATGCAAACAAGTTTGCCCCTCTTGATAGTACGGACATCTATCCTAAACCCGGTCATAAACTTGTCTACACTCCTATGACCGGTGAAATAAAATACCTTAGGTTATACCTTTGCCTTGCACATTCCATTCCATCTCCTCCAATATCAATGCAACACATTCACCAACACAATCAACAATGATATGATCCACTTCATATCATCACGTGATCATATTGGTTCATCAATCTTGACTTCACTTGCTTTTCACCGTTGCCTTCCTCCATCGGCGCTAAGTCTTGCTGAAGCTTCATCGCCACGTGATCCATCGCTTCAAAGCCTCCAACTTGCCCTTCACGCTTGCAACCGGTCCATTAAGCCAAGTCATGTCTTGATCTTCTCCACCTTAATCACATGACTCAATGTCATGTTTCATTTGCAATGAGCTCCTTCATCATCACATGTGTGAGCTTTGCAACATCTCTAAGCCATTTTCACCTTCATGGCATATGTTGCTCACACACCTGTACCTGTGGACTAATCACATGTGTATCTCACATAAACACAATTAGTCCACCTAGGTTGTCACTCAATTACCAAAACCACACGAGGACCTTTCAATCTCCCCCTTTTTAGTAATTGATGACAACTCTATAAAGATATGGAAATTAAGCTCTTTTTGGATTCACGTTGCTTGTCCAAGCAATTTTACCATGTGAAAATGATTTTGGACAAGTACCACAAACCCAAAATGGTAGTATTAGCTCTCCCTACATATATGCTATAGTGTTTGGTTTGAAGCTCGTACATATGCATAGATTAGAATTGTGGGAGAGTAATTACTACCAAATGATGCTAATGTGTATAGAGTAAACCTTTGAAGTGTGATACCAATAGGAGTTGCACCTTTAAGTTCATCCTAAGCACCATGGTTAGCTAGATAACACTTGGAAAAATAAAAAGCACTAGATACCTCGTGAGATCAACATTAAAAAACAGGGTACTAGCATTACTTGAAAAACATATCAAGTGTCTAGCTATCATCCTATGCATACTAGTTTTTATTTCATCAATCAAATTTTACAACTAGCATACATCACACAAGCATGCATATTGAATTTAAGAACTTATGCAATGAAAGCAAGCACATGAATATGCACATATCAAATGCAATCAAAGTTCATGAGCTTGCTTCCCCTACTTGTGTGCTTCTCTTGTTTAAGAATTTTGATCCATCTCTTTTCTTCAATATTGCTCTCTCTTTGTCCATGTCCATGTCCAACCTCTATTTCTTTGAGCTTTCAATCTTTCCCACAGCTTTCATATCTTATCTCTCCCCCTTGTACAATCATAATTTCAAAGCTTTCATATCTTTGTACAATCTCTCTCCCTTTGTCATTAATTTCCATAAAAGGTGTGCTTCTCATTGATGCAAATGTTTGTATTTGGGATAGATAGTTGAGGCTTGAATCTTGTATTTTTATGGACATCTTCATGATTGTTGGCTATCTTTATGATTGTTGGAATGATACCACTTGTAACTTGTACTACTTGTATCTTGTGTAGGGCTTCTTGAGATACCACACATAGAATCTTTGATCTTGATATCCATTTGTGTGACACCTCCCCCTATGTGATAGCATGTGTCATCCATTTAATACACTTGAGCTCTTGTAGGTGAGGGATGCATTCTTCATTTGATGATCACTTGTGGAACCATCGTCTTGCATGATTGATACCATGTATAGATGTGATATCACTTGAAAGAATATTCTAGTATGGAACCACTTATTGGATTTATCAATTAAAACTATTTCTTGAACCTTTGCTATATTCATGAGTACCACTTATATGATATCACTTGTGAGTTGATCTAGACATCACGTGTGAATTCTTGATGAAATACTTGTCTAGATACCACTTGAAACAAATAAACTAGATATACATTTGCATTATTGTCTTGTGCTTGTATTCTTATCACTATCATGAGCTTCTATGGTTGACTTGAACTAAATTGATTTACCTAAGTTACCAAGTCCGGTTTGAACCAATGATAAGCTTCTTCACACCTCTTGCAAGGGTTATCTTGTCAATGTTGTACTTGTTACTTGTTGGCAATCCAAATTAAATCAAGTACTTGGGTTTACTTAGCTTATGAACAAATTCATATACTAACCACTAGATCAATTAATCATTCAAGCAATAGTGGTAGGCTAGGAATTTAAACATTTCATTTATTATGCATGATCCTATGAAGTATGAACTATATGCGCTAACCGTATACCAGTAAAGGATGAAATGATCATGCACATTATAATGATACTTTTGCTATGTTGGAGTAGAGGATAGTCATATAGATTCCAATTCATTACTCCAATAGCAATGTAAAATCTAATTATAAGCTTGGTGAAGACCAATAGATATCATTTTGAATTTCATTCTTCACCCATATGAAATGAATACCACTTATGATCAAGTGCACTTTCTTGTTGTGGTTAGCTTGCTTCATTTTTTGATCAATGCTTGCATGAGAGCATCAATGTGATAATACCACTTAAAATATCATGACTAGCTTTTTTTTGGGTGTTGTTTGCTTTTCTTAATCAATCATTTTGATTTCTTCAACTAAGCGTTTTAAACGTTCCTCGGATCACCACTTCTATGTTAGCCTTTTAAGTACCACACTTGGTTTACCTACTCATAGGCGGCAAGCCCCTACACTAGGGAGAAGTGACCTCTTTCTAAAGAATCATTCTTGATACTTACTTGAAATAGCTTGATTGATTGATCTAAGTAGTGGACTTAACTTGATGAGTAACATTGATTCCTTCTTTAAGTCCTTTTCTTTCTACTTGTTTAAGTCATTTTCTTTCTATTAAATGATCTCCAATCATATCTAGAATTTAAACTTCATCTTCAACTTGAGTTTGATCTTGATCTTCATCTTGAGTACCAAAAGTGTGTAAAATACACTCCACAATCCAATGACCTTGTACTATTTGCTTGTTATGCTTCTAGATCATCTCAAAACTAAACGTAGGTACCTCAATCACTTGTAAACATGTTTTCAACTTGAGGACCTTTCAATCAAAGTGACTCTAGATCAATCCAACATTTGTCACTTTTTTGTCAGATTTTATACCCTTCAAAGAAATAAGCATATTTCTCAAAGTACAAACCCAAATACCACAAAATTTGGTGAATATGTGCTTCACTAAGTTATCAAGCAGCTGTAAAAATTTGAGCTTCATTTGACTTCTAGATTGCTACCAGATTTCAATTATTCCACCACTGCTACATGTTGAAAACTGTTGCACTATAGCTGACAAGATCCACTCCAAAATTGAAGCATTTCTTATCCAATTCTCATAAAATTTATACAGCAACTTATACCATAAGTCTAGAGCACGTGTACCATTTTTTATGCCAATCCAATAAGTTTTGATCACTTCAAATATAGCTAAGATCACAGCTCACTCAGATTTTCAATATAGGACAGATTTCAATCACTTGAGCTATACTTCATTAAATATGAATCAAACTTGAAACTAACTTGTTTGAATACTTTCACAAGATATATATCCATTCAATCACTCACTAAAAGTCATCTCATGAATTTATCCAACAAATCAATCCAAACTTGTCTACTAATCAATTTATCCATTCAAACATCTTATAGCAAGCAACATTGCATATTTATCTAATTCAATCAACTCATATGCACCCAAATAGAATGATCAATAAGAGATATACCTTGGCTAGCTCATGATCATCCAACTAGCAAGCTTTAACTTAATTATTTGCAAGTCATCAAATATATCCAATGAATTACCAACAATTTGAATATGACACTTGTATGTTGATAGCACTTGGACTTCACTCAGTTTTCACTTGGCATTGGGTTTTGATGTGCAATAGGCTTCATATCTTGACTCAACATATGATGATCAATATGAAATCAATTGAATCAAGTCTTCAATGCCGATGGTACCTACAATCAATTATCCACTTTTTGATAGTACTCAAACAAATTTGGGTCCTCTCAAGTTAGGAGCAACATACTTAGGCAACGCCTTAGTATGAGTAGCGGGATATTTTGCAATAGCAACTATAGAGGTACCATTACCATCTTTTCTAAGCACATTATTTTCAACAATTGAAAGAGGCTTAGAAATGTCACCAAGGGGACATGGATGTGCCATGTGTCCTCTTTTTTGGCATGAGTAGCACTTTCTTTTTGCTTGATCCTTTTCTTCCTTGCTCATGTTGTGCTTCTCATTGCCTTGCCTCTCATGGATTGTTTGAGCCTTCTTCTCAAGCTTGGTAGGACACTTAGAGGCAAAGTGTCCCATACTTCCACACTTGAAGCACTTGTGTGAGTATAATCTTTCTTCTCATCTTCATTCTTGCTCATTATCTTGGCATCTTGAGTTTGCATTGTATGCCTAGACTTTCCACCCTTTCTTGTTTTCTTCTTCATCATCAAGTCACCATCATCTTTATGTTTGATCTTGATTTGAATTTGGGGTATCTTTTCTTTCTCAACTTGTGGCTTTGGTTGAGGCTTCACTTGTTGCTTCACCAACTTCTTGGTTAGGCACATTGAGGTAAGATGACCCCAAGTGCGGCACTTGAAGCACTTCACATGCTTGAGCCTCTCTTCTTCTTTTATCTTCTTGAGCTTCTCAATGTTAGGGCAACCATTTGCAAGGTGTCCCACTTTATGACACCGGTAGCACATGGTATGAGAGAGCTTTCTTTATTGTAGCTTCTTCATCTTTCTTTCTTTCTCTCTTTCTTTCGCCCTTTGTCATCTTTTTCTGGAAGCCAAGGCCACACTTGTTACCATAGTTTCTTTGAGTCTTCAACATGTGCTCAAATATGACTTTTGAGTTGTAGCACCTCTCTAACTTATTGCTCAAAATTTTCACTTTATTTTTGAGCTCATTGTTCTCCTTCAAAAGGTTAGTCTCACAAGACATAGAAGTAGAACAAACATCTATATGTGAAGAGCATGACATATCTAATAAATCATCATAAGAGGTGGATATATGCTTCTTGCCTAAATCACAAGGGTTAGCAACATTTTGTAATTTATCATTTGATCTATGTGATGAGCTCTCTTTATTTTTAAGTTTCTTTGTAAACACTTTAATGAGAGAAGCATGTTGTTCTAATAATTGATCATGAGATGTGAGCAGTGTCTCATGATTTAATTTTAGCTCATCATGTGAAGATTTAAAAGCATCAAGTAATTTCTTCTATTCCTCACAAGAGTTCTTTAGAAATGAGTTTTCATTTTTCAATTTTAATGTTTTAGCTTTCTCATTTTCTAAAGACATGGTCATGCTAGCAAGTCTACTAACAAGCTCATCATATGAATCAACATGATCAACTACATTAGCATTTGATACCTTGGTGTTATCTTGTGACATAAAACAATGTGGTATAGTTGAAGAGCTTGTAGTAGCATCATCATCATGACTTGAGCATGAGCCAACATCGTCAAGATCACCACCAAGTGTGCTTGAGGTAGAATCTTCATGTGCAACACTTGTGGCATCATCATTAACCTTGTCAAGTGAACTTGTAGTGGATCGATCATCATCATCATCACTTGACCATGAGGTGGAGCAATCTTTCACAATCATCAAATTGTGATCATGCTCGACACACTCATGCGCCTCCTTCTTGGGCTCATCCTCCTTCTTGAATTTGCCATCATCCCATGTGGAGGAATCACCGAAGGTGCCCTTGATGGACTCCCATATCTCACGAACGGTTTTCGTGATGTTTACTTGTTTCATCAAATCAAAACTCAAAGCATCCATTAGAAAACAACAAGCATGTGCATCAAGTTCATAGAGAACTCTTTGAGCTTTGGTGAGATTTCTATGATCCAAGACATGAGTGAGACCACTAGTGACAATCCACCAAAACTTAGGTCCCTTTGCACGAAAATGATCAAGCATGTAATTTTTCTAAAGTGTAAAATTTGTGCCATAAAAAATGTGTGTCTCACAAACATCTAGCCCATTAGACGTCATCCTCTCGGGTCGGTGAAGACCACAAATGAGAGACCTCGCTCTGATATCACTTGTAGGGTCGAGATGATAGACTAGAGGGGGGTGAATAGTCCTTTCTAAAATTAATCGCGTCGGCTAACCGAAACAAGTGCGGAATTAAAACTATCAGTCTAGCCAAGACTACACCCATCTATTTATGTTTTCAAGCACCTTCCAAAGATACTAAATAAGCAACAAATGTGCTGGGCTAGCTAGAGCTCACATATCCAATTCTAGAAGCAAGGTCACACAAACCTATGCCACTAGTACTTTAAGCAACAAGGGAGCTCCTACACATGCTAGTAAGTAAAAGCACAAAGCCGCCTAAGCTCACTAGCAATGCTCAATAACAAGGCAACCAATGCCAAATTAGAGAGCGTAAATACTTAGCTATACAAACTAAGCAATGTGACTAACAAGGTTACACAAACCAAATTAGCCACGTAACGGAGCTACTTCTATGCTACACAAGCAAGAAGGTAACTAGTGAGCTACACAAGCTAACTAATTACAAGAGCAACTACACAAGCACAATGTATATAAAAGTAATCACAAGCTTGTGTAAAGGGATTGTAAACCAACAAGAAGAACAAGGTTGATACGGTGATTTTCTCCCGAGGTTCACGTGCTTGCCCAACACGCTACGTCTCCGTTGTGTTGACTGCTCACTTGGTAGTTCGGCGGCTAATTGGCATCACCCGCCAAACCTGCACGTCGGGCACCGCAAGAACCTATCTCGAAAGTGAGGGTAGCTCAATGGCACGCTCAACTAGAGTTGCTCTTCGCTGCTTAGGCGGGGCGAGCACAATGCCCCTCACAAAGCTCTTCTCCGGAGCACCGCACAAGCTTCTTGTGGGCTTTGACGGAGACCACCATCAAGCCATCTAGGAGGTGGCAACCTCCAAGAGTAACAAGTACCACCGGCTTGCAACTCGATCTCCTAGTGCCACGCGATGCAACCTCACAATGCAATCGCACTAGAATCGCTCTCTCACACAATCGGATAATCATTATCAAGCATATGTGAGATGGAAGGCTCCTAAGGACTCACAAGCATGGACACAAAGTCCCTCGTGGTGCTTAGCTCTAGCCATGGCTGAGACCACCTTCTATTTATAGCCACATGGGCTAAACTAGTCGTTACCCATTCAGTGGTCAAATTTCAAGATGACCGGGCGCGCAGGTCGTTTGCATCGGATGTTGCACCAGACGCACCGATCGTGTATACCAGACGTGTCCGGTCGCCAAGCCGGATGTGTCCGGTAGCAGCCTAACCGCCATGTGTCCCATTCAAACTAGCCATTGCCTCCAACGGCTCTCTAACATGTTGATCAGACGCACTGTTTAGAAACGATCGGACGCTGAGCCGCAGCGTCTGGTTGAGTTTAGTAAGTTTCTAGGGCCGACCAGACGCGTCTGGTAGAAAATGATCGGACGCTGAGCCTCAGCGTCCGGTCGATTCCAGTAAGCACCCAGGCCTAACCGAACACGTCCGGTCACTCCGGACCGGATGCTCCCAGCGTCCGGTCGACTGTTACACTAAACATTGACTTCACTGATTCACACCAGACGCGTCCGGTCGCACTCTGCAGTTTAGTCCCGAGCCACATACCGGACGCGTCTGGTCACTCTGTGACCAGCGCGACTAACTCTTTTTCTTTACCAACTTCTTCTCCTTTGCAAATGTGCCAACACCACCAAATGTACACCATGTGTATGTGTGTTAGCTTTTCACAAACATTTTCTAAAGGATTAGCCACTCAACTTGCCACGCCACTCGATCCTAGCGACGATGCAAAGTTAGATCACTCGAGTGGCACTACATGACCGATATGCAAACAAGTTTGCCCCTCTTGATAGTACGGCCATCTATCCTAAACCCGGTCATAAACTTCTCTACACACCTAATACCGGTGAAATGAAATGCCTTAGGTTATACCTTTGCCTTGCGCATTCCATTCCATCTCCTCCAATATCGATGCAACACATGCACCAACACAATCAACAATGATATGATCCACTTCATATCATCATGTGATCATATTGGTTCATCGATCTTGACTTTATTTGCTTTTCACTGTTGCCTTCGTCCATCGGCGCCAAGTCTTGCTTAAGCTTCACCGCCACGTTGTCCATCGCTTCAAAGCCTCCAACTTGCCCTTCACGCTTGCAACCGGTCCATCAAACCAAGTCATGTCATGATCTTCTCCACCTTGATCACATGACTCAATGTCATGTCTCATTTGCAATGAGCTCCTTCATCATCACATGTGTGAGCTTTGCAACATCTCCAAGCCATTTTCACATTCATGGCATATGTTGCTCACACACCTATACCTGTGGACTAATCGCCTGTGTATCTCACATAAACATAATTAGTCCACCTAGGTTGTCACACAATTACCAAAACCACACAAGGACCTTTCACACGCCCTGCTCGACTAAACATCGTCTGGTTAGCGGGACATGGCCTGGCAGGGCCTACCACTACTGCAACCCGGATGCGGGAAATAAGGCGCAACTACATGCAAACGACCCTCCACCTTTCCAGACAGGATTTGGAAGGGCCCACCAACGGAATCTCCATTGAGGAGAGGCCAACGGGTCACCCGAGTCGATCAGACGACTCAGGCGGTTGCCGAGAGACAGGTAAGGAGCAGCGGCATGCCTCATGCGGGTTATGCCGACTCCGTCACGAATGACGGACATTGATCCCATTCGGACATATCCGATAGGAGCTCCACGACCCGTCACTCGAGCCATCGAGGTAACCTTACTAAACCACCTTTTTCTGTTTTTAGTGCATAATCATTCATCCATCCATTCTCACGCATGCATTCATACATTCATCCCATATATCCAAGCATTGCATATGCAGTTATTGCATCATAACGCTTCGTGTTGCATCATGAAGCGGTAGTCGCCTCATTCGATATGAGCGACGACTGACCGAGGTTCGAAGGTTGATCAAGACAAAGGGCTCGAGGCCACCTCGCGTCAAACAGAGCTAGGGGAGAAAACACAGATGAGCGCCAGCGACCCTCACCTAATCCGCTCAGAAGCGGATAGGGTCATCTCGACCTTCTCATTCGATCCTGACCTCGAGCCATACCCACATAATCTCCATCGAGGGGAGGCCAGCGGGCCACCTGAGTCGGTCTCCGGAACAGCTCGGGCATCAGTCGGTAGGCGGGGTTAAGGAGCAGTGGAATGCCACATGAGGGCTATGCCGACCCTATTAAGAACGACGGACCCGGATTCCACTCAGACGTACCCATTATTAAGCTCATCGAGTGCATCACTTGAGCCATCGAGGCAAGCGACGTTAGCTCCACCCCTTCGGTTGCGGAAACCGTAGATGGGGTAACGCACGAAACTAGACCGATCCCTTGGCCGCGCCCAACACTGGGGTTGGCGCTCCGTCTCACCCGACCCCTCGGCCGCGCTCGACACTTGGGTTGGCGCTCCATCTCGCCCGACCCCTCGGTTGCGCCTGACACTTGGGGTTATCGCTCCATCTCGCCCGACCCCTCGGCCGCGTCCGACACTTGGGGTTATCGCTCCGTCTCGCCCGACCCCTCGGCCGCGCCCAACACTTGGGGTTATCGCTCCGTCTTGCCCGACTCCTCGGTCGCGCCCGACACTTGGGGTTATCGCTCCATCTCGCTCGACCCCTCGACCGCGCCCGACGCTTAGGTTGGCGCTCCGTCTCGCCCAACCCCTCGGCCGTGCCCGACACTTGGGGTTGGCGCCCAACACTTGGGGTTGGCGCTCCATCTCGCCCGAACCCTCGGCCACACCCGACACTTGGGGTTGGCGCTCCGTCTCGCCCGACCCCTCGGCCGCGCCCGACACTTAGGTTGGCGCTCCGTCTCACCCGATCCCTCGGCCGTGCCCGACACTTGGGTTGGCGCTCCGTCTCACCCAACCCCTCGGCCACGCCCGACACCTAGGGTTGGCGCCCGACACTTGGGGATGGCGCTCTGTCTCACCCGACCCCTCGGCCACGCCTGACACTTAATTTGGCACTTAGTCTCGCCCGACCCCTCGGCCATGCCCGACACTTGGGTTGGCGCTCCGTCTCGCCCGACCCCTTTGCCGCGCCCGACACTTGGGGTTGGTGCTCCGTCTCGCCCGACCCCTCGGCCACGCCTGACACTTGGGGTTGGCGCTCCGTCTCGCCCGACCCCTCGGCCACGCTCGACACTTAGGTTGGCGCTCCGTCTCGCCCAAAACCCTCGGCCACGCCTGACACTTGGGTTGGCGCTCCGTCTTGCCCGACCCCTCAGCCGCGCCCGACACTTGGGGTTTGCGCTCCGTCTCATCCGACAACGACCCACGATCTTACACCCACCAGGTGCGCTCGTGAAACGAGTGTAAACAACCCCTTCACGACTTCACTGAAGTCCTAAAAAGGCTCAGGGGCTTCTGTCGGGTTCATAAACCTGGGGTCCCTAATGGACCTGCTTCTCTGCAAAAGCAGGCGGCGTAGCAACAATGTGTGCCTCTCGGGGCGGCCTAGATACATGATGATAGACCGGGAGAACGATCCGGTTCCTAACCGGAAGGTCTGGCCAAGGTGGGGATATAGTCCGACTCCGACCTCCTTTTCCGACAGGGGATACGCTGGACCTCTGCTTGTAGCTCTTCCCCGACCGACACGATCGGGGCCGACTGGGAACGACCGACCGGGGACGCCCGCTCGGTGAGGGCCCGGGGATCAGGCGGAGAAGATAAAGTAAGGCGCTCAAGTCAAACCGCAATACCGAGGACCGTACCCTACCATACCCTCACACCTACAGGACGGTGCCACCGGGCCATACCAGAAAGGCATTATACAACCTTCCAAGCGTGTCAGAACCCAAACAGTATCGTAGGCGCCGACATTTGCCATACCAGGCGAACACAGTGAAGCCTGCCACATGCATCTAGACATGAACAATATTGTAGGCGTTGACATTTGTCATATCAGACGAACACGGTGGAGCCTGCTACATGCATCTGGACATGAACAGTATTGTTGGCGTCAACGACCGTCTCGTACCCGACAGCGTGGGCAACAAGACTATGTAGCACACATATATATTCTCTCTTTCTCTGACTTGTAAGAGCACATCCCCTTCAATTATAAAAGGTGATGCGCTCTCCTAAAAAGGGACGGGCTATTCTGACTCTGGCTCTCTAAAAAAAGAGAACTCGAATAACTCAATATCTCTAGAACTCTAAAGTTACACAGAATATACGCTCCAATACTTAGCGCATGTTAGAGTTCCCGTCACTCTCAGCCCCTCGGTTCAGAGTCCGACAGGGCCTTTAACATCCCCTTCATATTCCTACTCGTTTGTAACCCCACAGCAAACTTTGAGCACCTAGGTTCAGGAATAAAGTCACCGACCGACTGAAACTGGACGTAGGGCACGTTGCCTGAACCAGTATAAATCATGTGTCATTGAGTGCTAGGCCACATCCGATCATAACGCACGATAAAACTATAAATATTTATTTGTTGATCAATTTTTTCGCACCGACACGATGAGATATTATCATCAAGTGTTTATTATCATCAAGTGTTAGGCAGGTGCCCACTTTATTATATCCAAGATGGCGACAACTGCGGAGCTAATCAGTATATCGTTGTCTGGTTCGTGCTTTGTATCGTGGAGATTGAGAGGCCATGTTTTCTTTGTCGAGTTGTGCCTATGATTAGCTTCATGGGTTTGTTTGGACCCCCATCAGTTTGCAGCATATCTATGAAAATCTGTTGGCTGTGCTGTGCCTTTTAAATTTTTTTGTGCTCTTTCAGTTGTGACTGGGTGCTTGTCGGGTTGTCTTTTTGTGCATCCGTTGGTAATAAGATTATTGGCTAGAATTTCTAAGGCATCATCCTAGAAGATTAGGAAAAAAGATAATTCAAACCTAAAATGGGCACTCTGTCCATGCACGATCCAAGTGAATCTACTTCTACTACTAATAAAAGAATAGACCTCATTTGGTCTGTTCTAATTATTGTGGTGTCTCTAGTCAATCATCGTTTCTGTTCATCGAGCAGTTTTCTGCTTTAGCAGTAGCACTCAGGATTCTCGTCCTCGCATTCGATTTCTTGGTATTCCGGTGTTGTTGCTGTTGCATCATGACCTCTGTATGATCATTGGGAAACAACTCCTGGCGTCCTGCTTTCGTTGACGAGAGCTCAAATCATCATCCCCAGGCCGCAGGCCTGTAGCTGTGCAGCTTCCGTTTCTATCGATCCACTCCAGTCAGAATCAGGGAAATGGAAGCCAGTGAGATTGATGACATGAATCACGGAGAGAGCTTTTCCCCTCACTTTTTATTTTATAGTCCTTGCCGAGTCGTGCGGTACAGTGCTGCAGCGCCCGTGGGCTGGGAGGCTGTTGCTGCCTCGTCGTCTCCTCTGCAGGCTGCACCGGCAGTCTGGCACTGGGCACTGCCCTGCCCACTTCTTCCGGCTTGGTCCCGTTGCGAGCGCGAGTGGAGCCTGGAGCGCACCACAATGGTACGATGGCAGGCAGCGACGTAATCGTATCCTGCGGACGTCGGAAAGATACTCCCGTCATCTCCATGCCTGCACCTGCGCCTGCACTGTAGCTCTCCTGGCAGTGGCTGCGCCTGCGCACCGGGAACCGTCGACGAGCTCATGCACTCGAGTGAGTGTTTCGTGCTGTCGTGCGGTAGTCGACTAGACGCAGTGACGTACTGGCATGTGGCGACAGGCGAGTCAGCAGCAGCAGTGTTTCCGCGAAATGTGAGCGAGAGGCATATGGAGGCCGTGGCGCACGGTGACCCGCGCCATTTCCCGTGCGCCGCCCTGCCGTGCCCGAGCTCTGCGTTCGTACAGGGGCTTTGCCCCTGCTGCCCCTCTCTGGCACTGGTGCCTGGTCCTCCGGCTGTCTCTGCCCCTGCCGCGCCCTGCGCCCGTACGCCCTAACGCCGGCCCCCATGTGGCCTCCTCGTCGGATGCGTCCGCCTCCTTCCTCCGGCTGCCGCGCCGATGGATGCAAAGCGACCGCAAGCCAGCCTGACGCGGTCCCTGCCTGCGCGGCCGGTCCCCAGCGGGCGTCGAACGGCTCCGAGTGGACTCGGCTCTTCTCGGGGGGCTCCGAGCCATCGTTTCGGCTGATCCGGAGCAGGACCATGCCCGCGCGGTTGCGTTTGCCATCAGTCACTGCACTGTGTCAATGTGTGTGCGTGACTGATGCGCGCCTGCACGGCCGCGGGCCGCGGCAGCGTACTCCCTACACGGCTACAGCTACGAGCCTTTTCGGGATGCGTGGGGCGGCGCGGGCAGCGGCAGCCTGGCAGCGCGTGGGCACGCGCAGAGGTCGCAGGCTCCCATCCTCATTGCCCCCTGCCGCAACCGCAAAGCCAGCGAGGTGGTTTTCGGGGTTATTCCTTTTCCCATGCTGCTCCTGCCTCCTGCAGTCATGCTCCTCTCCTCCTATCCTTGGTGATCCTTGGTTTGTCCTTTCCTGCGTCGGTCATTCGGTATATTTCTACTGCAAGTTCCAACGATTCATGTGACCGTAATTCTGTTTCCACAGAACAGAGTATACGAGCCTATTCTAAGTTCTTTCTGTTTTAGGGGCAGTTTGTTAACAGCTCAAATTAATAATTATTGCAGTCGGGTCTCTCTAGCTCCAACAACTCATGGGCTTGAGTGTATCGAAGCTTTTTTTAGGTGAGTCATCTTGTTTACATTTATTTAGACTAAAAATAGAGAGTCTATCCGCTTTATTTTAGCCAAAAATGCCTAGATTTGATGAAGCAATTGGACGTAGATCTCAGTCACACAGGGCACTTCTGAATTACTCCTATATTATTTTGGGATGGACAAAGTATTGCTATTATTTGGGACGGAAGCTCATCAGCTCTACCGTATCGATCCTTTTTCTTTTCTTTTATATTTTATTCAACTCAAATGAATTCTAAAACAGCATACACTGAGACAGGCCATGGGTCTCACTCTCTCCGATGCTAGCAGCCTAGCATATAATTTCATGGGCCTATACTGTAAACCACTCTTCTTGTCAAGCAACATTCAGCCCATAGTTTGCAAAAAAGGCCATATGTATTGTTTTTCTTAGAGGAGCCCATATATTGCACCGGGTCCAAACCCTCACAAAGATATGGAAGAAAGGCCCCTTTTGCCTCGAAAACTAACGATACAGTCCATGTTTCCTCTTCTAAGCCCTTGTTTAGTTCACCAAAACTCCCAACTTTAGCACTATGCAAAAAGAAGATTCTCTGTCATATCAAATTTGCGGTACATGTATGGAGTACTAAATGTTGACGAAATCAAAAACTAATTGCACAGTTTGGTTGTACTTTGCGAGACGAACATTTTGAGCCTAATTAGTCAACGATTGGACAATTATTACCAAATAAAAACAAAACGCTATAGTGTAGCTACAGTGCCGACGAATTCAGCCGGCGCCGATTCTGGCCGGAGCTAAACGCGGCCTAACTCTAAAACCAGATAAACTATCTCTCTCAACTCTCAAAATCATCCGAAATTTCTCCTTGTCCGATTAGAAGTGGGTTCCAAGGTTCGTCATTTCTATTAAAAAAAAATCAATACATACCTGATAAAAGTTTTTAATCCATAAAAAATTTACATAAGCTCCTAAAAATTCTGAGAAAAGTCCTAAAGATATATCCAGGTAGGACAAACCCCAAAAAATATTTAGAGTTCATGAAACATATAACTCAAATCCTCTATGGATATATTCAACATGAATGCAATCATCATTAATGTATGTTCCATTCATGCTAGTCGCATATCAAATTTTTGTTGTGGAAAGTATTTAAAAGGATGTAAACATTCATTGTAATGTTTTGGGAATTTAAAACAATTGACATTTTCCTCAGATTTTGAGAGATAAATCTATTTTCAGAAGCTTCTGGATATATTTCATGATATCTAAATATTTTATTTGGGTTCCTTGTATCCCAATCTATCTTTAGGAATTTTCTAGAAATTTTTAGAGTCTATAGAAAGTGGTTTAAAAGTCTTATTAGATGGTTACCAGATTTTTTATTTCAAAAAGATAAAAACACAATGAAAACCATTTGTAACTGGGGCAGGAGATAATTTAAACGGTTTTGATAATTAAGAGAAGACATTCTATCCAGTTTTGAAGTTTGTGGATAAAAACTAGACTCCGGCAATAATTCAAGTGGGCAAAAAAAAAATATCCACAAAAACATACGTACTACTGACCACCCACAATCCGGCCCATACGGAACTTCAAGCCCTGAGGCAATGGCCCAACCTGTCAAGTGTCAAACTCCCATGAACCGTTACCCGCTAAAAAATGAACGTCCGCGATTAGAGCTGGTACAAAGTGAAAAATTGCAGGTCGTCTTCTTCCCCGGCTCTGCTGTTTCCCCATCTACCTTCCTCCCCCGGATCCAAACCCTAAGCCGTGGTGTGATCCGTTCCGCTATGGAAGCAGCAGCTCAATCCCATCCATTCCCGCTTCTCCAAGACATCGACCCGGGGGTCCGCCGTTTCCTCGACGCCCGATTCCGCTCGGCGGCCGACCTCGCCACGGCCTCCGACGTCGAGGCCGAGATCCGCGGGCACTGTGCGGGGCTAGAGGCCTCCATTTCCAACCTGTACGTACGCCTTCAGGAAGCTGCCGCAGCGTACTCGTCTTGCTGCGAGGTCGCTGGTTCGGCCCTCCGTGGCGTCCGCGGCGGGCTTGGTGCCCTCAAAGCATCCGGGTCAACAGGTATGCCGAACACACACGAGGTTCTCAAATTAAGAGCTTACTAAGTATATTACTTCAGTAGCTTCGTGATTCCTGCCTTTTTTAGGGGCTGGAGAAGAGGTGGAGGTGAGAATGGAGCAGATGCAGTTCGAGCAACTCCCTGCTCTGGCCTCCGAGGTGGCGAGAGTGGAGATGGTCCGAGAGTACGCCGGTGAGTATAGAATTTCTGCAAATCACATTCCTTCTATGCTAGATATTTTGAATGACTATCTCAGCACTGCCAATTTTCCAAGTTTGTATTGATTTAGGCATAAGAGTTCGTGCTATGAACTTGTGGTGCATAAGACCCTAGTATGTGTTCCATCCAATGTCTGTTTGGTTAAGGTTCAACTACAGATTGAACCATTACATTAGGCACATAGGAGGAAACTGTCGTGCATGATATTGAAACTGACGGATGTTTAATTATGAAATTCTGATATGATGTGCCAGTGTGGAGCTGGAATTACTTTTAGCAGTGCACCCTATGACTTCTGATGCTATGTGAAATGGGGGTCGCTTGTGGGAGCAGGCCGGCTTTGGTGATTGAAGCTGCTGTTTGGTTTGGTTAATAATTAGGTTTGGTTGGTGTAGATCTAGCCTGATACAGCTGGGATGGATGATGATATCTGTCCTGGTGCTACCCAATTAATTGACATGAGATCTGGTTGCTCTCAAATGGGTGCTTCATTTTGATCACATGGATGTATGTGTTTGCCTTTGTTCTTTCAATTAATTGGTAGTGATGCGGGACATTGCATTATGGTGTCCACTGAGAAACAGATTTCATGATTCACAAGTCGCAGCTACCTACTAGTCCTTAGCTAGTTCTTGTGTACACAACTGCAGTAGTTGAGTTTTCAGTAATAGTAACAATATTGAATTGATGAGTCCTCTGCAATAATAATTCTGAAACAATAATATTTATTCTGTTATTATCGCAACCTCTCACATATTCAACCTTACCCTTATTATGTATCTGGTTATTTCATATATTTTTGCTATGGTTGGGACATTGGCATTGGATATTCTGGTGTAGTAATGTTCGTGGTAGTTGGACAGCGTAAATCTATATTTAAATCTAATATTAAAGTATGGAAATTTCTCCCTCCCATCCCTCGGTCTGTCTGTCCCTCACTCTTACCCCTCTTGGTCCATCAGTCTACCCCGTTCATCTGTCCTCACTATCACCCCTCCGAGGCCCAGCAGAGGTAGATTGTATCACCCTGACTGCCGAAGCCCGTGTGCGCCGCGACTCTGTGGGCTTGGGCATGTGGCTCGCCTTCCACTTTTCTTAACCTCATAACAGATGTAGACAAGAGCCACCTATTTAAGTTGACTTAATCTGCAGTCAAATTTCCATACTGGATTAATCCTTTATTGCATCTAGCACTTATTATTGGCCTTGGAATTTATTTGATTTGATTGAAATAAGGTTAGGCCAAGGCTCCAAGCCCAATTAAATCCATCAAAGATATAGCTAGGTCATTATAATTGGCATGGGCAGGTCCAGATGACCATGCCACAAGTTTTACGCCCCGTTGCAACGCACGGGCATGTGTGCTAGTTGACATTTAAATTGAAAACTTTAAAAGAGTTAATAGAATATTGAAAAAACATATCAAGACGAACGCTGTACTGGCATTTTCCAAATTGAAGAGGGCAAAGTTGAATAGGTGGGATTAGGAATAACCTAAACTAGCTTAAATGTGACAATGGAGTGTGCAGACAAAAACCTTAACCATAACTGCCCAATTTTATAATTCATTAAAAGTTCTAATGCATTAAAGTTGGACGGTCATATACTCTGCCTTAGTGTAAACTTTCTGTCAAGGCAGGCATTTTTATAAGATAGATATGACAACCAAACCAGTGCTAGGAAATAAAAGGGTTATCACAATGCATTACTCAATTCTTTTTTGTTATCTAGAGTTTAGTATATTGTTTTGACCATTCCCAGATGTGTGGTCTAGTCCACTTGCGTGCTGAGATAATGCACAACATATTTGCCGCTTGCCAGTCCAATGACATTGCAGACTTGTAGTACCTACTGTGCATTTTTTTCTTATAATGAAATTTTCCACATTGTGGCAAACTGGCAGTTCATACTTCATAGTCATGTCCAGAGTTTATCAGTATTATCTTTTTGCTAAAAATATGTTGTGTTTTGACAACTGATATTGAAATAATCAAATAATAAACAAATTGGATTCTATCCCTGTAATAGTGGCTAGGTAAAAATGTTGGCTTGCCAAGCCTATCACAACCCTCGCCCTTTATCTGCGCTCTGCGCTTTGTACTGGTTTATCTCAACCCTCGGCCTGTAGGTGGAGTTTGTTGACGATCGGTGTTGCAATAAATCTTATATCATTTTGTGTTGCCATGCAATAAATATAAGATTTGTAAGTTGTTTGGCCATGTTTTATCATCTTATTTACATCATGTTAATTCTAAACAAACAACCCGAAGTTGCTGATGGTCTCTTTTTCTTATATTCCTTATTTTATGCTAGCTCGAATCAAGTGTTCTCTACTTTTGTTGGAGACCTGAAAGAAGATGCACATTATAGGTTACATCATTGGATGAAAATGATGATTGGTCTAAGATATTGTAGCTGTACTAATTCAACTATACAATGGCATGAAATTTACAGGGAAGGGTAATTGTGGACTTTTATCAAGATAATGAATTTAATAATCAAAACTAATTTAAACAAACTCCTAGAAATTCTAACTGTTCCACTTGGTATTAGATGATTATCAGTTACCACAATTCCATTATCTGTATTTACATGCCCTTCTCTAGGCTTAGTACTTGTTTTTTAGTTAAGTTGCTGTAGTACTTTATTTTTAACTTTGTAATTGGTGTGTTCTTAACGGTAGGTTGTCCTATACAGAAATGGCTCTCAAACTTGACAGTTTGGTGGGTGATATAGAGGATGCTGTTTCTTCTTCTGTTACTGGAAAACTTAAATCTCCTGTAGACAATTCGGAGGTATGGATCTTGTCATATTGTGATTCTTGGGAGAGTCAACTTGACAGCTGCTAATTTTGGCATTCTCTTTTCTTTTTCAGAAAACACATCATGTTGCTATTGGATATCTTAAAAACATAGAAGATCTTTTAGCTTCTGTAACTACGACTAGACCACAATGGACTCGCCTTCTATCTTCCGTGGATCACAGAGTGGACCGATCTTTAGCTATACTAAGACCACAAGCCATTGTTGACCATCGATCTCTTCTTTCTTCCCTTGGCTGGCCTCCTTCACTTGCTGGCTCAAAATTTTCAAGTATTGATTCTGGGAAACAAGCAGAGATTGTGAACCCATTGTTTTCGATGCGGGGTGATCTGAAAAGCAAGTATTCTGAGAGCTTCCTTGCACTATGCAACTTGCAGGAATTGCAGAAACGTAGAAAAGCTAGACAACTGAAAGGGCATGATGTGGGCAATCAACTACGTCAACCATTATGGGTAATTGAAGAGCTAGTAAATCCAATATCTACAGCTGCACAACACCATTTCTCAAAATGGGCTGAAAAGCCTGAATTTGTTTTTGCTCTTGCTTATAAGATAATTAGAGATTTTGTTGATTCCATGGATGAGATTCTACAGCCCATTGTGGATAAGGCCAACCTTATTGGGTATAGTTGTAGGGAGGAGTGGATTTCAGGAATGGTCATTGCATTGTCTACATACTTGGTGAAAGAGATATTTCCTAAGCAGATTGAACTTCTTCAGGAAAGTAGTAGCTCAAGTGATGCAGTTAGCACGGCATATCAGGCTAGTGTCTCGTGGCTCAGCCTTGTTGACCTAATGATATCTTTTGACAAGCGGATTCAAGGTTTAATCTCGGGCACTGGACTGCTACTTGTGGTAAAGGATGATGACAGTTGGCAGAGGATCTCAGTCCTCTGTGTCTTCTGTGATCGCCCAGATTGGCTTCAAGTGTGGGCAGAGATTGAGAGACAGGAGAGTCTTAATAAGCTGCAATCAGCAATGGATTTAGAGAAAAATTGGAGTGCAAGAATTCAAGGAACAATGCTTGAGTATGACTCAGATGATTGCAAGTCTCCACTAATCACCAGTGCCGTTCATCAGACCTTGTCTTTGCTAATTGATCGTGCTCGTCCTATCCCTAGCATCACGCTTAGGGCAGAATTCATTAGGATGTCTGCTGCACCGATCATATCGGAATTCCTTGGTTACATGCTTCGGAGGTGTCAAGAAGCAGAGGGGCTAACTGCTCTGGCTGATGATAATGCTGTGCTCAAGGTGTCACAATCTATCAATGCAGCTCGATATTTCGAATCCACGTTGACAGAATGGTGTGAGGATGTTTTCTTTCTTGAGATGGAGAATTTACCTGTAAATGGTGAGGGTGGGTGTATCTTTCAGCAAGAGATAAATCATCTGAAAGAGTTCAGAGTGGAATGGGCCGATAAGATTTCCACTGTCATTTTGCGTGGATTTGATGCTCGTTCTCGGGATTATCTAAAAAATAGGAGGCAGTGGCTGGAAAAATCGGAGGGACCTGCTGTATCCAGAACCTTCATAGAATCTTTAGACTACATGCAAGGGCAACTATCTAGGCTTCAAGGTGGCTTAAATACCGTTGATTTTGTGACGGTATGGAGAAGTGTGGCAAGCGGGGTAGACCAGCTGCTTTTCGGTGGCATTTTCACAAGCGGCATAAAGATTAGCAGCGATGGAGTAGAAAGGCTACAGGGCGACCTGAGCGTTTTGTTTGCTATTTTTTCAGCGTGGTGTCTGAGACCTGAAGGCTTCTTCCCTCGACTGTCTGAGGGATTGAGGTTACTGAAGATTGATGAGCAACAACTCAAAGATGGGGCGTTTACAGATAAGAATTGGCTGAGGGAATATGGCATTAGGCATCTGACAGCTGCTGACACTGAGAAGATAATAAAAAATCGGGTATATGATGCATGACGAATTGTATTTAACTAACATCTGTTTGCAGTTGGAAAAAGGATAATCAAATTTGAAAGAGTTTAGACTGTTTTACTTCATACAGATTTTGTATCTTCTTATATACAGCTACATTCTTAGCGTGTTGGTTGGTGTAATAAGGTACGTTATATTTATCAAAATATATATGAAGAGAGACTAGTTATGAGATTGCAAATATATTGTCTTGTTTTCACTTTTCCTTACATACAGAAAAGGCCGTCTATTCATTTCCTGAAAGGACCACGAAAGTAGAAAGCAGCTTTTTTCCTAAAGCTGTTCGGTTCACTGAAGCACACCGAACGCTGGTGAATCAGAGTGTTTTGACGGTCTGCCTGTTTCAAGGAACCATGCATTTCCCTTTTCTTGGTGTTTAGTACCGCTACCGCACCACACAATCATAGAAATGTTGCGGTTCAGTCTGAGTTTGATCGCAAGCTCAAGCTCCTCCCGCTTCTCTGGTTGCCAAGGCAACCAACGTGCGTCTCACACGTCGATGGATGGCGACCGTGTCAGCCCCAACCCAACCGGAGCGTTAATGCGGCAGAGGGCGCAACAACCTTTCGCTGGCCTGAAAGATTCCGCCTTAATCACGCGTGCCCTCGTGCCTCCCGGCCCCGAACCACCGCCGGATAATTCTGTCTGTCACTCACCTAACCCTGGGCCTCGGCGAGGGATTAACGATCGGAAAAAGATGGACGGACGGAGAGGGAAAGGCAGAGGCGTCTTGGTCGCTGATACGAGCGATCCATCGGCCGCCGAGCGGGGCGGGTGTCCTGGCCTGCAGGCCGCAGGCGGGCGGGCGGGCGCGCGCGGCGCCAGTAGGTGCATGCCTGCCCGCGCGCAGGGGCAGGGGCAGGCAGGCAGACCACCTTGCCGTGCGGGCAGCCGTGCAGCCCGGCCACCACCACCGCTCGGGTCCCCGCGGCCCCCCGACGGCATTCGCTTCGGTTGGTCCCCGAGCGCGTGACACCGAGTACGCGCTGCTCGGCCTAACTTAACAGGCACAGGCGCACAGCGTTTCCGCTCCCCCTGGCAGCCGAGCACTGCACCCCTGGTTGGTCTCCGCGTGCGCGGACCCAAACGCAGCGAAGCGAGTATTACGTATGCGCGCCGCCGCACGTACATACTGCATGCACCATGCTCATGCATGTGACGAGACGACGACTGACCACTCTGGCGGTGCGGCACGCGCGCCTAGGTAGGACCGTAGGAGCCTAGGGGATAAAGGCTACTCGAGTGCGCGCAGGCGCTGCCGCGCTCCTGATTGGCCCTCAGGAGTTGACGCCGCCGCGCTCGGTACTGACCAGTGACCAGCTGCTGATGGATCGAACGTGACGAGCACGAGTTGTTCTGCGCCACGGGCGCGAGCGGTGCATGTGCGTGTGAGGTGGACGGTGGACCTCTGTGCGTGTCTACAACGTATGTACGTTCAGCACCACTAGCTGCCTGCATGCGTGGTGCAGTGTGTGTATCAGTCGTGTAAAACCAAACAATTATGCACGTACCGTACGTGTTTATAACTCTAAATGCTAGGCGGCTTCTAACATCCACAAATGGAAGATTGCAATTTGCAATGCAGCTCCTACGGGAAATGCAGGTAACAAATGATAAAGATGCTGACATATCCGAGAATCAAATCCTTGCTAAATCTCCACGAATCTAAAGCTTTGGTGTCCACAACACAACTAATCGCTGTCCAAAGTGGCCGACCGTGCGTGGGGTAAGCTGGTCCTCCAGGAGCTAGAACTGGACCAATTTTACACACGAGGCCGTGGGTACGTTCTACTGCATGAAAGTTGATGCGAGCAGTTCCCACATATACGGAGTATATCCTGGGACCAAAGCCATACTGGCTGGATACGTAGGGTTCGGTCTATGACATCTGGGAGCTAGGGTACCGTGTCCACTGGTCCGGTCGACCGACGGACGGTCCAGCAGGCAGCAGCAGCAGCACTGCGCTCTAACTGCTGCAGATTTATAAGACTGACGGTACTGTACGTATCGCCGGCCCGGCCCGGCCCGTACCGACTGCAGATTGCACAGCAAATAATGAGGCACTTAAGTTTCGTTACGTTGTTTGTCAGACGACATATTGATAACTTAGTATCTTTTTCTTACTCCATTATTCATGCCGTTGGACCGCCAATATATAGGCTGCGTTTAGATGACGAAATTTTTTTTGTTTCGGCTACTATAGCACGTTCGTTTGTATTTGGCAATTAGTGTCTAATTATGGACTAATTAGGTTCGAAAGTTTCGTCTCGCGATTTCTCACCCAACTGTGCAATTAGTTTTTTTTTCGTCTACATTTAGTACCTGCAAGATTCGATGTGATACTTTGAGGTGAAAATTTTTGGGAACTAGGCAATAGGAAGGCATATGGTGGTGGTACATTTGCACCGACAACTGACAATTTGACAGTTCACATGATGAAGGGTCTCATCGAGGTCCTCCGTTACAAATTATAGTTATTTTGATTTTGTTCTAAGTCAAAATTTTCTAACTTTAACTAGGTTTATAGAAAAAATGCACCAACGTCTACAACGTCAAGATAGTTTCTTTAGATTTTCCATAAAATATCTCTTAGTAGCATTTATTCGAATATGTATAAGGTAATATATTTTTTTTCTAAAAACTTGCTAAAAGTTAGACGAATTTAGCTTAGAACAAAACTAAAAATGAGCAATAATTTAAAATGGAGGAAGTATTGCTGCTAACCTTGGATAATAAAATACATGCACTACTTTAGTAACATTAACGTTATGGCCATTGGTGCTGGTGGACAACCGAACACGAATACGAACCGTATGCCCATATCATCAGCGGGTAGCAACTAGCAAACATGCAGTTGCTAATGGGCATAGACCTAAGTGCAAGCATGAATGCTCACTCATTAGTCATTACATGGTACATTTTTGCAACACCATTTACACTGCCGCTTTGTTAAAAAAACCATTTGTGATTGTTTTCGTCATCCGTTTGTGATCGTTTTGGAATTCGGCTAATTAAGCCAGTTTTCACTGATAGGTTCGTAACTGCTAGTTTTTGTGGGAAAGGTATATATATACTGTCAGGTTCATAAACCCGGGGTCTCTAGTGGGCTCGTTTCTCAGTAAAAGCTCAGCCTGACAGACGGCATTACGAACGATGCGCAACTCCTGGGTCGGCCCAGATATCTAACGACAGGCCGGAATAGCGATCCAGTCTCCGACCGAAAAGGCCTGGCCAAGGCGGGGACAACGCTCGCTTTCGACTCCGACCCGCCTCTCTGATCGGAAGGCCTGGCCAAGGAGGGGACAACGCTCACTTCCGACTCCGACCCGCCTCTCCGACCAGAAGGCCTGGCCAAGGAGGGGACGACGCTCGCTTCCGACTCCGACCCGCCTCTCTGGCCGGAAGGCCTGGTCAAGGAGGGGACGGCGCTCGCTTCCGAGTCCGACCCGCTTCTCTGACCAGGAATACACCGAACCTCTGTTTACAGCTCTTCTCCGACCGGCGCGGTCGGAGCCAACTAGGAACGACCGGCCAGGGACGCCCGCTCGGTGAGGACCCAAGAAATCAGGCGGAGCAGATAAGGTAAGGCGCTCAAGTCAACCGCAATACCAAGGACCGTACCCAGCACACTTGCAGGACAGTACTGTCAGGCCATGCCAGAAGGGTACTTGGCAGCCTTCCAGACATATCAGAACACGAACAGTATTGTGGGCGCTCACGTTTGTCCTACAGTATGGTAGGCGCCGACATTAGCCATACCAGAAGAACACGATGGAGCCTGACACACGCATCTGGGCGTCAATAGTATTGTGGGCACCAATAAACTGTCTTGTACCCGACGTCGTGGGCAACAAGACTAGGAAACACACACATTCTCTCTCTCCCTTTCCTAAACTTGTAAGGCCACCCCCTTTATCTATAAAAGGGGATGCGCTCTCTCCAACAAAGGACGGATCATTCTGACTCTCTCTCTGCTAGCTTTAGACATTCTGAGCACTCGAACAACTTTATGGCTCTAGAACTCTAAAGCTACACAGAGCATACGTTCCAATACTTAGCGCACGTAGGAGCTCCCGTCACTCTCGGCCCTTCGATCCAGAGTCCGACCGGACCTCTAACACCCTCATCTTTATTCCCACTCGTTTGTAACCCCACAGCAAACTTCGAGCACCTGGGCTCAGGAATAAAGTCATCGACCGACTCAAACTGGAAGTAGGGCACATTGTCTGAACTAGTATAAACCCTGTGTCATTGAGTGTTAGGCCATATCCGAGCACAACGTACGGTAAAACGACAAATATTTACTTGTTGGTCACTTTTTGCACCGATAGTTGGCGCCGTCCGTAGGGAGAACGCCGTACGTTCACGCTTTTGGTCATCGGATGGCTCACCTTTTCGCCATCTTCGTCATGACGGGCTCAAGCGATATGATTCGCTTTGGCTTGTTGGAGTTTCCCACACTCCCACCTGTTGGGATGTGGGTTCCTGCCGTCTTCGAGTAGTCCCAGACCTTCCTCTTTGAAAGCTTGGACTTCATCGCCGACTGGCTCGGCGTGCTTCACCTTCACAAGGAGGCACTTGTCCCGACGCCTGTCGAAGGAGGAGCGCCCTGTAACACCTCTGGTGTTTTAAACACTAAAATATGCCATGTCATCATATGCTTTGCACATCATTTTTGAGTTAGTGAAAACTTTGATATGCATTCACTAAAACAAGTTTACTTTTATGATTATATGTGTTGACTTGTATGGATGAATCAAGTTCATAACCTTAGTATTAAATTTGAATTCCAAAACCCTAATTTCCAGCATTTAAATTCTGCCCTAGAAAACCTAATTCAAAATCTAAGCACATTTTGGGGTTGAGCCTAAAAGGAAAAGTGTAGAGCTTGTCAATGTGTACAAAGTTGGTTTTTAGAGTTTTCAAAGTTGTTATGTAAAGTTTGGAGTAATTTGAAAGGGGATAAATTCTTAAAGTGTCCCCTTTTGATTTCAAACTTGCATTTTCAAATCTAGACAGAATTTGGGTATGGTTATTAAAGCAAAGTTGTAGAATTTTGAATTTGGAACAACTTTTATTTTTGGAGATTTTTGAGTTTCCATACAAATTTGAGAGTAATTTGAGAAATTGAGCGAGTGGCAATTCGGTAATTTGCTTGAACAGTGCAAGCAAGCAGCTCTCGCCGCCGGCCAGTTTCTACCAGCTTCCAGGCGCGCCTGTTGCCACCTCCTGCCTCGCGCTGGCATGGGGAAGCTGCTGCGTGTCGTCTCCATGTTCCTTGGCCGTCCTATAAAGCCAGAACGCCGTCGTCGTCCTCATCGTTCCTTCCTCTATTTTTCCCGTCACCGCCGCCCTGTTCCGTCGAGCTCACGCCAGAGCCACCGAGCCTTCCCGTCTCCAACCAGTATCACCACCATGACCGTGTTTGTCTGGCACACCTGTAGAGCCATCTAGCTGAGTCTCTCTCTCCCTAGAGAGCCCAACGTAACGTCGTCTTCCTCCTCTCCGGCGAGATGGCACCGCGATCCACTCCACCGTAGACACGGAGTTCTGGTGGGCTTCTCACTTCACCGTTTATTGTTTCATGACCCTCATAATTTAGTGTTGCTCATAGTCTTGATCATTCATCATTTGGCAGTTTGCTTTTGCCGGAACGGAGCTTTGCCGTGAGTTCACGCCGCCGCCATCGTCTCCAACGTCGATGACTTAGCTCCGACTCGCCGCAGCCGTCGTTCTCGAGTGCATCAGCTTTGGGGTGAGCCACTGATCATGCCTGTGCGGTCTTTTTAATCTCTACCACGCCATAGCCACCGGACCGTGGGATGCCGGTGAGTTTTGCTCTGCCGTGCCGCTGCGCTCGTCGCTGCTTGCGTTGTAAAGCGTTGTTGGACCGATTAAGTGCTTGGTTAAGTCCGTTAGGAGTTGCTAAGTACACCAAAGATCTTTGTATCACCGGTGAAGTTGTAGATCACCGGGCGCACGTCGGCCGTGCTCCGCTGAGCCGCCATCATCGCCGGCAAGGTCGCTCCAGTGACCTAGAGCTTTAACCTGTGCCACCGGTGTGTGCGCAATGTAAAGGAGGTCATGTTGGTCCGAGTCCCGTCGTTGGAGACCTCGCCACCGGTGAGAACGCGTCGGTCAGAGGCTCACCGTCGCGCTGCTCTCACTGACGGGTGGGACCCCGATGTCAGTGACCGTTTATGTGAAAATGCATTTTTTTCTATTTTGCTGAAATGATTAAATAGTGCTATGATTTGTTTATTTTGTGTAGAATTAAATAGAGCTCCAAAAATTATGAAAATTTTTGTGTGACCTCTCTGAGATGTAAACATTTTAGGAAAAATATTAAATGTTACTTTTTAGTATATTTTGAATGTGATAAAAATTGCTCAAATTAATTAAGAAATGGGGTTTCATGATATTTCTAGGCTTGTATAATTATCCAAAAATTATGACAATTGTTTTTACACTTAGTTATCATGTGATGAGCCTTCACAAAAATTTTGAGCTCAATTGGAAAAAGTTGATTTATTTCATAAATTTTGAATTAATTGTTAAGTAATAAAAACAAATATTAACTCTTAATGACTTAGGTTTTGTTTGAATTTGGGATTGAGTGATGACCTTGGGTCATAAGCATAAAATGATCCTTGGCATTTAAAGTAAGTGTTTGAGTTTATAAAAGGTTTAGTTAGTTTTTGGCTTGTAACTATACCGTGAAGGAAAGTTGTATTCAAGTTATTAACTTTTGCATCCATCGTCTAGCATCATGTTTTATATCTCGCATCATTTTAAACATGGCATTATTACTACGTGTAGTGAACGAAAGTGAGAACGTGGTAGTCAACCAAGTTGTCGAGGAAGTTAATCCACCTATTGAGGTCGGGTTTGATATATGTGGAACATCTCTGGGACCGGACTTTTTCGACAATCAAGGCAAGCCCTGGATGCATTTAAGCCTACCTTGTGTTTTACAAATTTATATCGCTTATGCTTTTAAATACTGCATTATGTGATTAGGAGTTGAGTGGAAACCTAATTGATGCATTACCAACCTTGTTTTTCCATATCAACCTTGTTACCAGTTCTATTTAGGGAAGGTCCAGTTATGCTTAGCCATGCTTAGACAGATAAAAGTCGGGTGATTACCGGTCACCAACGAGGTATAAACGAATTTTTGGATACGATTGGTTATTTATGCTATCATGAGGTATAATCATGTGGAGTAATAAATCTAGACCGGGTGGACTCGGTGTATGAGAGCCACAAGACTTGGGTGTCTTGTGAGCGGGTTCTTTCCACCTGTGTCGGTTAAGAACCGTCCGTTGTTGAATTGCATGAGGTGAGACTTTGTAGTACTAGCCACATACTCCGATAAGCCTTAACTCGGCTATTCTATTACGAGAATGGCTACTCGCGCACTGGAAGTGGAGAGATGGCGAGAGTAGTGTGTACCCACGTGGCAATGGGCTGGATTGGTGGAGTACTGTATTCTTAGGTGGCGTGGACTCGTTCTTGTTTTAGAGAATCTGAGGGTAGGTTGGTATATGTAGGTCAGGGACCTGCATATGTCATGTGGTTGGGAATCCCCAGCTGGGTTATAATCGGTTCGAATCGTCGTTGCTCCTCGGTTATGGAGACTCAACTCACTGTTCATCATCGTAGTTAATAAATGAAACTTGAGAAAGATTTGAGAAAGGGTTTGATATGAAGTTCATGATCTCAATACGGATCATGGCAGATTCATATATGATCTTGATAAGGGTTATATGTTGAAAGAAAGAATATTATGATAGAGCTTTTACGCAAAAGAACTTTGATTCTTGCTAAAGCCTTACCTTGAATCCCCAAGCCTGCATTCCTGAGTTTTCTCTGTTTATACGTCGATTTAGTCTTGTTGAGTACTTTTGTACTCAGGGTTCTTTAACCCTTGTTGCAGGTGAGCCTCATGGGCAGGTCTGCCTTGGACCATGCTACATGACGGTTGTCCAAATCAAAGATGTCGAGTGAATGTGTGGCCCTTGGGCAGGGCACTTAAATTGCGTGTTTCATTCCATGTTACTTAGGCTACTCCACTACTATGGTTTGTAATAATAATCGTACTTAGTTTGTGAAACAACTGTTTTGTAACTAAGTTATTGTAAGACTTTCGCTATTTTACTCTGATGTATATTAATGAATAAACTGTTGTAATACTACAATGACTTTGTGATGGATCCTGCTCGGAACAAATCGTGGATGATTCGGGTTTCCCGAGGACACCCGATAGGCTTCTTAAGTTACCGGAAACATATGCATAGTCGTCAGAAGTCATCGGACAATGACAGGTGCATGTAGGCCCTATAATTTAGGAGGTTCTACCACAGAATGGTATTAGAGCGACCATTACAAAGTTTTTGTAGTATTGTTTTACAAAAACTTCAAAATGATTTGGGGCAAATAAATTTAATCGGTTAATTTGGTCCAAGTTGCTTCCAACTTATCTTAATTCATTCTCGCCATTCCTTATTTGGTTAAAAATGTTTTGTATGGTGGAGTAGTAATCTTATTATGCCCTATATAATAAGAACTATTGTTTATATACTTTAGGAGCTTTGATGTTTAAGTTTCGTAAGGATGACTCATGCATCATGATTAATCCACTTGTTAATTACTTTCCCTTTTAGTTTGGTTTGAGTAGTATAAGTCCCATTCTTACTACTCTTTAGACTTTTCTCAGATTGTCTTACTGTTATTAAATCTTGCTTTCTACAGTATGGCTCATACCAAGGTAATGCCCCATAAGTCCGCTGGACCCAAAGGAGTCCCTCATCACTAGCTTGCCCCTAGGAGTGATGGTGCTAGCAGTAGCAGCTTGAGGCCTGATCCCTAGGCTGAGGTACAGAGGCTTTTAGCAAAATTAGCACAGGCTACTAGAGATAGGGCTTTGGATGCCATCCAGGTGGGCAAGTTATAGGATCAATTGAGGTGTCACACCACCGCTCACAAGAACTGTGAGCGTATGTTAGTTCGTATGGTGGAAGGAAGAAATGAAGCTTGGCATAGAGAAGATATAGCTAGAGCCTGAGCTCATGAGTTAGAATTCTATATAGAAGACTTATAAGAATATTATACCAATCTACATGAAGAAGTCCATAGGTTGAACAACCTCCTGAATCCAAATCATGAGCCTCAAGCTGATGCAATGGACCCAGGTGTCATCATGGCAGATGATGATGAACCTGAAGAGGAAGAAGAAGAGGATCTAGAAGAAGTAGTGGTGGTCAATGAAAGTGATGATGAAGGCAAAAATGTTTCTGGAATGGATATCGATCCCGAGGTTTGATGTGATCAAGGAGAAGAGTAGTGTTGTAATATAGTGAGTTCTAGTCAAGCTGGGTAGTCTTGCTTAAGTGCAGACTTGTGTATAAATAAGTAAACCCAATGTAATGTGTTTATAGTAAGCTCTTTTAATATTTCAATAAATGCTTGTGAGTAAAGTTTGGTTTGTCATGAACAGATGCCTCGTACTCGGGCTTTGGATATTCCTGGTTCTTCGCAAGATGAGGGTGGTGTTCCTGATCCACCACCAGTTCCGCCAACTTTGGCTGATGCTATCGTGGCACTGGTCCATGTGACCATAGATAATGCTCGGTTGCTTTGGGAGTTAGCTCAAAGCAATCAGAATATAATGCAAGGGAATCATGGTCGTAATCATCAAAGGCAGGAAGCTACGTATGTTGACTTCACGGATACACGACCACCAATATTTACCAAGGCTGATAAACCACTTGAAGCTGATGATTGGCTTCGTACCATAGAGCAGAAGTTTGACCTCATTCCATGCACTAAGTTCCAGAAGCCTGTTTTTGCTGCCCAACAGCTTAGAGGTGCAGCAGGTGCTTGGTGGCGAACCTTGTGGCCATGCAATCAGCCGGTACTCGGTTAACTTGGGCTGAGTTCCGCACTGCTTTTCATGCCCATTATATTCCAGATGGAGTTATGGCCATGAAGCTTGATGAGTTTCTTGCTTTGAAGCAAGGTGATCAAATAGTCATGCAGTATGTGGGCAAGTTCAATCACCTTTCACAGTATGCACATGAGCATGTTAACACAGATGCTAAGAAGAAGAAGTGGTTCATGCGTGGTCTTAGTACCAAACTTCAGACCATGATGACTACCTGCACAAATGTCATGTATCATGTGGCCGTTAACATTGCTATTGCTTCAGAGGAGAAATATCGGCAGCATAAGGAAATTAAGAAGAAAAAGAGCGTGCCATCTAGGTCTTACGGTGGCAATCAAAAGAGACAGAAGATAATTTATCATTCGGTGAATCACAACCGTCCTCCTTATCGTCTGCCGCAGTTCCAAGCCAGGCAGCGATCAAATGTCCTTCCTGCTATAACTTACCCGAACTCACAACAGACAAATGTTCCTGGTGTTCGTGCTCCAACACCTCAAGGCCACAATTACCCATGTTTCAATTGTGGGAAGTCAGGTCATTTCTCTAGGGAATGCCCGTATCCTAAGCAGTATAATCCAAATTTTCAGAAGGCTCCCGAAAATCAACAACAGGGTCAAGCTCAGGACAAGAATAATAACCAAAATGCTTAGAAGGGCAAAAATGAAAAGAAGACGGGGCGGGTTTTCTATACTCAAGCTGGGGAGATTCCAGAAGGGGAACTCGTGATGCTGGGTATGTTTCTTATCACCGATTATCCTATAGTTATGCTTTTTGATTCTGGTGCATCTCATACATTCATCAATAGAACCTTTGTCATAAAGCATGAAATTCCAATTGGGGAAACAAAGGAGAATTTTTATATACAGTCACCCAGGGGACATCTGTGTACTAAGGAAATGGTGTACCAGGTACCCATAAACCTAGGTGGGCACATTTTTCCCACTACCATGATTATTTTAAAAGATCAGGATATAGATATGATCCTGGGTATGAACTGGATGTATCAGCATAAGGCTGTTGTAGATACTTTGAATAGGACAATAAGGTTGAGTTTGTCAGACAGTAATTCTCAGCTTCTTATCCAACTTCCAATCTTAAAGATATCAGTGGAAAAAGTTTATGCAACTTCCATCAAAGAGATTAGAGATATCCCTGTAGTTTGTGAATTTCTAGATGTTTTTCCTGAAGATTTACCCGGTCTACCACCAGATAGAGATGTTCAGTTTGGAATAGATCTTAAGCCTAGAATAGCTCCGATCTCTAGGAGAGCTTATAAGATGCCTCCCAAGGCATTAGCTGAGTTGAAGACTCAATTGCAAGAGTTGATTGATAAAGGTTTTATCCAACCTAGTTCATCACCTTGGGGATGTCCTACAATTTTTGTGAAAAAGAAAGATGAGACCCTGAGATTGTGTGTTGACTATCGACCATTGAATGAAGTGACAATTAAAAATAAATATCCCTTACCTCGGATAGATTTGCTTTTTGATCAACTGGCTGGAGCCAAGGTTTTCTCCAAGATTGATTTAAGGTCAGGATATCATCAAATCAAAATTAAGCCTGAAGATATTCCCAAAATGGCATTTACCACCAGATATGGATTATATGAATACCTGGTAATGTCTTTTGGTTTGACAAATGCCCCAACTCACTTCATGTATCTGATGAATTCAGTGTTCATGCCTGAGCTAGACAAGTTTGTAGTAGTCTTTATTGATGACATCTTAATATATTCCAAGAACAAGAAAGAACATGCTGAACATCTCAGAGTTGTTCTGACACGCCTAAGAGAACATCAGTTATATGCCAAGTTCAGTAAGTGTGACTTCTGGTTAAAGGAAGTACAATTCTTAGGGCATGTCTTGTCAGCTGAAGGAGTTGCAGTAGATCTAAGCAAAGTTAAGGATATACTAGATTGGAAACCACCAACCACTGTTCATTAGGTTCGAAGTTTTCTGGGAAGGGCGGGTTATTACCGTCGTTTTATTCTAGATTTCTCTAGAATATCCAAGTCCATCACTGGATTGTTAAAAAACCAAGCCAAGTTTGTTTGGTCACCTAACTGTGAAGAAGCTTTCCAGACCTTGAAGATATTATTAACCACTGCACCAGTGTTAGCACAACCAGATATCGAGAAGCCGTTCGACATTTATTGTGATGCTTCTGGTATTGGTATTGGATGTGTATTGATGCAAGAAGGTCGAGTCATCGCCTATGCTTCCAGACAACTTAAGCGACATGAAGAACATTATCCAACTCATGATCTGGAGTTAGCAGCAGTTGTCCATGCTTTGAAGATTTGGCAGCATTACCTGCTTGGTAATACTTGTCATATTTATACAGATCACAAGAGTTTAAAATATATCTTTACTCAATCAGAATTGAACATGCGGCAAAGAAGATGGTTGGAATTAATTAAAGATTATGACTTGGAGGTGCATTACCACCCTGGTAAGGCAAATGTGGTTGTAGATGCACTCAGTCGTAAGAGTCATTGCAATTGCATGACCGTGAAGACAATGGATCCAACTTTATGTCATGAGATGGAAAAGTTGAATATAGAGATAATTCACCAAGGTAGTTTGACCAATATAACTGTTGAATCAACTATTCGAGACCAAATTATTGCCACTCAGTAAGAAAACAAGGGTATAGCCCATATCAAAGAAAGAGTCAGGAATGGAAAAGCAGCATGTTTTAGAATAGATGATGCAGGTGTGCTATAGTTCAAGAATCGTCTTGTGGTACCAAAGGTTCCTGGGTTGCGACAGTCAATTCTTGAAGAGGCACATGCCACCAGGTTCTCTATTCATCCGGGAAGTAACAAGATGTACCACGACTTAAAACAGAGATTTTGGTGGACCAAAATGAAAATAGAGATTGCTCGATATATAGCCAAGTGTGATACTTGTCAAAAAGTAAAAGCTATACATTTGAAGTCTGCTGGAGAGTTACAGCCATTGCCTATTCCAGCTTAAAAGTGGGAGGATATTAGTATGGACTTTATCGTTGGTCTACCCAAGACATCAAAAGGTTTTGACTCAATATGGGTTATTGTAGATCGACTAACTAAGTCAGCACATTTTCTTCCAGTCAAGAGTATATATCCCACTATCCAATATGCCAAGATGTATTTAGCACGAATCATGAGTTTACATGGTGTACCAAAGACCATTGTGTTGGATAGAGGTACATAGTTTGTTTCCAACTTTTGGAAACAATTGCATGCTTCGATGAGTACCAAACTTCTATATAGTACCGCTTATCATCCACAGACTGATGGTCAGACTGAAAGAGTAAATCAAATACTTGAAGATATGTTAAGGTGTTGTGTCCTTAACTATTCCAATAAGTGGGATGAATGTTTGCCTTTAGCTGAGTTCTCATACAACAATAGTTATCAAGAGAGCATTAAGATGGCTCCGTTTGAAGCACTCTATGGTCGTAGATGCCAAACGTCGCTAAATTGGTCTAAACCCGGGGAAAGATGGTTCTTTGGCGTTGACCTTGTGAAAGAAACAGAAGAGAAGGTTAGGCAGATACAAAATAATTTGAAGATAGCTCAGTCCCGACAAAAGAGTTATGCAGATAAACGACGTCGGCCATTGGTATTTAACATGGGAGATTATGTATATCTGAAGGTATCACCAATGAAGGGAGTCAACTATTTTGGTGTTAAAGGCAAGTTGGCACCTCAATATTGGACCATTTTCAAATATTGGAGAGGTGTGGAAAGGTGGCATATCGCTTGAAGTTACTAGAACTTCTCTCAGCTGTACACGATGTGTTTCATGTCTCCCAGTTGAAGAAATGTCTTCAAGTGCCTGATCAAAATATTGATATTGAAGGAGTGGAACTTGAACCTGATTTGACCTATTCGGAATATCCTGTCTGAGTTCTAGATTAGAAAGACCATGTCACACGAAGGAGGACAATCAAGTTCTACAAGATACAATGGAATCAACAATAAGAAGAAGAAGCTACTTGGGAATCCGAAAATTTCTTGCTAGAACAGTTTCCGGAGTTTCTTGCGTCGATATAGAATAATGTTAGTTGTGTTTTGTCTTTACGAACCATGTTTTGTAAAGGGACCTTAGCTGTTTTATGGTCAGGTTTTGAATATTTTTGCTTGACACATTTCCTTTTTCATTACTTTATCCTAGGATTTTAAATCTCGGGATGAGATTTCTTTAGGGGGAAAGGTTGTAACACCTCTGGTGTTTTAAACACTAAAATATGCCACGTCATCATATGCTTTGCACATCATTTTTGAGTTAGTGAAAACTTTGATATGTATTCACTAAAACAAGTTTACTTTTATGATTATATGGGTTGATTTGTATGGATGAATCAAGTTCATAACCTTAGTATTGAATTTGAATTCCAAAACCCTAATTTCCAGCATTAAATTCTGCCCTGGAAAACCTAATTCAAAATCTAAGCACATTTTGGGGTTGAGCCTAAAAGGAAAAGTGTAGAGCTTGTCAATGTGTACAAATTTGGTTTTTAGAGTTTTCAAAGTTGTTATGTAAAGTTTGGAGTAATTTGAAAGGGGATAAATTCTTAAAGTGTCCCCTTTTGATTTCAAACTTGCATTTTCAAATCTAGATAGAATTTGGGTATGGTTATTAAAGCAAAGTTGTAGAATTTTGAATTTGGAACAACTTTTATTTTTGGAGATTTTTGAGTTTCCATACAAATTTGAGAGTAATTTGAGAAATTGAGCGAGTGGCAATTCGGTAATTTGCTTGAATAGTGCAAGCAAGCAGCTCTCGCCGCCGGCCAGTTTCTACCGGCTTCCAGGCGCACCCGTTGCCACCTCCTGCTTCACTCTAGCATGGGGAAGCTATTGTGTGTCGTCTCCATGTTCCTTGGTGTGGGGGTATGGCCCCCGATATCCTCAAGACAAGACATGGGCCGCACCATCAGGGGTGGTCCGGCCCACAAGGTTAAGGTCTGCTCGGCGTGCACCGTAAGCTATTGTATAGTACCAAATAGGCTACTTTACTTATAACCCTATCTCCTCCAGAGTATATAAGGAGAGGTAGGGGTCCCCTAGCAGAGACAATCTATCACGATCCATCTATCTCTCATTGACATACAACAATACAATCAAACGCAGGACGTAGGTATTACGCCTTCACGGCGGCCGAACCTAGATAAAACCTTGTGTCTGTCTTGCATCACCATCTTATTTGTAGCTTGTGCATCTGTCTACCGATAATTTACTACCTTGGGCATACCCCTAGGTAGACTGCCGACCATATTTCGTCGACAGTGGCGCGCCAGGTAGGGGGTGTGCGTACTGCTCCCCAGACGAACAAGATGGTCATCATCCCTGGTTCCATGGCTACGCCGAACGGCCTCATGTTCACCATCGGCCAGATCACCTGGACCATTGGCTCCGACAACTTCATCGCCATGACCACGGAGGAGGCGCGGATCCAATCTGTGTCGACCACTGCTTCACCGGCGTTAGCTACGGCTCCGACCATGTCAACCACGGACCACGTCGACCATGTCTCGAGCGGCTCCACCGAGCTCCGACCACATCGACCACGGACCACGTCGACCACGTCTCGAGCGGCTCTGCCGAGCTCCGACCACCTCGACCACCAGACCACGTCGCAATGATGATCGCCATAAAGAACGGCGCTATGACAACCGCGACCACTGTCACGACAGGCCAAAAAGCACGAGGACCGGACAACTTTATCGCCATCGACCAGATTTCTATCCAAAGATAAGTACACTTCTAATATTTATATTTAATATAATTTTCATTACAACGTTTCTCCACAACATTCTCGTCATGATTCTTCTTCAAATAATGTTTGTCCATGTATACAATCTTAAATATAACATACAACTATACTTAATGCAAATCCTCGACCAGTCATGTTGACGCTCGATGTCTCCAGAGATGGCCCTATCTCCGGCTCCTCCCTACACGTGCATGAGCATCTGCCCTCTGTGTTATGAGTGGTCGACAGCGGCTCCTTAGCGACGCTTTGTTCTTCCTACACGTGCACGGGCTCCGCGCCCCGCGTTATGGTTAACGGGCTAGCTAGGGCTGGAGACTCAGCTACATACTAACTGGTCGGGCAGTTTATATTAAGTATAAACACAAACTTCACATTAACACTAATGTTTACAAAGCACCAACTACTTTATCACATCATGCTCATTTGCAAATGATTGTTGAGCGTCATACGCTATTTTCTTCACCGCTAATTTTTTCTCCATAATTTATTATTTTGTACATCATGTACTACCATTCTACATATTTATATTATAGGAATTTTGAGCTACGCATAGGGACTTCGTTGCTCGCTCCTCGACCTGTGCTCGGGGACTGCCTCGACCACTCTTCGACCACAGCTCGGGGCCTTCATGTCTCGACTACATGCGACTGGCGACTCGCATACAGTTGGGATATTTTTTCACACTTAGACCTTGCTACAAGGCTGATACCTCGCCTTCTAGCGAGCTTGGGGACTACATCGGTACGATGCACCTATCGGTGCAGCTCGTATCGCTTGTATGACGATTGGATTCTCAACTTAACTAGGAATTCTTTTTAGACCCTGGCACCACGTGCCTACGTCACCTACTACCAGGCTCGGGGACTAAGTGGGCACACTTCACCTTACGGTGAATGTGCTTATTTTTATCGACCCCTAAGCTCTGATTGTTGGCCATAACTATTACTGTACAAGGGTCACTTACATTTCTTATCAGAAATACAAGTGGGCACACTTGATCAGGAAAGAAATCTTTTTCTTTTTTCTTCAGAGCACCATGCATTCTTTAGACAACCAGAATCTTCGGCTATAATCGTGGTCTACTGCTCCCTATGCTAACCAGAATACTGGCACATTTGCTTGGTCAATGTTTCAACCAGTTGGAGATGACATGTAGACAGACCGCATTAGCCGAAGAAGATCAAACGGTGTGTCATAACATAATACATGGTGCTTAGGGACTAGCTGCCGGGGACTCCACGGTCCTCGGTGCTCGGACATCGCCAGCGATGTCGGGGACTCCTCGGTGCTCAGACCTCGCCGCCTACACCGAGGACTCCTCGGTGCTCGGTCATCACCAGCGACGCTGGGGACTTCTCGCTCCTCGCTCCTCGATGCTCGGTCATCGCCACCTACACCGGGGACTCCTCGGTGCTTGGATCTTGCTACGTCTCATCGGTGTGCTATCAAGCTGCTCCATGCTGTTCGGATCAGGGTGCTGATCTTGGGCAGCACGTCTGGGGTCTTGATACGCGCATGTCGGACGACGTCGGCAAAGCTTTCAGACTTCTTTTTCTTTGACCCTGCTACAAGATTCATTCTTCATCTTCCAGCCGGCTCGGGGACTAAGTGGGCACACTTCACCTTGCAGCGAATGTGCTTGTTCTCATCTCGAGGCTACGGCCAGGGACTAGCTGCCTACTTGGCTGGTTTTCTACTCTCTGACCCTGGCACCATGTGACTACGTCACCTACTGTCAGGCTTGGGGACTAGCTGTGGGGGTATGGCCCCCGGTATCCTTAAGACAAGACATGGGCCGCACCATCGGGGGTGGTCCGGCCCATAAGGTTAAGGCATGCACCGTAAGCTATTGTATAGTACCAAATAGGCTACTTTACTTGTAACCCAACCTCCTCCAGAGTATATAAGGAGAGGTAGGGGTCCCCTAGCAGAGATAATCTATCATGATCCATCTATCTCTCATTGACATACAGCAATACAATCAGACGCAGGACATAGGTATTACGCCTTCACGGCGGCCAAACCTAGATAAAACCTTATGTCTGTCTTGCGTCACCATCTTGTTTGTAGCTTGCGCATCTGTCTATTGATAATCTACTACCTTGGACATACCCCTAGGTAGACTACCAACCATATTTCATCGACACTTGGCCATCCTATAAAGCCGGAACGCCATCGTCGTCCTCATCCGTTCCTTCCTCTGTTTTCCCGTCACCGCCGCCCTACTCCGTCGAGCTCCTGCCAGAGCCACTAAGCCTTCCCGTCTCCAACTAGTATCACCACCATGATCATGTTTGCCTGGTGCACCCGTAGAGCCATCTAGCTGAGTCTCTCTCTCCCTGGAGTGCCCGACGTAACGTTGTCTTCCTCCTCTCCGGTGAGATGGCACCGCGATCCACTCCACCATAGACATGGAGTTCTGGTGGGCTTCTCACTTCGCTGTTTATTGTTTCATGACCCTCATGATTTAGTGTTGCTCGTAGTCTTGATCGTTCATCATTTGGCAGTTTGCTTTTGCCAGAACGGAGCTTTGCCGTGAGTTCACGCCGCCGCCATCGTCTCCAACGTCAATGACTTAGCTCTGACTCATCGTAGCCGTCGTTCTTGAGTGCATCAGCTTTGGGGTGAGCCACTAATCATGCTTGTGTGGTCTTTTTAGTCTCTACCACGCCGTAGCCACCGGACCGTGGGACAGGCGAGTTTTGCTCCGCCGTGCCGCTGCGCTCATCGCTGCTTGCGTTGTAAAGCGTTGTTGGACCGATTAAGTGCTTGGTTAAGTCCGTTAGGATTTGCTGAGTATGCTGAAGACCTTTGTATCACCGGTGAAGTTGTAGATCACTGAGCGCACGTCGGCCATGCTCCGCTGAGCCACCATCGTCGCCGGCAAGGTCGCTCCAGTGACCTAGAGCTTTAACCTGTGCCATCGGTGTGTGCGCAATGTCAAGGAGGTCATGTTGGTCTGAGTCCCGTCACTAGAGACCTCACCACCTGCGAGAATGCATCGGTCAGAGGCTCACCGTCACGTTGCTCTCACTGACGGGTGGGACCCCGATGTCAGTGACCGTTTATGCAAAAATGATTTTTTTTCTATTTTGCTGAAATGATTAAATAGTGCTGTGATTTATTTATTTTGTGTAGAATTAAATAGAGCTCCCAAAATTATGAAAATTTTTGTGTGACCTCTCTGAGATGTAAACGTTTTAGGAAAAATATTAAATGTTACTTTTCAGTACATTTTGAATGTGATAAAACTTGCTCAAATTAATTAAGAAATGGGTTTTCATGATTTTTCTAGGCTTGTATAATTATCCAAAAATTATGAGAATCGTTTTTACACTTAGTTATCATGTGATGAGCCTTCACAAAAATTTTGAGCTCAATTGGAAAAAGTTGATTTATTTCATAAATTTTGAATTAATTGTTAATTAATAAAAACAAATATTAACTCTTAATGACTTAGGTTTTGTTTGAATTTGGGATTGAGTGATGACCTTAGGTCATAAGCATAAAATGATCCTTGGCATTTAAAGTAAGTGTTTGAGTTTATAAAAGGTTTAGTTAGTTTTTGGCTTGTAACTATATCGCGAAGGAAAGTTGTATTCAAGTTATTAACTTTTGCATCCATCGTCAAGCATCATGTTTTATATCTCGCATCATTTTAAACATGGCATTATTACTACGTGTAGTAAACGAAAGTGAGAACGTGGTAGTCAACCAAGTTGTCGAGGAAGTTAATCCACCTATTGAGGTCGGGTTTGATATCTGTGGAACATCTCTAGGATCGGACTTTTCTGACAATCAAGGCAAGCCCTAGATACATTTAAACCTATCTTGTGTTTTACAAATTTATATCGCTTATGCTTTTAAATACTACATTATGTGATTAGGAGTTGAGTGGAAACCTAATTGATGCATTACCAACCTTGTTTTTCCATATCAACCTTGTTACCGGTTCTATTTAGGGAAGGTCCAGTTATGCTTAGCCATGCTTAGACAGATAAAAGTCAGGTGATTAGCGGTCACCTACGAGGTATAAATGGATTTTTGGATACGATTGGTTATTTATGCTATCATGAGGTATAATCATGTGGAGTAATAAATCTAGACCGGGCGGACTCGGTGTATGAGAGCCACAAGACTTGGGTGTCTTATGAGCGGGTTCTTTCCACCTGTGTCGGTTAAGAACCGTCCGTTGTTGAATTGCATGAGGTGAGACTTTGTAGTATTAGCCACATACTCCGGTAAGCCTTAACTCGGCTATTCTATTACGAGAATGGCTACTCGCATACTGGAAGTGGAGAGATGGCGAGAGTAGCGTGTACCCACGTGGCAATGGGCTGGATTGGTAGAGTACTATATTCTTGGGTGGCGTGGACCCGTTCTTGTTTTAGAGAATCTGAGGGTAGGTTGGTATATGTAGGTCAGGGACCTGCATATGTCGTGTGGTTGGGAATCCCCAATTGGGTTATAATCGGTTCGAATCGTCATTGCTCCTCGGTTATGGAGACTCAACTCACTGTTCATCATCGTAGTTAATAAATGAAACTCGAGGAAGATTTGAGAAAAGGGTTTGATATGAAGTTCATGATCTCAATACGGATCATGGCAGATTCATATATGATCTTGATAAGGGTTATATGTTGAAAGAAAGAATATTATGATAGAGCTTTTACGCAAAAGAACGTTGATTCTTGCTAAAGCCTTACCTTGAATCCCCAAGCCTGCATTCCTGAGTTTTCTCTGTTTATACGTCGATTTAGTCTTGTTGAGTACTTTTGTACTCAGGGTTCTTTAACCCTTATTGCAGGTGAGCCTCATGGGCAGGTCTGCCTTGGACCATGCTGCATGACGGTTGTCCAAATCGAAGGTGTCGAGTGAATGTGTGGCCCTTGGGCAGGGCACTTAAATTGCGTGTTTCGTTTCATGTTACTTAGGCTACTCCACTACTATGGTTTGTAATAATAATCGTACTTAGTTTGTGAAACAACTGTTTTGTAACTAAGTTATTGTAAGACTTTCGCTATTTTACTCTGATGTATATTAATGAATAAATTGTTGTAATACTACAATGACTCTGTGATGGATCCTGCTCGGAACAAATCGTGGATGATTTGGGTTTCCCGAGGACACCCGATAGGCTTCTTAAGTTACCGGGAACATATGCATAGTCGTCAGAAGTCATCGGACAATGACAGGTGCATGTGGGCCCTATAATTTAGGAGGTTCTGCCACACGCCCTCCGTCGGCTCTAGGCCACCTGGTGACCTCAATGATGAGACACCTGCGCTTCGCTCTGAGCCCACGCTGGGCTCAAACCCCATTGTGAGTAACGTACATATTGTTCTTTACTCGCTATTTAATATCTTCCACCGACTCTCCAGAGGAACCCTGTTGTCCCCACTGTGACCGCCATGCAACCGGTTCCCCTATGGTCTCGCATCCCCCATGGACACGTACGCGTGGGAGCTCCAAAAGATGCTGACGCCACCCCCTCTCACATCTGAATTTGTGGGATGGCGGGCTACACTCCCGCCTCTTTCCATGACCTCGTGGATGACGAGGTTGAAAGCAATGGCTCCAGCATCGGCGATGCCATGGCACCTAGCCACCCTCTGTCCTGGGAGTGCACTATGGCGAACGCTCTGAGATAGCCGTCGATGGTAGTAGAGCTCCTACAGACTCACACCCCTCTGGACCCTCATGTGGAGGCCCTCATGTATGCACAGGAGCACGACGAGGAGCTATGACAAAGGTGGTAGAGCTAGCCACCACCTGCGCCAATGTGCTTAGTGTAGCACACTGCGCCACGCACACCAAACTCGATCAGTGGCGCCTAGGGTCATGCCCGCTAGGTCTAGCGCAACATCATTGATGGGGGAGGGGGGGGATGATCCCCCATAGTTCGCTCGGGCTGGCCAGAACATCGCCGTTGTGGCGATGCTTCTGCATGGCCTTCTAGGCCTGACGACCCTCAGGAGCAAGCGATCCATCGGAACCTCCGGGCACTGGTGGAAATCGCCGTCATGCAATAGGCGGAGAGCTCTGTGTCGTGACACTGACTCGTGGCCTCTCTCCCCACTAGGGGAATGGGGGTGCACCAGTCAAACCGCTCTATCTGCTCACCACTACAGTCACCGGGCATGGAACAGGAGGCCGTAGCTGCACCACGGCCTGACCCAGCACCCGCTCCACACCGACCGTCTGTGCATGAATGGCTTGAGCTGAACCGAGATGCTTGTAGCGTCATCAACAATCGACATCAAACCCGGCATGATGATCACTTTCATCAAGGGGCGGTGAGAGTAGGCAGCACGGGCCCTGGCTGAACCATCGAGGGGAGCAGGGAAATGCACCCTAGGCATGGTCGCCGATCGGACAACCGGAGTCCTAGCCCAGATGGCCTAGGACCACGGGCCTTTGGCGGTCACATCCAGAAAGCACCGTTTCCACAGCGCTTCCGACCACCTACCAACATCGCCAAATACACCAGGAAAACGAATCCCGATATATGGATCAAAGACTTCTGGCTCACCTGTTGAGCTGGGGGAGTGAATGATGACCACTTCATCATTCAATACCTCCCCATCTGCGTGGAGAGCATGTTTGAGTATGGCTCGAATTCCTCTCACCTGACAACATCCATGACTAGGCGGATCTCAAGAGGATCTTCATCGGGAATTTCTAGGGGACATATGTCTGCCCTAGGAATTCCTAGGACCTCAAGAGCTGCCAGCAGGAGCCTAATGAGTCCCTGCAGGATTACATCCATAGGTTCTCAAAATGATGCAACTCCCTTCCCGATGTCGTTGACGCGGACACCATCAGCGTGTTCCTCTCCGGGACAACCTATGAGTACTTGATCCACAAGCTCGGCTGTCTGAAGCCCCATACCACTCGTGACCTGCTCAACGTTGCCATGAATCACGCCTCCAGCGAGGAGGCGATCGGAGCGGTCTTTAGTGGAGGCTAGGACAAGGGCAAGGCCAAGCGCGAGGACCAAGACGAGGCCCCCTCCACACAAAGGGCCAACTCCGATTTGGTCGCCGCGGCCGATCACGCGGGCAAGCAGCCCTAGCAGGGCTAGCCCGACCACTTCGACAAACTCATGGAGAGTCCATGCACCAACCACGCCTACCCCGTCAATGTAACACCCTTGGTGTTACGAGCTTGCTTAGCACCAAGATTTAGACCTAAGAGGATTTACCAAAATGATTTCTTGGATTTTAAAATTTTAACTTATGTTTAAAAGTGTCATTTTGGCAAATTATATTGAACAATGGGTTAATTAGTTCCTAGACATTTTGTTTCTACGAGTTAGCATGATGTATGGACTAGTGTATGAAATGCGGAGTGGTTGGAATTAATTAGGTTTAGGCATATTAAAAATTACGGCAAAATCGCTAAAGGTTGTAGTCTAGTTAAGTTATTATTCTCTCTAAGTCGGAAACGATGATAGTAGACAATGTCGATTTGACATTCAATTTCCAACAAAAATGGTTAAGCACTACATCTATGTTTTCCACATGATCGGTTGCTTTAGGGCGTATACTAGGACATGGTTCGGGTTGTGGTTACGTTGGAGCTACGATGCTCACGCAAAAATTGACCAAACTTTGCTAGAACGCATTGAACCATGTTGTTGGCGCTCTGTTCGTGAACCGACGCATGTGGTGAGCGATCTTGGCTGCTCACCTGAACTACCTCACTCGCGTCCATGCTACTATCCTAATCTTTGCCCTCCCGCTCACTCTCTCCCTCGTCTGCTCTGTTTGGTGCTACTGCCACTACTGGATGAGCGCAGTAGGCGCCAGGTGCGCATGCTCCCTCGTGCCCTTGTTCTAGAGTGCGTTAAAGGAAGATGGTCGAGCATGCTTCTTGAACCAGTCTATTGCACTGGGGCATCAGAAGGAGAGCACGTGGCCCTACTCTTGCCCATGCTATGTCCACTCCCTTTCCTATGCGGCACTGTCGCACCTCTGTCGGCCACGCTGCGCTGTCATGTCATGCCCCCTCCTCATGCTTGAAATTGGTGGTGAGCCCACATGAGTCTCTTGCTCTTCCCTACCTCCATTCGCTCTTCCTCTCTCTACTACAACTATCGTGGTCACGTGCTGCCATGCTGCGCCTCACGACCGCCGGTGCCGGCCCTCCCACGCGCAAACACGTGGCCCCCCATGGCCCATTCTGGACCGCTGCCTCTTCCGTGTGTCGTAGCACCGCCCCTTCTTTTTCCTTCCCACATCACAAGCCCATGCCTGCAGCGCTACCTTCCCCTTCCCCGCTCCTCGCCACCGCATCTTGAGGCTCCCTGGTCGCACACGCCTTGGCCAGACCGCCGAGCTCGGTCACCGTTGCTGGGCTACCGTGCCGCGTCTCCTTCCCGTCGTCACTCGGTTTCCCCTCACGCATGCGCGGAGCCATGGCCATCACCACCCTACTACTGGTGTCGCCGTAGGGCTTGAGCTAGCCACTGCTATTTCCACGGCTCTACCCTCTCTGTGCTTAGACACCGGCATCATCACCCTAGCCCTCACCAGCCGATTTGTCTTGTAGCCACCCCGGTGCACCATGGCCGCCCATCACTGCCTTCCCTGCCACGGTCGCATGTGGCTGCCGTGCTGAGCTCTGGCTTAGTCTATGCCACGGCCAGGTCCTGGTCCAGTCGTGGTCCACGCACCTTCCCACGCCGCCCCGCGATTGTACCGCCACCGGTGAGCCACCGCATAGGCCGGCGGATTGCTTCCTCTGTTCTGTGCTTTGCGTTTGGGGAGAAAGAGAAGGTGAGAAAGTGTGAATAGGAATGAGTATAGGGTTCTAGGTGTAAAATACGTGACTCACATGAATAGTGTATTCTAGACTATGGATCGATTTGGTAAAACTGCAGGGTTCTTTCTACATAAGTGGCGTGCCCCTCTGGGCCTTGGCCGCAGCTGGCCTTGGGCCATTGTCGCGTGCGCGTCAGTGGGCCGCCTCCCTAGCTGGCTAGGCCGTGTGTGCCTGGGCCTCTTGGTCGCCCAGCGTGGGCCGAGCTGGCCGAAGCCGGCCCAGGTGCCCTTTTCTTTTTCTAGTTTTTGTTTAAAATGGCTGAAACTTGTAAAACCTGTAATAAATCAAATAAAAATCATAAAAGGGTAAATCTAGTTTTGTTGAACTCTACACAGATTGTACTACTCTGTGAACACATAAAATTATATGCTTGAGTGTAAAATAATTGTCTTAAAAATTACTCTAGGGTTTGTTGTAAGTAATTAAAATAGTTCTTATGCTCCAAATGCTATGAAACTTTTATAGTAGCATAACTTTGCTATGTTTGTACTCTAGTAAGAATTTTATGTTTTGTAGGTACTGGATGACTAGAGTATTAATTTATCTTGTGAATACTAGTTTAATGCTTGAAATAAAATTAAAAGAAAATAGAAATATAAAATGTATGTCCTTAGAATATTATTACTATGATAGTACTTTAGGACACTTGTTAACACCTTGGAATTGTATAACTAAAAGCACTTGTTGGGAAATGACACCTTTCTTGACGATGTTGATGCGTAGATTAGAACATTAGTCATTAGAGCTAGCTTATTAGTTCGTAATATGTACTCGGTTTTAAGAGTTGTTGTTTAACTGTTGGTTAATTAACACCTTAGTTAATTAACTATTGCATCATCTCTGCATCGCTTTGCATACCACAATAGGGACGATGATGGATCAAGGAGTCATCTGGATTATCAGAAAAGATGGTGTCTCGTTGATCGTGTCACAAAGATGGAATACTGACTTTTGGTTATATTTTACCTTGGCAAGCCTCGGTGCATAACCCCTACTTTTCTGCACTTTAAAATATATTTGTGCATTAAATTTTAAGGAGTTGAATGAAACCCACTTGCATATATATATATATCCTATGAGTCTTACTAGTATGATAGGATCGTGTAGATTGCTATGCTATAGGACTCCGATAGAAGTCGAGTGGTTGCCTATCACTCGCGAGAGATAGGAAATATATTATTGTATTATTATCACTTGGAATATATAAAATTATGGAAAGGAAAATGGAGACCGGACAGGGATATGATATGGGTATTGGTGGGTGTAAGAGGTTGTGTCCTGCGGCCTACGGGGCATAGCTTGGTTACACTATTTCCCTGCCTGTGTCAATTAAGGACTAGCCATTGCATTGGGTTCTAGGTAGGACATAGACTTATTATCCCGAGCACATACTTAGGTATGGGCATAGGGAAGACTTGTTACCCTCTTGTCGTGGGTTCCAGCTTTTTTTGGACCGACTATCAGGGTGGTTTTTGGGTGGAGGTCCTTGCACCGTACTGAGTCTGGGACTCAGGGGCGGGGGCTTGGAGTCCCAATTTGGACGGGGACCTAGACCCCATGATAGGAGGGTAGTGGGTTGGGCCTGCTTGTGCCTAGGGTATAAGCGGGGCATGTGTTTCAGGGTACCTAACTGGGGGCATTGATTCGTGAATCACCGACGTTCCGGTACGATTTGTCTATAGTCTAGCAACGTAGTAAGAACTAGAAGATGAAGGATGGTAAAAGGAAATCTGATTGCTTACCACCTGCTTGAAAGTAGCATAGGTGCTTACATAGAATGGTTAGTTAAGGAACTAATGCGACTGCTAATAAAATTGAATATAAAGACGCACATTTAGTAATGCTCCTGTAGATGCAATAAACCCACCAGCCAGATAGCCTTGTATACCCTTGGAGTCTTTTCTTTCCTCCTATCGGGTAAGTCTTGCTGAGTACAATTGAGTACTCAGGGTTTTATTTCTCCCTGTTGCAGGTGACAGGTGGATGCTAGAGCTGACCCTTGTGTGTGGATTCCTCCTGGTGGGCTCAGAGAGGATTCCTTTGCGCTGCGATCATAATTTTTATTTATAACTCTTACTAAATGTTTTTTACAAATGGAAGTTTTACAATATGTTGTCATAGTTTATATATCAATGTTTCATCATGTCATGAATAGATATTTATTGTTGCTGTAACTCTGATCACATGTTTATATTCTGCTGTTAAATTAAATTGTTTGTAACTTTGATAACATAATCATATCCCGCTATTATAAACAATAAATATTATACTCTGATGTTCCAGGGAAAGTGATGTAAGAAATGGTTAATAATGTTGTAAGCTTTAATCTCTCATTTGTGATCTTGATAGAAAAATGTGGATTTTTGGGTTCTCTCTCGGGGGTGTGCTCGATGGAACTGCATAATTTAGTGTTCTCCCTTGAGTACTTAGTGTCTAATGGAAGACAAGTACTCTTGAGAGGCATTAGATTAGGCGGTTCTACCACAATCATGCACCTCTACTAGGTCTGTGAACTTCTCAAGCGCTTTCTATGATAGGCCGGTGGACCGAAAGAAGGAAAGGGCAAGGAGGCAGCGGCCAAGAAAGGAGGCATGATGGTCAAGGATGGGGATGGCTTTCCCAATCCCAAGGAATGCCTCATGATCTTTGGGGGGCCGATGCCATCTACTCCAAGTGCCAGCACAAAGTGCGCTACAGAGAGGCATGCATCGCCGAAATGGCCGTCCTCTCTTTGCTTAGCTGGTCAGAATCTCCAATCACTTTTGATCAGAGGGACCATCCTTCCCACGTCGCTAGACCAGGTCTCAACCCGCTCGGCATCGACCCCATTATCCACAAGAACTGCCTCACCAAGGTGCTGATGGACGGAGGCAGTGACCTCAACATTCTCTACGGCGACACCCTCAACGCTATGCGCATCCCCCGGTCAGAGCTCCGCCCAGTGATCTATCCCTTTCACGACGTGATATCAAGAACGCAGGCATACCCGCTCGGGTAGATCGACCTACCCGTCACGTTTGGCGACCGAGCCAACTTCTGCTCGGAGGTCCTCACCTTCGAGGTGGTGGACTTCCCAGGGTCCTACCATGCCATATTGGGGCAGCCATGCTGCGCCAAGTTTATGGTGATCCTCAACTACACCTACCTCAAGTTGAAGATGCTAGGACCGAACGACGTCATCACTATGGGTAGCACCTTTTCGCACGCCTACATGTGCGACCGCGAGCTTTACAAGCTCGCCACTACCGTTATCAACTTGGTCAAGCTCCCTCGGCTCGGAGAATTGTCGACCCTAGCAGTCCTAGACTGCAACAAGCCAACCTCCTCGACTGCCTTCCACCCACTCGAGGAAACAAAGGTGGTAGGTATCGACCCAACTGACCCAACCAAGATGGTGCGGATCAAGACCCTGCTCTCGGTCAAATAGGAATGCGAGCTCGCCGATTTTCTATGCGCCAATCATGATGTCTTCGCATGGAAACCTTCTAACATGCCAGGCATACCATGGGAGGTCGCTGAGCACGTATTATGCCTCGTCCTAGGCTCAAAGCCCACCAAGCAACGCCTGCATTGCTTTGACAACGAGAGGCACAGGGCCATAGGCGAGGAGGCCGCCAAACTCCTAGCAGCCGGATTTATCAAGGAGGTATACCACTCCGACTAGCTTGCCAATCCTGTTCTTGTTAAAAAGAAGACCAAGAAATGGAGAATGTGCATTGATTTTACTAGCCTCAACAAGGCATGTTCAAGGGACCGTTTTCCTTTGTCACTCATAGACCAGATAGTCGACTCCACCTCAGGATGCAAAATCCTTTCCTTTCTGGATGCCTACTCAGGCTACCACTAGATCGCGATGAAAGAGTTCGACCAGCTCGCAACTTCATTCATCACCTCGTATGGTTCGTATTGCTATGTAAGCATGCCTTTTGGTCTAAAGAACGTTGGTGCAACCTATCAACGGTGCATGCAGCAATGCTTCGTCGACCAAATCGACCCGCTCGACCAGCCTAACCAAGTCGAGCGGCCAAAATCAACAATCACCATCTATGTTGATGACATAGTGGTCAAAATGGCTCAAGCTTGCGACCTGATCGTGAACTTGGCCGCAATGTTCATGAACCTCCGAAGGTTCAACATCAAATTGAATCCTAAAAAATGTGTTTTTGGGCTTTCTAAGGGAAAGCTGCTTGGATACATCAAGTCCGAACATGGGCATATCCAACATGGGCCCTATACGTAATGTCAAGGGTGTACAAAGGCTCACCGGCTATTTGGCCACCCTATGCCAGTTCATCTCCCAACTAAGCGAGCGGGAGATGCCTCTCTATAAGCTTCTCAAAAAGATGGACACATTCGTCTAGACTAAGGAAGCATAGTAGGCTTTGGAGAGCCTCAAAACATCACTGACGTTAGCCCCAATCCTCGTCGCTTCCGAACGGGGAGAACCCCTCCTCCTCTATATCGCTGCAAGCAACCACATGGTGAGCGCCGCTCTAGTCATCGAAAGGGAGGAGCCGAGACACCACCTTAAGGTCCAATGACCCATATGCCAAGGTTCAGTACCCCTAGGTGCAGAAACTTCTATACCCGAAGTCTTGGTCGTCACTTCATACCCGTTGGGAGACATCGTCCGCAACCACGATGAGGCAAGACGGATCTTTAAGTGGGCACTCTAACTAATGGGCCATGACATCTGGTATATCCCCCGCACCGCTATTAAGTCCCTGGCTCTCATAGACTTTGTTGCCGAATGGATGGAGGTCTAGCTCCTGACCCTAGACGTCACCCATGAGTACTGGACGATGTACTTCGATGAGTCGGTGATGGCGCCCGGCTCAAGGGCTGGAGTGGTTCTAATCTCTCTAGATAGGACCAGGCTCGGCTATGCGATCCATCTCCACTTTTTGGCCTCAAGCAACGCCATAGAATATGAGGCCCTCATCAATGAACTGTGCATCACCGTCAAGCTGGGCGCTACGCGGTTGTATGTCTACGGTGACTCAGCGTTGGTCATCGACCAAGTCATGAAGGAATCCTCTCGTAAAAGCCCCCTCATGGCAGCATGCTGCCATGAGGAGCGCAAGCTCGAAGACAAATTCTAGTGGATCGAACTACATCATGTCCCCTGAAAGCACATCGATGCTGTCGATTTTCTCGCAAAATTGGCTGCTAGGCGGGTTTCATCTCTAGATAGGGTCTTCATCAATGACCTTCATGAGTTGTCCACCCATATCCTAGAAGGTCCAATCCAGACACACCTCGATGCCAACCTGGTGTTTGGGGGCTCCGACCTTGGTGCCTCCGTGACGACATCGCCTGTCGACATCGCCGTGGTAGCACTCGATCAAGCCGACTGGCGAGCGCCGCTACTCGTCTACCTCCTCATGGAGATTCTCCCACCCAAAAGGACTAAAGGGCGATGGATTGCTCGATGCGCTAAGACATTTGTCACATTCGGTAATGAACATTACAAGCGGAGTCCGTCAGGAATACTCATGAAGTGCATCCCTACCGACCAAGGGAAATAGCTCCTCCTCGAGGTCCATGCTGGAATCTACGGACATCATGCGGCCCCAAGGTTGATAGTTGGAAAAGCCTTTCGACAAGGTTTTTACTGGCCCACTGCGCTACAATAGGTAGAGGAGGTCGTCCATAGGTGTGAGGGATACCAGTTCTACGCTCAACAAACTCATTTGCTGGCACAGGAGCGCCAAACAATCCCCATCACCTAGCCATTCGTAGTCTAGGGCCTCAACATGGTAGGACCCCTCAAAAAGGGCTCGGTCGGCTTCACTCACCTACTTGTAGCGGTGGACAAATTCACCAAGTGGATAGAGGCGAAGCGCATCACCAACATTCGCTCGGTAGAGGTGGTCAAGTTCTTACTTGACATCATCTACCATTTCGGTGTTCCTAACTGTATTATCACTGACCACGGAACTAACTTCACCAGGAAGAAGTTCCTAGACTTCTGTGATGGATACGGCATCAGGATCGACTGGGCCTCGTTCGGACATCCACGTACTAATGGTCAGGTCGAGTGAGCCAATGGCATGGTCCTCCAAGGACTCAAGCCAGGCGATGGGTTGCAGAGGTCCCAGTGATCCTCTAGAGCCTGAGAACAACCCTGAATAGATCCATAGGGTTCACACCCTTCTTCCTAGCCTACGGAGCTAAAGCAGTGTTGCCCTCTGACCTCGATCATGGCACCCCAAGAGTAAAGGCCTTCGATCGAGACTGAGCCATGGAGGCTCAGCAGGACATGGTCGACCTACTCAAAGAGGCTCATGAGACGACCATCATCCACTTCGCTCGCTACCAGCAAACTCTCCATAGGTACCATGAAAGAAAAATCAGAGGGAGGATCCTCAATATCGGAGACCTTGTACTCCGAAGAACCCAATCAACCAAGGAGAAACATAAACTCTCTCCACCATGGGAGGGACCCTATACGGCGACTGAGGTGATCCGACTGGGCGCCTATCGACTGAAGGATGACAACGACAACATTCTCACCAACACTTGGAACATCGAACAATTATGTTGTTTCTTCCCCTAAAACTCGGTCTTACCGCTTTCTTTTATTCAATGTTTGCTCCTGGGTTGCTCGGGGGCTCCACGAGGGTGTGATACCACCTCTCTTTTTTACCCTCATATGGTAAATTCTTTTTACCCAAATGAAAGGGTAGTCCATTCCTTTAATTAACCTACGTAACTTTGTTCTAAACTCCCGACCGATCACACCCCACCATGACCTATGGTTATAAGCAGCTGAGCCTCTGGGCCACGCCCGGGTTCTTAAGGTTGCAGCCTACGGGTCAAATGGTAGGTGTGAAAAAGAAAGGATAAAAAACAAAGCTATGCTAGGGTAAAAGCAAGGAACGGATGGGACAAGCTTCCCCTTATGAGTGATTCCATCACAAAACAGAATTGAAGTATTCATGAATGTAAACAAACTATTCATACAGGGGCTTCCCCATGAACTTAACTTTTACATATACTAACTACTTCTACTCTAAATTCTATTGTGGCTGCTCGGTGGCATCGGCTGACGGCTCGGCCGATGAAGATAAGGGCTGCTCACTCTCCAACGGGACGACATTCGGCTTGGTTAGAGGTGAGATGACACTCACTTCTGACCTAGTCTCCACTCCATCTGTAGGTTGGATGATGTCTTCCAAGCGCACGCTTTCAGCCATGCTCAAATGGCGAGCCTCCATCACCCACTACACGGAGACTTGCTCAGCCACCATCTGTGCGTATGGCACCAAGCTCTCCTCGAGCGCATGGATGGCATCCACGCTCTAGCCATCGGCATACCCTCTATAGATGGCAGCAAACTCTAGGTCTGGGTGGTGTGTCGCCACTAAGGTCAGCACCCCTAATGTCCCATACAACATCCCATCAGAGATGAGCACTTGAACTTCGTTTGGGGCCTTCGCTAGCTGGATGGCGGGCGTACTGGTGCTCGGCGCCGACCCGAACACCTTAGAGACAACCACCTAGGTGACATTGTGGATCTGGTCGAGCTCCCCCTCAAGAGCACATCGCTCTTCAAGGGGCTTGGCCAGTGCCTCTACGCTCTAACCAATCACCGCCTTGGCTGTCTCCCGCTCCCGCTCTAGAGAACCAACTTTTCAACCTAGTTCTGAAAAAAAGCACAACAAGTTCAAAAGCGAGGGAAGGGAAAAACCGAGACATTAACTAAAGGTAGAACAGGTACATGCTGAGGTGAGTGCCTTCAAGGATGGAGAGCCCTTCCTCTTGCTGGGTGACCTTCTCAAGTAGTCAAGCATTCGATTCCTACACCCCAAGCACCTACCCCAGGAGTGCAAGCACTTCTCGATTAGCCTTCGACCAGGCCTTCCGCTCCATCTCTAGAGCCTCCAAGGACTTCTGGAGCGCCGCCTTGGTCTCCGCTAGGTGGACCTTCACTACATCGAGTCCCCGCACGGCAGCAGTCACTCGTTCCGCCGCAAGCAGTTCCACCACCATCACTGGGTCACTAGGGCAGGGCTAGACCAGCTCGCGGGTCGCCCCCAACCCATAGGAAGATCCAGCCGCCGCAACATCGTGCGACAACCAGACCACCACCAGCTCCTACGATGGTGGGATGGCCGGTGGCTCCACCCTAGCACCTGCCTCGTCAGAGTAGGGGATCTCCACTATCTTGATTCCATGGCCTACTAGCGGATGTTCTGCCTCTGGCCTGGCCGCTTCTCCTCCTGACCCCTCTAGCTTTCACTAGGACGGCGAGCTGTGTGTCCCTCCACCGGGCGAGGCAAGGAGCCCGGTCTCCATCCTCTCTTCCACCATGGCTATTGGGGGAGGGATCGCAAGGGTCACCTCTGACCCAACCTCCACCATCACCATAGGGATCGCCACCATCACCGTCGCCACCACCGTACTCATGACCGACTAGGAGGCGTAACCCCCAGAAGGGAAGGTCACACCACCGCCAGTCTGCTTTCCCCGACGCTCATCATGACTCACTGTAGGCTGGGCCTCCACTCCTCCCATATAGGAGGCAGGGCGATGCCCAGACCCAATAGTCCCTGGCCGCTGTCAAATAAGTACAGGTCAGTCGTGCTAAAAAAACTCAACTATGAGATCAAAAGTAACATAGGTACATACCTACATACCTAGATGAAAGAGGCAGGGTCCTAAAGCCATGGCCCACTGGCAACGAGCCTACTGGATGAGGACCACTCATGAGTCATGACCCGTGCCCCCTCGTGTCGACCGAGAGAGGAGTCGACCTGGCCGGTTCCCGATCGGCCCATGAATGGCCGCGACCGCCAGCTCACGGTGCACCCACCGGAGCAACTAATGGGGCATCTCCCTATTGGGGCTCATGCGCATGTGCTAACCCTAAAGATGTGGGGGTACAGGCATGCTCCTCCGACTGGCCGGTGCACCCCACCATGCTCGAAGCAGGAGGGTGCGGGGCCAACGATGCCTCCGAAGGGCGCAGCGCCCGCACCCACTTCACCTCTCGCCCGATGGCAGTGTCCAAGCTGCAGCATGCTTCCTTGACATGAGAACATTGCCATGCCTCTCCGCGTCCCACCCACCGCTGACGGACCCAGCCACAGGCTCACGACGCTCCACCGAGGTCGCAACAACGCCCCTTCATCATCCTCGAAGGTGCTCGTGTCGCCACCCATCTCCATGGGCTCCTCCGACTCGAGCTCTGCCTCTATGTTGCTCTGATTTTAACCGCCCACACCCACCGGGCGATCTCCTTCTCCTTCTCGTGCCTCCTCTAGGCCTTCTTAGTCTCTTCTTCTTTTTGGCAACTGCTGCCTCTTTTAGAGTGGCTCACCGAGCTACGCCCTCTGGCCCCCTCAAAAGATGCGGTCGGGACTTGTAACCCACGAGTCCCTACAAAATGGACGACTCAAAGTCAAAATACAGGAGAGCAAAAGGGAAAAGGACATGAAATAAGAAGAGGGGAGCATACCAGATTGGACAGCTTCACAGCATGAAGTGGCCCGGGCTTCCCTTCAAGGGACTCTTTGTCCCTCAGTTGCAACACCCGATCAAGCCGACTCTAGACTTCGTCCTTCACCAACTCCTCCAGTGACGCGTGGTCGGGGTCCGTTGGGCCAGAGTAGGCCCACATCGGTCGCCTCCTCTTCACCAGCAGGGTGACTCGATGGCGGAAGAAGGTGTAGAACACCCACAGCCTATCGAGGCCATGCTGCACTAGCTTTTGGAGCTCCACCTCGATGACCTCCAGCTTATTCTACCAACTAGAAGGACCCCACGACCGGCTCTCCTACCTCTCCGGCCTTCTTTCGGTGAACGGCAGGAATGGCGCCTCCGCTAGGTTTCTAATGTAGAACCACTCCCCATGGCACCCCCGATTAGAGTCGCAAGGGGAGTACATGGGGTAGGAGCCTGACGGCCTCAACTTCTTCTACAAGGTGAAGCCCCAACCGGCATGGTCCTTGGTGGCTTCCCCTCCGACAAGGCTCGCCTAGTAAAGATCCACCAGAATAGATCCACGTGTGGCTCCATCCCGAGGAAGGCCTCATAGACGGTGATGAAACCAGCAATGTGCAGCACCCCAGTCGGATTGAGGTGCTGTAGCTCTAGGCCCCACTCATTGAGGAGCCCACGCAAGAACCAGTGCGCGGGATATCCTAGCCCGTGCTCATGGAAGGCGAGGAAGGAGACAACCTCATCGAACTAGGGTCACAGAACGGCTTCCCCTGGCATAGGAGCCCTCCAGTGCACCACCTCCTTCAGTGGAAGCAGCCCCTTTTCAGCGAAGGCGGCCAGCACCACCTCATCTACATTGGATGGCCTCCAGTTTGACATCACGCTCTGGACTCACAAACGGATCTGTGAGTTCTCCTCTCCCTCGCTTTACCCTCTCTCTCAGAGAAATCGCCACAGCACACGAACGCGCTTGGCAAGAAGGAAGAAGGAGAGGCAACAGATGGCGAAAGGCGAAGGAATGGGATGAAAATCCTCTCCCTTTCCCTATTTAAATATGAATAGGCATGCGATGGGATGCGTCCTGACTGATGGGATGCACCCTACCCAACGAAACATCACCAGGTTAAAGCGGGACATGGCCTAGGTTGGGCCCACCACTACCATAACCTAGGCGTAGAAAACAAGGCACAATCGCATGCAAATGACCCTCCGTCTTCCTAGGCAGGGTTTGGAAGGGCCCACCGATAGGATCTCTGTCGAGGAGAGACCAACGGGCTACCTAAGTCGATCGGATGGCTCAGGTGACTGTCGAGAGATAGGTAAGGGGTAGTGGGATGCCCCATGCAGGCTACGCCAATTCTGTCATGAATGATGGACATGGATCCCATTAGGACATATATGATAAGAGCTCCTCAAACCCGTCACTTGAGTCATCAAGGTAACTTTACCAAACCTTCTTACTTTATTTTCTGATGCATGATCATTCATTCATCCTTTCTCATATACGCATTAACACATTCATTCATTCATCCTTTCTCATACATGCATTCACACATTCATTCATACAATCATTCATTCATCCCATACATCCAAAGCATCTCATATGCAATTAATGCATCACAACGCCTCATGTTGCATCATGAAGCTGTAGTTGCCTCATTCAACATGAGCAACGACTGATCGGGGTTCGAAGGTCGGACCGTGAAGGGCTCAAGGCCGCCTCACGTCAAACAGAGTTAGGGGAGCAAATGCAGATGAGCCCTAGTAGCCCTCACCCGGTTTGCTCAGAAGCAGACAGGGTCATCTCGATCCTAACCTCGAGCCATGCTCATAGAATCTCCATCGAGGGGAGGCCAGCGGGCCACCTAAGTCGGTCTCCAGAACAACCCAGACATCTATTAGGAGGCGAGTTAAGGAGTAGTGGAATGCCACATGAGGGCTATGCCGACCCCGTTATGAACGACGGACCCGGATTTAGCTCAAACGTGCCCATTAGTGAGCTCACCAAGCGCGTCACTCGAGCCATCGAGGCAAGCGACGTTAGCTCAGCCCCTCTTGTTGCATAAACCATGGACGGGTTAACGCATGAAATCAGACCAACCCCTACCGAACCCAACGGGGCTTCGGGGCTCAGGTCGCTCGATGTCGACTCGAGAAAACAACCGACCGCACAGGTCGTGGGCGGGACAAACATGGGTGAACAACCCAAACAGCAGAAACACAGGAGTCTATGGCCCCAGGAAAGAGTACCAAGATACTTAGCCTCCAACTGACTCACTAGTCAGACGCAGGCTCGGGGGCTACACCCACCGGATGCGCTTGCGCGCACCCACTGTCAAGTCAAAAAAATCCTCTAGACGATTCTATCCAAATCGCCCAGGGGCTCGAGGGCTACACCCACCGGGTGCGCTCGCGCGCACCCGCTGGCAAAACAAAAATCCCCCAAATGATTCTACCCAAATCGCTCGGGGGCTCGGGGGCTCCTGTTGGGTTCATAAACCTAGGGTCCCTAACGGGCCCACTTCTCAGCAAAACCTTGGCCCGGCAGACGGCATTACGAACAATGCACAACTCCTAGGTCGGCCCAGATACCTAACGATAGTCCAAAAGAGCGATCCAGTCTCTGACCAGAAGGCTTAGCCAAGGAGGGGACGACGCTCGCTTCTGACTCCGACATGCCTCTCCGACCGAAAGGCCTGGCCAAGGAGAAGACGATGCTCGCTTCCGACTCCAACCTACCTCTCTGACCGAAAGGCCTAGCCAAGGAGGGGACGACACTCGCTTCTGACTCCAACCCGCCTCTCTAACCGAAAGGCCTGGCCAAGGAGGGGACGACGCTTGCTTCCGACTTTGACCCGCCTCTCTGACTGGAAGGCCTGACCAAGGAGGGGATGACGCTCGCTTTTGACTCTGACCGAAAGGCCTGGCCAAGGAGGGGACAATGCTCGCTTCTAACTCCGACCCGCTTCTCCGACCAGGAATACACCGAACCTCTACTTACGGCTCTTCTCTGACTAGCGTGGTCGGAGCCAACTGAGAACGACCGACCGGGGACGCCCGCTCGGTGAGGACCCAAGAAATCAGGTGGAGCAGATAAGGTAAGGTGCTCAAGTCAACCGCAATACCGAGGACCGTACCGAGGACAGTACTGTCAGGCCATTCCAAAAGGGTACTTTGCAGCCTTCCAGACAAGTCAGAACACGAACAATATTATGAGCGTCGACGTTTGTCCTACAGTGTGGTAGGCGCCGACATTTGCCATACCAGAAGAACATAATGGAGCCTGACACGCGCATCTAGGCGTCAACAATATTATGGGCACCGACAAACTATCTTATACCCGACGGCGTGGGCAACAAGACTAGGAAACACACACATTCTCTCTCTCTCCCTTTCCTAAACTTGTAAGGCCATCCCCTTCATCTATAAAAGGGGATGCGCTCTCTCTCAATAAAAGACGGATCATTCTGACTCTCTCTCTGCTAGCTTTAGACATTCTGAGCACTCGAACAGCTTCACGGCTCTAGAACTCTAAAGCTACATAGAGCATGCGTTCCAATACTTAGTGCACGTAGGAGCTCCCGTCACTCTCGGCCCTTCGGTCCAGAGTCCGACCGGACCTCTAACACCCCCATCTTATTCCCACTCGTTTATAACCCCACAGCAAACTTCGAGCACCTGGGCTCAGGAATAAAGTCATCGACTGACTCAAACTGGAAGTAGGGACGCTACCTGAACCAGTATAAACGCTGTGTCATTGAGTGCTAGGCCACATCCGATCAAAATATACGGTAAAACGACAAATATGTACTTGTTGGTCACTTTTTGCACCGACATATACTCTATTCCAGGGCCATTGCTGGGTTGTTAATGCTTTGGATAGTCTTTTAACTTCATAATAGCCTTGTGGGAGCTCCCAATTCACCCTTTGTCGGATTTGAGTGATGTTTGCCATATCCATTGAAATGGAGAGATAGATTTGAGCCTTGTGAGCTCATGTGAGCCTTAGTGAGCTGAGTAAAGCCTTGAATAGTTTGTGGCAACATCAAGTTTCATGGTGAAGCATTTTTTACTCTTAGACCCTGGCTCTAGATAGCTAGGTGTTGTCGGCGAGCACCCAAGTTTGTGGAGTGTCGCGGGAAGTTTGTGGGGGCTGCAATCTTGCCCCCGAAAGGGAAAAGATCATCTAGTGGAGTGTGGAAATTGGTTGAAAGAAACCCGCTACAGTGCACCCAAAGTGGTCACTCACGGCTTCCACAACGAAGACATATGATTCAAGTGGGGATCCAAACTCTGGGAAATACATTTTTGTGTCTCCTTGTTTGGTTTGCCTCACAATTGCATTTAATTGTTATTTATATTTATATTGCACATTTGTGCTTCCGCTTGTGTCTACTTGGTTTGTGTGTGTTTATGACTACAAGGACTATGTGAATAAGTTCATGAATTCATCAAGAAGTCACACACTAAGTTTGGATTGATTTGGAAAGTAGGGAAAGGATGTTAACTAATTCACTCCAGGTTTGAAGGGAAAATCGGCTTGGCTGGTTTTGGAAACCGGCTAGTCCGCGTTTTGCACTACATGTGGTTTTGATCTGTATTTTTGCAGGAAATTTTTGTAGATCCTATTCACCTCCCTCCTCTAGGCATCGACTTGGTCCTTTCATGCCTGCTTGACCTTTTTTCTGCTCCCTATGTCCAAATCAGTCTTCAATGATTTTTTTTTTATTTTTAGACCCAGCGGGTTTGTCGGCGTGGCTCTGGGGAGTTGTACCCGAACCCACAAACCAATGGTTTTTTAAAACCCGGTGCATCCTAGAAGAGTATCTCATGTAAACCTACAATACTCTAAATAGTTTACTGTTGTATAGTTGGTGAAATGTGATTTCTCATTTATTATTTTTCATTGTACTAGATATATGCCCGTGTGTTGCACCGAGGGCCATGATTTTTAGATTAAACGTCAATAATCGAACACAGACGCATGAACTCTTAGGATTTCGTATCAGACACGTACATGTGAATTCGGTCTTCATCTGAGAACCGGGTAGGACGCGGATACATGAGCTCCAAGGACTTCGTATCGGATACAGACATGATTTGGTCTTCGTCTTGGAACCAGGTAGGATGCGGACGCGTGAGCTCCAATTAGAGTATGTTTCGTATCGGACGTGGACGCGTGAGCTCCAATTAGAGTATGTTTCGTATCGGACGTGGACACGTGAGCAGAGATCGAGATTTGGTATCACCGGATAGATAATGATGTTATAGTCTTTTTAGATACATATACTAGATATATGCCATCGTTTATTGCACCCGGGTCATAATTATTTGAATGGAACCTCAGTGATCACCTAACCGGACGCAGGCGCGTAAGATCCAAGGACTTTGTATCAGACGCATATACTTGGACCCGGTCTTTGTATCGGAACCGGGTAGGACGCAGACGTGTTGAGCTCCGAGTGGAGGATGATTCGTATCGGAAGTGGACACATGAGAAGGGATTGAAATTTTGCATCACCAAGTAGATGATGACGTTAGAGTCTTTCTAGATTTAGATAGAGATATCTATAGAGATTATGCATATACATAAGTATATGGCGATTGTGAATATGTACTATACTACTATCTGCTTAATAGTGGTGATGTGCTAGGTACCCATGACCTGAGTGGACATGGATCCGGGCACAAAATTAAACCCATGAAGGGTTATGGGTTTTTTAATAGATTCATTTTATTTTGATAGACGATATAGATTTGAGTCGGCAAAACCCAACAAATTTTGTAACCGTTGCCATCTCTGCTCAGAGCCTTTGCAAAGACCATATCGGAGCACCCGTGCTGGCTCCGTAGCGGCAGTTTGACAAGGTGCGCTTTCGGAGCTGGTGCGAGTGATGTGTTGTGTGGGAGCGTGTGGACGGCCACCGTAAGATAACCGGTCGCCGACCGACCACATGCATGTACAAACAAGGTCTGACAGACGCTGGAAGTACTTGTGGCCGGGTTCGGGTACCGCGGTGTGTGTCTCTAGCTAAGTTTAAGTCTCGATTGACGGCGGCATGCGCAATTAAGAGGGTGTTTGGTTCTTTAGTCGTTCCTAAAATTCATGTCACATCGAATATTTAGATACTAATAAGGAGCAGTAAATATAAATTAATTATAAAATCAATTACATAGATGGAGGCTAATTTGTGAGATGATTTTTTAAGCCTAATTACTCTGTCATTAACACATGGTTACTGTAGCACCACGTTGTCAAATCATGGACTAATTAGGCTTAAAAGATTCGTCTCGCAAATTAGTCGCAAGTTGTGCAACTAGTTTCGTAATTAGTCTATATTTAATACTCTATGTATGTGTCCAAACATTCAATGTGACATGAATTTTAGGAGACACTGCATGAACCCAACAGGGCCTAAGTCACTTCAGGATGAAAAATGCGCGGTCGGCTAATCATGTGACACGATGAAACTTAAGAATTCAGAGGTTCATGCATCAAGCTCACCGAAAGTAAGACCCAGAGCTTTGGGGGAGCCGTACGTGCGTTCATCTGGTCGGATTCACACTCTCTTTTACCCCGACCGTGCGACGATTCAATACCATATCGTCTTGCAGGGCTCCATGGTCGATGCTGTACCCAGAACACCGCTCCCAAAGTCATTTACCTGGATCATCTCATGCTATAGTATATACTAGTCATATCTATCTTGGTGAATAAACTAGAGTAAAATTTTAGCCTCGGTCATCGCAGGATTCCATGACACAATTAACAACAGCGAAACATCAACTAGTACAGAGCACGGCCGGCCAGGCAAATTAAAGCGTAGTTAGAGCAAGAGGCTAGTAATACCATAGTCTTCTATCAGTTGCATCTAAACTTACAGCTCACTTATCAGATCACTCATACAGTAGTCGGTTCATCTACGATCAACTTTTTTCTAACACAAAGTTTCTTTATTCTTGCTCATAAGCTGGCTGAAAACTTATAATAACCCGCTCTCTTTTCTCTCCTCTACCTCAGTATGAAGTTCACCTACGTTCCTTTACTATACTTGCTCTTAGGGAGTTAGTTGCTATATTTAAGTGCTTGAACTAACTAATACTGTACATTTAAAAGGATAACTCACAAAGTTAGCTATAGCTCTATTGTCTAAACAACAACGAAAGATTCATCCACCTGAAATAGAGAAGAAGTGAGATGCTTTCAGTTTTCACCGCACTCCCGCTGGACGCTGCTGGTGCCAACGCAACCAGATAAGAGCTATCGGCAACCCCCAGGAAACACTAACCACCGGGTGCGACGGAGCATGCAACGCGTGCGTGTCCTGTGCGTGCCGGCCGTGACTTGCAGCAGTTGCTTGCACTGGGGTTAGCTCGTGGCACAAGCTAGCGTACACGTACGTGTACCTGAGGTAAGAGAGAGTACCCGCGCCGCAACTGCCGAACGATGGGGGGATAGAGGAGGTGGTTGCTTGCGACGTCGGGCACAGGCACGTGTGGGAGCCCACGGCTGCCTTCCGCGCTGGGGAGCAGCGCATGCAATCGGGCCCGCCCCGCCCCCATGCATGCAATAAACACCGCGACGGCGACGTGCAACTTGGTCCGATCTCCCTTGCAACTCGTTCTCTCCTACGGTCCTACCACACCGTTACTACTGCTACGAGTACGAGCAACCAGTAGTAGCTGGCCATTGTCTTTGGCTACTACACATACCCGACTCTGCTTCGCTTCGCTTCGCGTCCTAGAAATTGCAGGACTGTCAGGACGGACACGGACACGTACCTGCTGCAGCTTTAACGATCGTACAGTAGGACTGTCCACAAATGTAGCTGGTGCTGCTGTGGCACTGGCACAGGCCTATATCGAACCCCAGTTCTAGCTCCAGAGGTAGTACTCCGTAGTATAGCTAGTAGTCGTTGAAAAATGGGCAGATGTTTCTGCTGCAGCATTGCCTTTTCAGAATGGAGGCTTTTTGGGCCCGTGGACAGTGGATCGAACATGACTTTGCAGAGGGACCGGGCACACGCAACTGTTCCTAATTGCCTTTGCCGTATTACCATCTTTAGGCTAGGCCCGGCGAGCAAGTACTCCCTCCGTTAAAAAAAAGCACAATCTTACTGCCTTTTGTCACGGCTTATGCCGGCTTCGCTTCATCTATTTTGCGCAAATCGAGGCCCTGTAACGTGAAGCCGTTTTGTAAGCCGGGGTTAAAATGAACTAGAAGCCGGGAAAAACCAGTTTTTCTGGCTTCACCAGTGAAGCCGTTTTGGATGAGTCGTGCCAAAGGGGGCTTTAACTTTGAACCTTTGGACAGAGGAAGTACTGACTAATCTTTAGGATAGAAGATAGACGAGGATGGATCATACATGCGAGAATGCCATCATGGATGCATCATGCATGGATATATTTGCATGTAATGCGTCCATTGTTGACGACTTTCGCCTACACAGGGGGGGGGGGGGGGGGGGGGGGGGGGGGGGCGCGGAACGGTTTTGGAAGCGGCAGAGGGATAGGATCCAGAAAGCAGAGGTACCGCATGCACCCCTTACGCGCGCGCACGCATTAATTGTGAGAGCTAACCTGTGATGTGAACTCCTTGCCTGTGGCAATGGCATGCATGGTATAGGCAGCAGAGCAGAGCAGCTGCGTGCATCGACCCACCCAGGGTTTGTCAAAAACAGGGCCTGGCCTGCTCACTAGTACTAGCACCGTAGCACGCACCACGGTCCACGGGCGGTGCATGTCTACGTACATGGAGTGAGTGCCCGACACGTTGTTTCCTGCATTTATTCATCAGCTGGGATCGGGATCGGAGCTAACTCCCCCTGATCGACCGTTTTCTGCTCGGCTAGCTGGTCCGGTCTTTCACAAGTCTACCGGAAAAAAATTGGGTGCGCATAGAGTCGTAGCAGATGAAAGAGATAGGGCCGTACCGGTAAGAAACATCCATTACCGCGCTGCACATATGAGGGTGTCGATCGATCGATCTGGGCATCGACGTGCATGTTAGTACGACCCAGCCAGCCAGCCAGCCGGGGCGACAGGGGTACGTGCCGTGTAACGCGATCCCACGCCAAGGCCGCGTGAGCGACCCATGAGAGCATCGACCAGCCTCGGTCGCCATCAGCGAAGGCGAGCCCACCGGCGCGCGCGGCATGCATGCACGCCCCTCACATGGGCCTCCCCGCTCGCCGGCCGCCACAAGTGGCAGCTGTCTCTCGCCCCCGCGCGGCTGGCCCTATCACGCTAGCTAAGCAAGGCCAGCAGCAACCAACTGCGCGCGGCCGCGCTCCCCCGGCCCCGGCGCGACCGGCCGGCCACCCGCGCGCCGCATGTCGTGGCCCTGTCTCGTTCCCACGCGCGCGCAGCCTCCGCCTCCACCCGACCGCGGCAACGTACGTAAGACCTCAGCGGCCGCGCCCCCTGCTAGTGCCTAGTGCTAGGCCAGCACACACATGCTTGTTTCGCTCTCGACGCGACGGACGGACAGGCGGGGCCAGCAGCAGCCAGAGCACCAAAGCAGGGCGGCAGGGCCGCACCGGGGGCCTGTCGTGTCGCCCGATCGATCGACCCCGTGATGACGTGATGGCCAAAAAAAAAATCCCTCTCGATCTCTTTCTTCATTCACGTCGATCGCATGACCGCCAGCCCAGCCCCGCGGGCCGGGCGCGCGCGGCGTCAATCGTCGTCACGTGGTGGCGGGCCGGATCGGAAGCCAGCGCCCGCCTCGGCGCAGGGGCAGGCAACATCGCATGCGTGCGCCACGCGACTGTCACGTGGAAGGGTTGGCGCACGCTGTCCGGTCGGGGCCCGATGCGTCCGACATGGCAGCGGCGCGGGGGTTCCACGTCGGCCCCTACGAGATTTGCGTGCGTTCAGTATGCTAGTAGACGCGCGCGTGGCCAACAAGCGCGTGCAGCCCGGCCGGGCATGGCATACAGGTAGTCCGGTACAGATAGATATATAGCAGATCATGCATGCATGGTGGCGTGACGACCGCCCGGCCGTGGACACTGGACGACATGGACAAACTCTAGCGTTCGTGTGCTACGCCGATCATGCTCCTTGATTATCGTATTGTGGCATCTAGCTGGCATTAGCATACCTCGCCCGTGTGTGTGTTAGTTGCGTTTAACTATACGCATTTCCTCTCCTCGCTGAATTAGATACTAAAATAGTGATCAATGGTGACACCGCAGTCTGCAGACATCAGACACGGCCACACGGGGATGAGAAGATTGCGAATAGATTCAGGGCACCGGGGACAGGGGCATCTTTTGAGTCTGCTGCAGTGGCGTTCGACTCTGTTTTCTTTAATTTAGCAGACAAATGTAAACTTGGCAGTGTTTTATTAAGACTCCCGATGATTAGAGTCGCAGTCGTGCACGTATTTGCACAGTACAAAATACGTGCTTCGTGTCCCTTCGTGTCTCTGTGCTGTCCTACACATGTAACCTACTAGTAGCATGCTGCCAGTAGATTCCTTTTTGCTAACGTGGATTAGTACGTGTTTCATTAAGGTCTCGTTCGGTTAGTCCGCAAAACGGGCCGTTCCACGCTAAGAACAATTCCGGCGTTATACAAATTAGCGAAGGAACCATACGGCTAGAAATCATTCATAGGAACCAAACGAGGCCTAAGAGAGTCTAGCGGCGGACTATGGTTGTCCAGAAGTCGGAGACAACGAGAGGATTCTACTCCTTCCATCACAAACTATAAGTCATTTTAGCTTTTCAAGATACGTAGCTTTTGATATGCACTTAGACATAGATTATATCTAGATATATATAGTAAAAGCAATGTATATAAAAAAATCAAAACGTTTTATAATTTGGAACGAAGAGAGTACATTATACACGTTGCATGTTGCCTCCTCCCACTTGTGCTAGATCAAGTAGAATTACGAGTTAGTAGATATCATTCAAATGTGGTAACACAGATTTGGCCAAAAAAAAAAAGAAATCACCAATGGGTAACATCTATCGAATTACAGCATCAATACCTAGGCGGGGACATGAGGAGTAAACGACTTGTTTGCTCACCCATGCTTTGCCATTACTTTATTTGTGGATCGGTCAACACTGAACATGGCTGCTGGTGCTCGCTAGCTCTCGATGAAGCGAGGGCAGAGGACAACCTCTTCTTCTCTTTCCGTTTGTAGTGTACCCTCTCCGACCATTAAAAGTATCGCTATAAAACTCGTGCAGATCAAACTTTGTTGAGATTGACTATATTTTTAGAAAATATTAGCGGTATTTGTATCTCTGAACAAATTTATTATAAAAGTGTTTTCAATGATCTATGTAATGATACTGATTATGCACTATAAATACTATTTCTTTTTTATATATTCGATCAAAGTTAATATATTTGACATTTTTATTATTATTAGAAAGCCAGAACGGCACTTTTTAAGTACACAGCCGGTAAAATGCACATACAGCACCGCCACCTAGCTTGGGCACGTGGCAAGTGGTGGGTGGTCATAGCATATTATTATAGCTATCTGGGGCCCACTGGCTGCCTACCGGTGGGCCATGCATGAGAGAGGAGCTGCCACGGACCCGCGGTGATTAGACAGAGAGAGACACGCGGGGCCCCAACTCGCCCTCTCTCGTTGCAGTCGAGCGAATCGACTACTCTACCAGTCTACCTTGCTACACACCACCCTTGCTTGCTTCGTCTCCCTCCGCTACACACAAAGACGCGCGTTCCGGTTCCGCTCCAACCCAATCTGGATCGATCCACCCCGGAGCCAGCTCTAGCTCGCTATAAAGTCACCCTCTCCCTTTCTGTCTCCCTCACAACTCAGTTACTCACTCCGGCCTCCTCCAGCTTTAATTTGCAGAGCGACCCCCAGTCCAGCGCGCCCGGGTAGCCCACACACCTTCGTTCCCAGTTCCCACAAGACCACAGCGAGCCAGCGATCGAGCCGCGCGCCGGTGGTGGACGCACGCACATACACGCGGTAGCTTCGTTCTCAAGCTAAGCCCGGTCCTGCGCGGAGTGTTCGTCGTCGTTCGTTCCGGCAGCAGGTGGCGGCGGCGAAGTACGACGACGACGAGCTAGAGAGCGAGGATGTCGAGCCGAAGGTCGTCGTCGCGTGGCAACATCTCCGAGGACGAGATCAACGAGCTCATCTCCAAGCTCCAGGCCCTGCTCCCCAGCTCCCGCCGCCGCGGCTCCGGCCAGGTGCTTCGTCGTTGCCAACTGATGACCGCTCAACTCGCGTTCGCGTCATTATTGATTCGCTCAACTCGTTAACCATGCCGTAGAGCTAGCTAGCCTCTTAGTCCATAAACAGTGATGTAGTTCGGTTGAGTGGCCAAGCTAATAGTTAAGTAGGTGGTTCCGGGGCTGTTGATTGCTCTCTTTTCTGTTTGAAACATCTAATGCGCGCGGCGCGGATGTAATGTAATGCAGGCGTCGACGACGAAACTGCTGAAGGAGACCTGCAGCTACATCAAGAGCCTCCACCGGGAGGTGGACGACCTGAGCGACCGGCTGTCGGACCTCATGTCCACCATGGACCACAACAGCCCCGGCGCGGAGATCATCCGCAGCATCCTCCGCTCCTGATCACGTACCTCCTACTGCGGCGCCGGCGCCGGGCTGGGCTGCGCGTGAGAGCCAGCGAGGTCAACGCCGGCCTCGCCGACGACGACGAGCGCATCCATTCTCCGGCCGATCCGGCTGGCCACGTGCGGGAGCTGAGCTCAATTAGCTAGCTAGGGTATATATATTTCTCTCTCTCTCTCTCTCTCTCAACAAGTATTATGTGTATCTTTCTCTTCCTTTTACCTGTCTCCCTAGATCTGAGATCATGTGGCTAGCTCCATATCAAAATGTACTAGCTACACGCACACGTATGATGGTCTCTGTTAAGCTTCACTGGGTAGGGTACTACTAGCACTAGGGCCTAAGCAAGCTATCCTCCTCAGCTCCTCACTTTAGCTCCTCGCACTCTCTCGATTCTCGTCGTCGTCCTCCGATCCATATGATGGCTAGCTCCATGTGATCTCTCTGTGTATGTCCTCCTAGCTCGCACGTACCGCCGCCTCAGCTTCTTCTTTTGATGTTCCCTTCACTTGTACTGTTTCCTTGTAAATTTAGTCGGTGGCTTGGATCGAGTTGGCTAGCTCTCTCTACAGTCAAGAGACAACCGACCGACCACTACTACCCTAGAGCAAATTGATTACCATCATGATGATGTACTGTTCAACCTTTTTATTAACGACTTTAATTATACTTGCTACGTACGTCCTACGAGAATTAAGTGCTTTATTTTTCACTCACCATGCCATGGTTAAGAAATGCAACCACCGCTGTGTATTTATGTAGTACTTACTGTATAGTATGTATGGTTTCATGGCTGCTTCCTGGCGCTCGGTCCAGTTTTGTCCGTACGCTGGGACGTGAAATGCCGCGTTTACTTGGAGATTTAATTTGCGGCAAAATGCCGCCTCTACTTGGCAAGCGTATGCATGGCGTCCGTGGCCCCCGCTCGGCACGCCGCGTGCACTGTTGCGATATGCAAGCTAGCTACTGATACTAGCTAGTAGCGACTAGCCGAGTAGCAGCCGGTTGACGACGACTGTGGCTACTGGCTAGCGAGCTACGTCTACGACGAGCACACGACCGATTGGTGCACGGACGCCGCCGACGCCGACGGCACGCGCACGGCGTCGTGACAAAGCTCTGCGCGCGCTAGCTAGGTGTGCGCGCGTCGACCTCTCCCCCCACTTGGACTTGTCCCTTCTTTTAATTCTCCCACAAGCCTGAAAGGAATCGGTGAGCGGATCAGGAAAAGGCTCGCGACCTCGCGTCAACCGAGTAGCTAGCTAGAGCGCAGTGTATAGCGCTGTCTTGAAATCGACCATCCGTTGCGTTGCCCTCCGCGACACGCGCCCCCACATGCCGCGGTCGTCGATCGATCGGCGACCGAGAGCCCCGGCCCGGCCGGGGCGAGAAGTCACGCACGCTAGCTAGCTCCAGTACGTGCCACCAAAAGGCGTCCGGCTTCCTTGCCGTCTTAGTGCTATAGCGCTGTCCATCGTCTCTGCGACTGCGCGCACCGTACACCCTGTGTTTGCTGTGTGAAATCTCTCGAGTTTGGCTGCACACCAGACAAGCTAGCCATATCCATCGTAGCAAAGGAACGTGCAATTGGCCAGCCCAGAATGCACACGACTCTTTCGTATATACGTGTATGAACAGTGCCTCTTCTTCTGCAAAGCGTTATTTATGGACGCATGTGAGCTATCCCGAAAGCAATTATGTCCGTTTACTTGCTCAGATGATGGCCGTTCATGCACCCGGCCGGCCACCATGGCTAAGGTCTGCAAGGAACACCCCATGACACCAACAGTAGTACACGTATCATCTCTGTGCGCTAGCTAGCTAGCTAGAATGAGCACCGGGGCATGTAGACTAGGGACACGACGTGAAGCGAAAAGAAGTAACACCTCTGTTTTGAAATATAAGAGATTCTTAGTTTGCCTAGAGAGTGTTTGGTTTGTAACCAGAACATGCATGGCACGTGTTGCTATAGCTCACTCCACTCAAGCTAAGCATGTGTTTGCTTCATGACCGGACTTGTGGCGTACCGAGCCTTTCCTAACGTTGCTCGATTTATTTTCAGCGCCACATATCACCAAAAGTCTAGTGCCAATAAATTCGGACGCACTTGCAGCATGGCTACAAGCTTGTTGTGGACTAATTATGGTATTATGAACCAAATACATCATAAGTTTATGCAGAACAATATTAACATCTATCATATCAAATAGATAAATATAAAAATATATTTCACAATATATTTAATGATACTAATTTGTATCATAAATATTATTCATTTGAAAGAGTAGAAAGAAAGTATTCTTTGTTTGTCTGATGTCTAAAACTATTTTAGGTTTGACCAGTTTATATAGCTAACATCTTCTTCTACAATATTAGAGACATAAATTATAAAAAATATATTTCATAATGTATCTATAATGCTAATTTGATATCATGTACATTGTTCTTTTCTACTAACTTGATTAAACTTAAGCTAGTTTGATTTAGGACAAACTCATGGTATTTCGGGACTGAATGAGTACCGTCTTTTCTTTCTTTGAGGGTCCATCGAGCACGTAGTACGTTCTTGGCCAATGCAATGAACGGCCGTGGATGATGGATCCCTCGATCCATCTATCGGGAGTTTACTCCAAGTTTTTTGCAGTGTTAGTTGAACCTAGGAACGGTGTAGCTAGCTAAACCTAGTGCGGTAGCGGCAGTACTTTGCGTTTGGTCGATCTATGTAGAGGCTAGCAACGACCTAGGGAGCGGTGCAGTAACTACCGCTGCAAAGTCAGAAGAGGTCCATCCTCGATTCATCGGTGATCGTTTCTGATCGACCAGGCGCAGCAGCATATGCATACGGAGTAGTATGCGTAGTAGCTGCACCAGCCAACGTCGTGTGAATAAACTATCGGGCGCGCGGTCAAAAAAATGCGAGGACCATCTGCACTGCTCTGCGCCTAGTCAAGATCTGACCACTCAAAGCTAACGACTGCCAGAGGCATCTTTTCACATGAGAAAGTAGCATAGTAGTAAATCTCTGTCCGGCACTTTAGGTCTGGACCATCCTACTCGACTCCATATGGGCGCATCAACAGTGCGCCTCCGTGAAAATTTCAGGCGGCAGAGGTTTTTTTCCCTTTCCTTTCTTCGTGGACCAGTCCTCCTCGTCCTGCTCATATCACAGGCTCACCACAGCTTTATGTGAAGCGAAGAACGAAGACGGATCCACTAGTAGAGAACAAATCTTTGATCCTCGACTAAAATGGACTCTAGTTCCGGAATTTTTTGCCCCCGGGACTAGAAATACCTTTAGTCCCGGTTGAAGGCTCCAACCGGGACTAAAGGTCCCTGCCCAACGGCTACTGCGCCAGACAGAGGTGGCAGGGACCTTTAGTCCCGGTTGGAGCCACCAACCGGGACTAAAGGTATACTTTTACTCCCGGTTGGTGGCTCCAACTGGGAGTAAAGGTCTACTCCCGGGCCGTGGCTGCGCCCGGGGTTGGAAAGTTACCTTTAGTCCCGGTTGGATCCATCAACCGGGACTAAATGTTCTCCCTTTATAAATCGGCCGTCTCCTCCTTCCTCCCGGCTCCGAGCCCGAGCTCAGCACATTTTGAAGCTCACTGCAGTAGTGTTCTTGCTTCCTCCCTCCCTCCATTGTTCCTCCATCCATTCTTCGATTCCTCCGTCGATTTCTTCGATTCCTCCGTCGATTCTTCAGTTGTAAAGGTTACCAATCTCATACTCTTATTTTTTACCATTATCTTATGCCGTTTTGTTCACTATATATATTTATGGTTCTTTATTGTGGTTTTTTTCATTTGTAAGCAATTTGAGCTCAAAATCACTTCAAGCTTGTATATTTACATGAAAGAAGGTTAAAGTATATATAAATATAAAGTTAGAAAATAGTTAGAAAATTATAGCAAATCCTTACTAGTTGAACTTGCGGACCGTGTTCAGGTCGGCGAGGATGTTCTCTACCGAGCGGTAACGGACGTCAAGGAGGAGCTTTGATTCTACGAGGGAGAGCGACAACGGTCGTGGAAGACCGTGTTCCCTTCCTCGTAGAATCGGAGCTCTTCCTTGACCAAGTACGGTGTCGTTCGGTGGAGAAATGCTCGCCGAGCTGATCATGTAAGCAAGGTCAACTAGTACGGATGGTTATTTATTCACATGTCCCGATATCGTCGCAGTAGTCTGTCAATCACCGTACCTAAACGTAGTATATATAAATATAAAGTTAGAAAATAGTTAGAAAATTATAGCAAATCCTTACTAGTTGAACTTGCGGACCGTGTTCAGGTCGGCGAGGATGTTCTCTGCCGAGCGGTAACGGACGTCAAGGAGGAGCTTTGATTCTACGAGGGAGAGCGACAACGGTCGTGGAAGACCGTGTTCCCTTCCTCGTAGAATCGGAGCTCTTCCTTGACCAAGTACGGTGCCGTCCGGTGGAGACATGCTCGCCGAGCTGATCACGTAAGCAAGGTCAACTAGTACGGATGGTTATTTATTCATATGTCCCGATATCGTCGCAGTAGTCTGTCAATCACCGTACCTAAACGTAGTAGTCTGTTATGTGTGTACATTCCCATTCTTCTGTTAATTTGCGAAAATATCATATGAATTACTTACCTGCCGCAGTAAAAGACGAGAACACAATGACCATTAAAAATATCATTGTTTAGAGATCTAGATAATTTTATAGTTTGTTAATTTTATTTGTTTATAAAAGGAGAAATTTATAGTGTATTAAAAAATGAGTATAGAGAGTAGATGGCAACTGCTTCCGGGTCCTCGGCCTCTCATGGGTTTCCAAAGCGACTTAGGCCGGGCCTTCCTCTCATTCCATGCAGCAAGTGTCGTGATGAGACGAAGATTGTGATAGAGTACCGAGTGAAGAAGGAGAGTCCCAACAAGGATCGTATCTTCTACAAGTGTCCGGATCGCAATGTGAGTTATTTTATCGTATTTAATGATTATGGTTAGTTTATACCTATTTTCATGATGGTTGTGATTAAAGTTCTAATTTTTTGTTTTAATTTCAGTGGGATGGCAGTGGACGATGTTCAGGCTTCTACTGGGAGGAAGAGTATGTTGAACTCGTGCAAAAATATCTTGCACAACAGGCAGATACGGCGGCTAATGAGGCAGTGATCCAGCCGAAGAAGCCCAAAGATGTTGCACAATCGGGGGATCTGTCTGTTTTAGTTGAGATTGGTCGCGAAATCCTTGTGCTCCTGAAATGTATTTTAGCTTTAGTTCTTTTAGTGGTAGTTGGGATTGTCTACATTGTAGCGATGCTTTCATAAATTTGTATCTTTTGTGGTGGCACGCATGTTGTATAAATAATTAATTATGATCTAGGTTTTAATATGATATTTATGTCATGTAATGCAGATGAGCCGTTATTGGATGTATAATGCTGATCGCCGCTCCCAAGAGTTCATTGACGGCGTGCATTCTTTGTTACGTGCGGCCGAGGCAAACAAACGCGACGGTTTCATGTGCTGCCCATGTGCCATATGTAAGAATACGGTGGAATATCCTTGCTCAAGGACTCTTCATTCACACTTGTTCAAGTCAGGTTTCATGCCAAACTATATTTGTTGGGCAAAGCACGGAGAAACCGGTGTTGTAATGGAAGAAGGTGAAGAAGAACAATGGGACGACAATGATATTATTCCTGATGGTGCGTGCTTCAATGATACTGCAATGGGAGAAGCTGAAGAAGAGGTAGCCGCAGAAGATGAGCCGGCTGATGATCTTTGTCAGGTCATTCGTGATGCACAAAGAGAATGTGAAAGTGAAAAGGAGAAGATCAAGTTCGAGCGGATGCTAGAAGATCACAAGAAATTGTTGTACCCAACTTGTGATGCAGGGCAGAAAAAATTGGGAACCACACTAGAATTGCTGCAATGGAAGACAAAGAATGGTGTATCTGACAAGGGATTTGGAGAGTTACTAAAAATCCAAAAGAAGATGCTTCCGAAGTACAATGAATTGCCCGCCACTACCTACGAAGCAAAACAAGTTGTCTGTCCTATGGGGCTAGAAATAGAGAAGATACATGCATGTCCTAATGACTGCATCCTATACCGTGGCAAAGAGTACGAGAAATTGGATGCATGCCCGGTATGCCATGCGTCGCGGTATAAGATCAGGCGAGATGACCCTGGTGATGTTGAGGGCGAATGTCCGCGTAAGAAAATCCCTGCCAAGGTTATGTGGTATGCTCCTATAATACCACGCTTGAAACGTCTGTTTAGAAACAAAGAACATGCAAAATTGTTACGATGGCACAAAGAAGACCGTAAGGTAGACAATATGTTGAGACACCCTGCTGATGGGTCCCAGTGGAGAGCAATCGACAGAGAATTCCCGGAGTTTGCAAATGACGCAAGAAACTTAAGGTTTGCTTTAAGTACAGATGGTATCAATCCTTTTGGAGAGCAGAACAGTAGTCATAGCACTTGGCCTGTTACTCTAAGTATCTACAACATTCCTCCTTGGTTATGCATGAAGCGGAAGTTCATTATGATGCATGTGCTCATCCAAGGCCCGAAGCAACCTGGCAATGACATCGATGTGTACCTGAGACCACTTATTGACGAACTTCTCATTTTGTGGAATAAAGAAGGTGTACGTGTGTGGGATGAGTACAAACAGGAACACTTTGATCTACGAGCATTGTTGTTCGTAACAATCAATGATTGGCCTGCTCTAAGTAATCTTTCAGGACAGTCAAACAAGGGATATAATGCATGCACACACTGCTTCGGTGATATTAGAGGTGTATTCTTGAAAAAATGTCGAAAGGTCGTGTACCTTGGCCATCGTCGATTTCTTCCTGCAAATCACCCCGTAAGAAAGAAAGGTAAGCATTTTAAAGGGAAGGCAGACCACCTGACCAAGCCTCGCAATCGAACCGGTGAGGATGTACTCGATATGGTCAATGATGTGAAAGTCGTCTTTGGAAAAGGACATGGAAGCCAACCTATTCTGAAAGACGCTAACGGTCACGCACCCATGTGGAAGAAAAAGTCCATATTTTGGGACCTACCCTATTGGCAAGTCCTGGAGGTCCGTAGCTCGATCGACGTGATGCACCTGATGAAGAATCTTTGTGTGAACCTGCTAGGCTTTATGGGTGTGTATGGAAAGCCTAAGGACACATTTGAAGCACGACAGGACCTGCGTTGTTTGAGAGAAAGAGACAACCTGCATCCAGAGAAGACAGATGATGGACGCCATTACTTACGTCCTGCTAGCTACACTCTAAGCAAAGAGGAGAAGGAAATCATGTTTGAATGCTTAAACAACATCAAGGTACCATCTGGATTCTCCTCGAATATAAAGGGTATTATAAATGTGCCAGAGAAGAAATTCTGTAACTTAAAGTCCCATGACTGTCACGTTCTCATGACGCAATTACTTCCAGTTGCATTAAGAGGAATTCTACCTCCAAATGTACGTCTAGCCACCGTAAAGCTATGTGCATTCCTCAATGCAATTTCTCAGAAGGCAATTGATCCAACTGATCTAGCTAAACTACAGAATGATGTGGTTCAATGTCTCGTCAGCTTTGAGTTAGTGTTCCCTCCTTCCTTCTTTGATATTATGACACACCTCCTAGTTCACCTAGTCAAGGAGATTTTCACTCTCGGTCCTGTGTTCCTACACAACATGTTCCCCTTAGAGAGATTCATGGGAGTCCTAAAGAAATATGTTCACAACCGTGCTCACCCAGAAGGAAGCATCGCCAAGGGCTATGGAACAGAAGAGGTCATTGAGTTCTGTGTTGACTTTATTCCCGACCTTGACTCGATTGGTGTTCCTGAATCGAGACATAAGGGGAGACTAAGCGGAAAGGGGACACTAGGGAGGAAAACATATATTGGTACGGATGATGATTATTTCAATAAAGCGCACTACACAGTTCTACAGAACTCCTCTTTGGTAGATCCGTATATTGAGACACACAAGGATCTCTTACAATCCGAGTTTCCAGGGAAGACTGAAGCTTGGATTACGCATAAGCACATGGAAACTTTCGGTGGTTGGTTGCGAAAAAAATGTCAAGGTGATGAGAGCATCCATGAGCAACTGTATTTATTGGCTATGCAACCATCATGGCATATCGTCACATACAAAGGGTATGAGATAAATGGGAACATATTCTACACAGTAGCCCAAGATAAAAGGAGTACCAACCAAAACAGTGGTATCCGCATAGATGCCACAGACCCGAATGGGAATAAGCAGACATATTATGGACGCATAGATGAAATATGGGAACTAGAATATGCACCTACTTTGAAGATCCCATTGTTCAAGTGCCAATGGGTCAAGGTGACCGGAGGCGGGGTAACAGTAGACAACGAGTATGGAATGACAACAGTAGACCTTAATAATATTGGGTACAAAGACGAACCATTCGTCCTTGCTAAGGATATGAATCAGGTGTTCTATGTCAATGATATGTCTACCAAACCAAAAAGAGGGAAAAACGATAATGACTCAACCAAAGAGCCAAAGCGCCACATAGTTCTTTCAGGGAAAAGAGTCATCGTGGGAATTGAGGACAAGTCGGACATGTCAGAAGAATATGAAAAGGATGACCGAATTCCGCCCTTCAAAGTGAACAAAGACCCTAGCATCTTGGTAAATGATGAGGATACTCCATGGTTACGAAGCGATCATAACCAAGGGACATACGTAAAGAAGAAGTTCACTGCTGTGCCCACTTGATGATATAGTGATTTAATATAGTGTGTGTTTGAGATATTATGTAATAATTGTGAATTCAGATGTTTATTATGTCATGTTTCAAATTAAATCAATGTTTGATTTGGTGGGATTTCTCTCTCAAAAAGGTAAATTAGGATACTGAGTGATGAAAAATTAAAATATTAACGTTAAAATGATGTGAAAACAAATTTCCTGTCTAAAACCAATAATTTTAATAATTTTAATTAAACACTACATTTTTGCATTAACGAAATAATAAATATTAGTTACATTATGTTTTATAATTCTAACAAAAAATAAAAAAAGTTAGGTTATCGATTTTTCCTATGTGCAATAAACAAAAATAAAATTCATATTTTTAACAAAATAATTTTATGCCTTTTATTTAATTTACTATGTATTTAATAAAAACTATTGCATTTCTATTGTATTTAACAAGACTATTGCTTAAAACAGGCGGGAAACGAAACTGCAGGCCACCTTTACTCCCGGGTGGGAAGCCCACCCGGGAGTAAAGGTGGGCTGCAGTTTCGTGGCCCGCCAAAAAAAAGCCTTTACTCCCGGTGCGTGTTACCAACCGGGAGTAAAGGTATACCTTTACTCCCGGTTGGTAACACGCACCGGGAGTAAAGGCACCTTTACTCCCGGTTGGTAATACGCACCGGGAGTAAAGGGTTTTTACTCCCGGTTGGTGGCTGGCACCGGGAGTAATTCTCTCTGCTATATAACCTCCAGCGCCTGGCAGATCGATCCGCTCGTCTTCTTCCTCGTCGAACACCGCCGCCCTCTTCTTCCTCGCGCCGCGTCCGTTCGCCTTTCGTGACACCGACGCCGCTGTCTTCTTCCTCGTGCGGCCTCCACCGCGCGCGCCCGTGCCCCTCCTCCGTGCTTGCCCGTGGCCCTCCACCGCGCCCTCCTCCGCGCCCGAGGCCCTCCACCGTGCGTTGCCCCACCGCGCCGGCCCGAGGCCCTCCAGTACACTGCCGAGCTTGATCGAGGTGATATATTCGTCGATCTCTTTGTACATTCGTCCGAGCTCTCCACTACCGAGTTATAGATCACGTCGAAAACTACAACTTTGGTGTAAGCCATGTCAACGGTCGAGGTTGATTGAAAATTCCAAATTTTGAATCACAAAATCTAGAAACTAAAAATGAATATTTGGAACTCTAAATGATTTTAAATAAAAACATATCTTAAGGCAAGTTTTGAATATTTGGATATTATATGGATAAATTAGCAAGTTTAATTAGAGTGTCAAAAACTGCATTTTATGGTACAAAAATACATTTTAAGATCACTGGGACCTGAACTCATGACAAGTATAATTAAGGATCACCAATGAAATTACTTTAGAAATTAATTAGATCGATGTAAATCCATGGCTTGTATAATAAACACGTTATATATTATTTGGAAACAACGCTACGAACCATCCGCTAATGATCCAGCCCATCAACCGCCATATATTCATCACTATATGATATGCCATTATTTCAAGATGCAGTTTCAATAGAAGAATTTTTTCTATCTTCATAGATCAATGTTTGTTAACGAAATTTTATCCAAATATATTCATGTAGGGTCTTTTTTTTGAAGGATTTGTTGTAGGATATATAATGGTCAAATAGGAACTCAATTTTGATACCCAGTTTGTAAACTAAGCGTTTTTTAGTTTATCAAAAATATCACATGTGATGATGTTAGCAGTTTTTGTTGGACTTGCATGCATGGCTACAGACAAATGAAGGAAAACTTCAATGTTTCTTCATTTGTGAACTTTGAATATACAGATATAATATATTAATGTTGCTAAAGTAATATGAGCATTACATATTTTTTTCCGGGAAGACTATCTTCAAACTTTATATCATAGCATCAGAGATCGCCTGTAGAAGAAGAAAATAAATTCTTATCATTTCGGAAATAGTAATGGTTATATAAGCAATAAGACACATATACTTACATTTCATAATGACTTATACTTACATTATTAACATAGAATTTTCTCATATGATGAATGACTACATGGTTCACATGGTACATAGGATCACAACATCACGCACCAACACCGCCCCGGCCCGCCTCACGTCGTCATTGTCGTCAGCACGCCGGCCCGCCTCACGTCATCGTCGTCAGCACACCGGCCACCGCGCCGACACGTATATATACGTCATTTGTATTCATATGCATTTCGTCCATGCGTTTCTATGTATACGGCGGAGCACCGCCGCCCTCGTTCACCCATGTGTACAGACATATATACGGCGGAGTGGAGCACCGCCACTCTTGTCACACCGCCCTTTCTCGTGCCCTAATTCGCCCTAGTACCGACGTAGTTCATCCTAGTGTGGCGAATTGCGTCCGTGATCGAGGGGCAAGATTTAATAATGCATATTATTTGTAGATTTTATGCATGTAATAAGCAAAGATTTGACGTACTATATATTGGTTTTGTTTTTTGAAGCTAGATGGCCGACCCGAGAAATATGGATGAGGAGGAGTTGATGATGAATTTGATCAACACTGGCACTCAAGTTGCCGGCGATGATGGTGCTAAAAATAACGTGCAAGAGGATGTAGATGACGGGAGTCAGTACTTAGCTCTTGAACAAAATGAGCAACAACATATTGGCCAAGTATATATTTTTTATTATTAGCTATATATATATATTATCATATGTCTTATGTGTGCTCATGACATTAAAAATAATGTTTATGTTTTGTAGCCCTCTGGATCGACATCAACAACTACAACGAAGAGTAAAAATGTTCGAGGTCCCAAAAAGCCATTGGAGGGTCGCTTCATCATCTCGGAGTTCAATGTGGATACAGGAGAACCGGGGGGGCCGAATAAAATGAAATTTGTGCACCACTGTGGTTACCTTGTACGGGACCGGCTCCCGATTAGTACCCATGAATGGAAGAAGAAGACCAATGCTCCTCATATCAGTTTTGTCTCCGATCGTGACAAGGCGTTAATTTGGAATGATGTCTTGGTACATTTCACGCTCCAAACAGATGGTTATGATGATATAATAGATGGTGATGAATTGAAGGAGCGAGTTAGGGATTGGGCAATGAAGAAGATGGCCACCCAGTTTCAGACTTGGAAGAAACACCTATACACAACGTATGTCAAGAAGAACATAGCACCAGATTTTACTGTCCCAGGCCCGATCTCAAAGCAGAGGCCCTATTGGGATGAGTTTGTACAGTACAAGACTTCAGAAGAGGGTGTGAGTCGGGTGATAAAGAACCAACGTAATGCCCAACAGAAGACATACCACCATACCTTGGGATCAGGTGGCTACCCGACTGCCATTAAGAAGTGGAACAAAATGGAAGCAGACCTTCTTGCCAAGGGTATCAGACCAGAATCACTCGAGTGGGGAGAACGTGCAAAGAATTGGTTTTTCGCTCATGGGGGAACACTAGACCAGGAGACAGGGAAGTGCGTTTATGGCACAAGACTGCAAGAAGCAGCAGAAAGATTGTTTTATGCTCAGAGAGCTACTGCTAGTGGTGCGTTCAGGTCCAACAGAGAGAAGGATGAGCTGACATACGCCATCGGGACTATTGAACATGGTGGCCGAACTAGAGGCAAAGGAAGTGTCTCGTGGGAGCATGGATTCCCTCAGGACAGACCTTCCTACAGAAGTCGCCAGAGAAAGAAGGAAGAAGAGGCACAGCGGCTCCAGAGGTTGGAGGAAGCGGTGCGTGAAGCACAGGAGCGGGAAAAAAAACCTTGAAGCGAGAATGCAGGAAGAAATCAAAAGGCAAGTGCAAATAGCAGTGAGTGCAAGCAAGCAGGCATCAGAGCCAGGAATCAACATTAGCCAATCTGTTCAGTTGAAAAGCAGCTGCGCTTCCACGGAGATACCAAATCAAGGGGACACAGGACTGCGCTTCCCTGTGGATGACGTCACTGAACCTTGTACAACGTGTGAGCTACACATTCCGAAGGAGAATTCCACAATCAAGGTGGCTATCGGTCTTGTTAATCCTATCGACCGAACCAGACACCAAGGATTCATGGGAATATAATCCAAGAAGGATATGCTACCATCTCGGTAGATAAAACTGAAAAAGGTTTTAGTGATTTGCCTCTTGACATTCCTGGAGGTGATGGCGAGAAGACTCTAGGAGAAGCGGAGAAGACATTCATTCTATGGCGTAAGCGCTACATCATCATTCCAGGGATGTCGGCTCCACCTCCTCCTGAACTACCTCACCATAGGTACGTGCGGATGAAAACACTACATCATTAATTTGTATTGGCTTAAATAATTAACAATCTGCTCATAATAATATGTCATTCCTTTTTTTGTAGCAGATCCTCCCCCAACCTAAATCCAATTGTTCAATCGCCAGATCATCATAGTGCTCTGTACGATGACATTGTGTTGGAAGACGAGGCTGCATCCACACCCTCTCCAAGGAGGTCTCCAATGCCGCAGCCGCCACCTCCAAGGAGGTCTCCAACGCCGCTGCCAACACCTCCAAGGAGGTCTCCAACGCCTCCCCCACCCCCGCCTACCAAGAAGCCTAGCAAGAGGCCAGCCCCTCAAACGAAAAACCAGTCCCCGCCTGCAAAGAAAGCCACCATGAAACCAAGGGCTATTCCCAAAATAATATCTGAAGAGAAGGAAGAAGGAACTGATGCATATAAAAAAGACATGTCTAGATTCTATGACAAACTTAAAATGAATCAAGAAGCAAGGAGAAACCCAGAGAAACCGTACTTCTTCGTAGCTCCGGATATCTTAAGAAAAAAGGTGACTTCTTACCAGCAACAACAGCGGGAATCTTGTAAGCCGTCCAAATCAACGTTATCAGACTATGACCGCACTCTCACCAAGTCAATTGAGGTGGCACAGAAAAAGAAGCGGGCAGGGAAAGGAGTTGCCCAACTCGGACAACAAGCGCACCAATCAATCCCCCCGCTAGTTGTTGGTAATGAATATGGTTTGAATTTAGGATTAATGCATCAGGCAAACATACCTCCGGATGTCGATTTGGATCACCTTGGTGAATTTCTTGATGGGACTGGTCTCGACCTTTACCAGATGTTTGGTGATGGAAACATTGAGAGTGCGGTGGAGGTTGATATTTGGAAGAAAAAATTTGTACTAGGCCGGAGTCTATACAACCCTCAAGCCTTATCTGATCTGGGGACGCAAATGTACCTGCTAAACAAGTGGTACATACAGGCGTCTACCAGTGGAGACTTCTGCATTGGTGTCAGAATTAGAGACGAACATTGGTTCCGTGGCGATGATGTTATGTATGTTGACTTTGCAGAATTTCATCAACTATACCACCTGACCTCTCTGGACAAAGTTATCATTAGCTGCTATTGCCTGTAAGTAATAATTCTTTCGATCTATTATTAAACTCATCATATGTGTGTATATGCATATAAATTATCCTAACAAGTACTATATATATGCAGATTTACAATGACAGAGCTCAGAAAGGAAGGCTGCAATGAAATTGGTTTTGTTGATCCCCATATAGTATTCAAAGACCCAATTACTCCAATGACTAATTGGAAGTCTGAGTCAGAGAGTAACCTCATGAACTTCTTAGTGAACCAACGCCACAAGAAGGATATACTCTTTCCCTATAACTTCAAGTGAGTGTTAATCATGTCGATCATAGCCTTAATGGCTCATATGTTGATTCTAGTTAATTAATGAGTGTTATGCGTTATATCCTATAAACACATACAGCAATCACTGGATATTGATGGACATCGATCTAGTGAAAAGTCACTTGATAATCTATGACTCGATGAGAAAACCACAACAAGACTACCAAGATATGATAGATATTATCCAGAGGTAATTTCGGGATCTCTAGCAACTATATATACACACAAACATGATGATTAACTATATCTGATGACGTGGCAAATTTTTTATTGGGCAGTGTTTGGAAAACCTTTATTGAGAAGCAACACATGGAAAAATGCAAAGCGCCACTGAATGTAATCCCATTGAAAGTAAGTCCCCTGAATTGCATCATCTTTATTAATTAAACATATAGCTTTCACCGGATCACCAGATTGGATGACAAATCTTTTTCTCGTAAAGTGGTGTCTGAGGCAGGAACAGGGGAACAACTACTGTGGTTACTATGTTTGCAAGTTTATCAAGGTGCTCTCCCAAAGAACTCCTACAGAGAGACTCAAAGTACGTTAAAAATACACTATATATTCATTTAATTATTATTATTGATTGTGTTACTATGTCTTTATATATATATGTACATATATTAATTTATTTTCCTTTAATTCAAACCTGTAGACTCGATGGTTGGAGGAAAAGGTCATACGGCAAGACCAAATCAAAGCAATTCAAGAGTCTATAGCCGGATTTTTTAATGAGCAGGTCATCGATTCCAAGGGCGAGTTCTACTTCGACCCAACACTGCCATTGAAGCCAAGCTAGAGGATGAGAAGAAACTTGTTATGTCACAACAACTATAATGCAATCTTTTGTAATATATGCACATGAAATAATATAATGTAAAATACACATATGCATGCATGCATGTAAATATATATATGATGCATGCATGCATATATATATATATATATATATATATATATATATATATATATTTCTATGCTTGAATTGTGTGATTTAATACGTTCGTTGTGCTTGAACCGAAACATACTATATGCGCGTATAAATGTATAATTAGCAGCGTACAATACGACTTCGAAAACCTATTTTGAAAAGAAAACAAAAAAATGAAAAGAAAAGAAAAAAGAAAAAAAACCTTTAGTCCCGGTTCGTATTACCAACCGGGACTAAAGGTGCCGGCCATCGTGGCATGTCAGGAGGCACCTTTAGTCCCGGTTGGTGTTACCCACCGGGACTAAAGGTCCTCCTTTAGTCCCGGTTCCTAACCCGGGACTAAAGGACCCCCCCTTTAGTCCCGGATGCTTGCTCCCGGGTGGGGAACCGGGACTAGAGGGGGTTCCCCACCGGGAGTAAAGCTCGGTTCTCTACCAGTGATCGATGGGGACTCCCGTTGCAGATTTGCATGTTGCGTGTGTGTCATCTGCTGGCCTGCTGGGAGTATACCGAATGAGTCTGTCTATGTTACATCCGTTTGTTTCAGAAGCAGCTAGCACTCGTTGTTAGACCCATCTAAAACACTCGATTTCCATCGGCACTAAAATTCAGTTGTTTCACGGAGTACTAGCACACGAATTCTAGCTTCTTTGGTAGACGTAAATCAGGCGGCTGCACCTCTAGCTACAGTGTTATCTGGTTCAGGAAGCTCTCGCTCGTCTTTAGGTCTACCTCGCCATCACCTCCGGGCCACTGTCTCTCGTCTAAAGATTGGCTGCATCAAAAGGACACGTTCAGTTTCTTGTCAGAATGTTGTACTGCATCAACAAAGGAGTTAGTAATCAATGAATGGAGTCCTACTTTCTAGGTTCTCAGGAAACTTTGCAGAAATGACAAAAAAAACGTCAACCCTAAAATGATAATACACTTGGACTATGAAAGTAAAGAGTTTTCCTAGTGCAAGCTCTCTGAACATATGTTTTTCCTGCTTAATCAATTGTAAAAAGGAAAACAAATAGTGGGAAAGTAATATATAAAGACCGGATATTGCACATAGTAAACACCATAATTATAGAAATTTAAGTATACAATTTTCTACTTATAAATGCGCAATCAAGAAATGGATACTAAACACAACTTTCTTGTACTAGATTAGAATCAATTGAAAAGATGTGAGCTCCTACTATTCTACTACAACAGCCATGAAGAGGAGCCAAGAAGAGGATACTACAGACTACAACTATTCAAAATTCAGCTGGTGTATGTCGACGAAATATGGTCGGCAGTCCACCGAGGGGGGTGCCCGTGGTGGTAGATTATCGGTAGACGGTGCGTGTAATCAGGAACCAGATGGTTACAGAGGCACAAGACATAAGATTTATACAGGTTCAGGCCGCCAGTGTGGCGTAAAACCCTACGTCCTGTGCTCTGCTATTTGTATTGATCTGGAGTAAAATCTGTTGTCGATGGATTGTCCCCCCTGAGGGGGACCCCTGCCTCTCCTTATATAGTCTGGAGGAGGAGGGTTACAAGTAAAGTATCATATTTGGTACTATTACAATATCTAGTACAACTTGTAATCTTGCTGTGCACGCCTCGATCTTACGGGCCAGGCCACCTCGGATGGTGCGGCCCATGTACCATCTTGTGGTACCCGGGGGTATACCTGCTGCTGAAATGATCTCTCTATCCTTCTCCAGAACCATTGTGTACAACCCTTCGTAGCTTAGCCATTTAAATTCAGACATGTTTGTTAAGCACGAAATGCCTTCTATATAAACGACAGAATCAAGACCTAATATATAATTGAATGACATCTCAGGATTTTTAGTACCAAGGGGACGCCTCATTTTAGGATCTTCAACAAAATTTCCTAAGTCATCTTCATCATCAAACAATCTAAATGAAGGTGCACTTGGAATATTAAAGTAGGGAGTGTTTTTAGTACAAGATTTCTAAATAGTTGCTTTTCCTGATTAATCAAATGGAAAATCATAAATAAAATCGAAACTTATAGGTGAGAAGAATGGATATTGCACATGTTAAATATCATAATCGTAGTAGTTCAAATGTGCAATTTACTACTAATAAATGTGCAAAAAAAAATGGATGCTAATACATGATTAGAACAAGTACAAAAATTGTCACCATTTGCAGATGTACCATAAGAATTGAAATCCTCCTCCTCCTCCATGGGTACCTAAAAATATTAAAATTTAATCACTACTATTTCAAAAACATACATGCGTGTCATTTCAGTAACTCACACAAGCTATCAATGTACTCAAAAAGAAGTATACAATCCTACGACTACTGCTAGCTGAGATGTTCTCTAGACTATGTTCTACTGCATATAGAATAGAAAAGAACACAATTGTTCCAAGCAAGCCACTTAATGAAAAATCAGAGCTAATAGCACTCTTAAAAGGCTGCAGTAGCAAACACGAGAAATCTTTAGTCAAGCACACTGAACAGGAGAACAAAGAGGCATTCAATTTAAGATACTAGGACAAGGACAAAAATAAGGTGTGTATTGGCACAAATCATAATCAACAAAGTTCAAGATGTGTTGGCACAAATCATAAGAAATATTTTTTTCTATGGAAGGACAAGGACAAAAATGAGTGTGTTGGCACAAATCATAATTAACAAAGTTTAAGATGTGTTAGAACAAATCATAAGAAATAATTTTTTTCTATAAAAGGACAAGAACAAAAATAAGGTGCGTGTTGGCACAAATCACAATTAACAAAGTTCAAGATGTGTTAGCACAAATCACAAGAAACATTTTTTTTCTATGGAAGGACAAAGACAAAAACGAGGTGTGTGTTGGCACAAATCACAATTGACAAAGTTCAAGATGTGTTAGCACAAATCACAAATAACAATTTTTTTCAATGAAATGACAAGGACAAAATTTTGGTGTGTGCTGGCACAAATCACAGAAAAGAAAGAAAAAGGTGTATTAGCACAAATCACAAGAAATAATTTTTTCTATGAAAGGTCAAGGAGAAAAAATAGGTGTGGGCTTGCACTAAGTGGTACAGAAACGCCTTGCACTAAAATTTAGTTAAGCACATTGTCTTATTGCATCCATACCACAGCCATCTCATAGGCATTGCACATTGGATCACTCTTGAGACCACCATTTGCAACAGATGTAGGATCTATTGTCCATATTGAGAAACCACAGTCTTGCACTCCTGGCTGCTACACTAGCAACACCAAATTTTCATTGATTTCAGTAATTATGGCCTACATTGATCATATTAACTTGTAAGCACTAGAGCAATAGAGGGTGGAACACAAAACTGAGCCAATATGTCCCTGTGCAGGTGCATAGGGAAGGACTTCAAGGACTCACAGATGTAGATTTTTTAAGGTAAATGGGTATTGGATGTGATGATAGTGGACAACAACTTATTCAGATTTCAGAGATAACTGCTAATATAGATTGTCAATAGGTTTGAAAAGGAAAATTGGGTCCCCTTAGTGACTCTTTTGATATGCAGGGTGGTTCTTTATAAGATTTGGAAATGAATATTGATAGTTATTACAAATTTGATTCAAACAATTTAATGCCAATTATACTCATGAGGTAAACCAAAATTCCACATATTGCATATTATGACAACTAAATTGCGGTGCTACATACTCGCAATTTACACTACTCCTCGGTGCAACTAATGAAATTTGTGTTTTATTTGTATGTTTTCATGAACAGGAGAGTTCAACGGCAACAGTGAACTACAACTGCTATGGACAAGAACAACAAACACGTGGAATGAATGTGAGATTCAAAATTCATACCTCATTTATAAAAAATATGTGGGCACTAACAAACCATTACGATATTATTGTAATGATGAATGCAAATATTTGTAGGTTATATTGTCATAGGAAGATGAGCAGCAATGAGGATTAGCAATTTTTACTGGCCACGGTCGAGATAGAGCAGTCTGAGTGAGGAGAAGTGCCACGATGGGGATGCCGATTGCCGATGACAGACCATTCCAGCCTAGTAGTGACATCCGGGATCCATCAATCACAATGGAGTGCTTGGTAAGCCTTTGGTACCTGACCAATAAACAAACTTGGAGTGGCATCATGCTTGGTTGCATAACAAGAACTCTGAATTGTAGATACAAGAGAATGAACCACTACTGGAATCTCGCTTTTTCTGTGTGTGCGAAAACACACAGAAAAATGCGAATACCATCAGAAAAATATTTTTCTGACGGTGTACCCTCAGAAAAATACCCACAGAAATATAATGACAGAAAAATCAAATTTTTCTGTGGGTTCACCGTCAGAAACAATTTTTCTGTGGGTCTCACACGCACAGAAAAATTGTTTTCGCCCAGATTAAAACTAATTTTTCTGTGTGTTAATCCACACAGAAAAAAGAAATAAACGCATAGAAAAACACATTTTTTTCTATCGGTCTAGGTGAACTCACAGAAAAATTCATTTCGCCTAGATTAAAAAATATATTTCTGTGTAGCCAGCCTCACAGAAAAAAGAGTTAAACGCACACAAAAAATTATTTTAAAACAGTAGCAACAACATATTAAAATATATATTTTCCATACAGTAATTTCCGTGCATGACCAACAAGGTTTCATACAAATAATATCAAGCAAAGAGTTCCCAGCAGGGTTTCATACAGTAGCAACAGCACCATGGGATCAGGGTTCCCAGCAGCAAGAATATCAAGCAAAGAGTTATGGGGCTCCAGCTCGTCGTGCCACAGGGGTAGCTTGTCGCCAGGATAAAAGTTCCTCTTCACGCCATCGGCATTTATCTGCAGTGCAACCAAATTGAGTTTATTTTGAACTAAAAAAAGGTTTAAGCCAAGAGAACACAAGCATATGAAATGGCAGTAAGAGATAAGTATAGGCAAAACACAAACACAGATTGCAGGTCACTGCATTCTTGCAGACTGAACATAATTTTTTTTACAAGGTAAACCTCAAGAAAATGAAAACTGAGCAAATAGATAGAATTCACTGAGTGGATGTGGTAAGCAAGTGAATGAATCAAGTAACAGAAGAGTAAACAACATGGAGTCTAGCAGCATTGAGATAAGGCGCATTCCAATTGATCTTGTACCTTTGTTCTAATTCATTTTGGTACAATCATTTTTTAAACTACAATCCATTTTATTAATTGACAGAAGAATGTACAGCACCACACAAGAAGTTAAATGATCAAAAGTTATGATTTTCAGTTACAGCTGATTGAGTTTTACTCCGAAAGCTATCAAAAGCATCATGCTAGATATAAGTACCAAAACCAACATAAGACAATCCATGACACCCAACTAGTTCAGGTGATTGCTACATTTCAGTTTCTGGAGGGAACTGAGCATGAAAATTTGCACAAAAATAGAGAGAACTTACAGTAACTGTACGGACAACCCCTCCACTAGCACCATCACGGGCCATAGCAAGGGAAACTACCTTCACCACAAATTTCTGTATATATGAACAATAGAAACATATTAGGAACATTGAGGCTAGTTGTACTCTATTCGCTTTACACAATTATAATAACCTTCAGTCATACTACTACACTAGAGAGTATCTCAATTCCAGGATCTAAGTAAGAAGGAACTTGGCGACATACCTCTGCCTCTTCCTGGCTCATTCCCTCTTTCCATTCATGATCAAGAAGGGCATAAAGGTAACTGGAACCTGAACTTGCAATTCAGAGATAACATAACAAGTGTCAGAAACAATATTTCTCAAGCAAAGCAAGTTTTTTTCATAACAAGATTTAGAGTATGAACACTCAGAGATCATGTACAACTCAAACAGTAAGTGATTTAATTACTAGATCACTAGCCATAGCACAAAAGGTATGTCACATCAAAGAGAATAATGGAAGTAGCATTGAAATACTAACTTGGAAGAAGGGAACAATACAACTTTATGGGCAAAATTATACCTCCAATTGCAAATGATTGCTTCAAGATCGTTCCAACTTTAACAGTAGCTGGTTGTCCAAGCTAGATTCTGCACAGAAGGGTAACTTTAGCATCAACTACCTTGCATGTCAAATATCTCAAGTAATTGTATACCATCATATTTATCAAAGTTAAGTATCATTCAATATATTCATTTATCAAATGAGTGATTAATGTTAGGTTGTGTATGAAGAACAAACTTACGTGTGTTGGTGGAGGAAATAACATACATAGTCCAAAATGACTTGTGTATCAGATTCTTGGGTAAAAAACACACGGAAGGTATCAAAGGGTGAGCCGGCATTAGAAATCATTGTTAAAAAAGATGACGTTGTAAGCAATGATGATGCTGTAAGCTCATGGGAAAATGGCACAACAATGAACTCAAGTTGGGAACAAAATGCTAGTGCTGCGAATGATTCTGGTGACTGGGGAGGCTGGGGTAGTGGAGTTGGAGCTGCTGCAAAGCCAGCAGATCAAGATAATTCATGGGAAGTGCATGCTAAGGTGCCGGACAATTCCACTGATTGGGGAGGCTAGAGTAGTGGAGGTGGAGCGGCTGCAAAGCTAGCAAATCTGGTAACTGGAGCAGCCAAAGAAACAATCCTAGGAGACCCCCAAGGAGACCGGATGAGAGGGGTCCACCTCCACCAAGACAATGGTTTGAACTAACAATAGAGGAGAAGAACATTCTTCTAGAAGTTGAACCCATAATATTCCGTGTGAGAAGTTGAACCCATAATATTCCTGTTACAACAAAAGCACCATCTAAAGGACCCATCTTTTACAAATATATTGAATTAAGCATTGCCTTCAACAAATAATCAGCATGAGAAGGCTCGAGAAAGTAAGGCAGTGTAAAGGAACAGATCAGTTATATACTAGCACAGAGTAGTGATGATATCTCAAAATAATAATAGAAGAAAAAAAATAGGTCACGAGCGCTGAACAAAACATGATGACAAGGCGTAGGTATTAACAATTCTACTAGAGTTAGGACCCACTTATAGTACTCAAAGTCTCAGTCTTAAACAATCAGCATAGATTAGCACACAAAACCAGTGACCTATGCATGGCATGTAGCCCAGGTACACAAAATACCAATAATAAGATGGTGATCAAATGATGTAGTATTCAACACATTGGCCTCAAATATCAGTTGCTCCTTGGTTGACCTTGAGCTTGGAGCATAAGAAACAAACAGAGTAAGAAACAAAGTTCCAGTACCTCAACACAAGCTCAAGGTCATCAGTTCTTGGCATGCTTAATATGATATCATCATTGGCAAAGTAAGTGAGGCCCCAGCTTAATGATATGTTGGTACAATTTCCAGATACTCAATCATAGGTGGCTGCCAAGGCAAAAAAACAGATAGAAGAAAACTAAGATCATATCCCATGGTTTGATGACAGTCATGAGAATCATACAGAATGCACAAAAAACAAATTGCAGCCACCTCAGAGTTTATTTTTCATGTTGCATCATTGGCCAAATAGATATCAAGAGTTTGAACATCACAGTCATATCAAGAGATTGAACATCAGTGTCATAAATTCTAGATGCTTCAGCATAAAGAACCCTCACTAGAATCAGAGTTATGGACTTAAGCAAGATGCAGCTTCCACACCATAGGGTGCTCCTCCAGTGCCTAGGGTTAAGTAAACATCATCGACCAAGGCACTTTGCTCAGTTTGTAAATCGGACTAGGCATTATCATGTGTAAAATCTAGGCGACAACACATGTGTACAACAAATAAGAGGTGCACATCACACAGATCTGAGGGTAGAACAAGACGAAAGCAAATGTAAACATGTAGATCAACAAAAATGTTGCCCAGATCTAAGTATCTAAGAACATGAACCCTAATATCAGTGGCCGACAAACAAAATCCACAAATGATACAACATAAATCACCGCACAGAGAGGGGCAGGAGATGGGGGCAGGTGAGATATACTGTCGGAGCACTGGAGGACCAACATGAATCCGCCGGTGGAGGTTGACCGTATAGGTCAAGCGAGCTCGATGGGGAGGAAGAGGAGAGAGTGCACCAAACCAGAGGAGGAAGGAGAGGCGTGAAATGGGGGCAGTAACCCTAGCCCAGGCCCTAGGATGACAAGATCTTCCGTGCAAGATCTAGGGGTGGCGGTAGCCGCCGCGACGGTGGAAGAGAGGAGGGGGAGGCAGATCTGGGGGCGGCAGGCGGTGAAGCTCCTTGGTGCTGCAGGAGGTAGATCTAGGGGCGGAGGCGCCGCCATCCGGCCTTGCACGGGCAGCCACCGCCGTCTTCTAAGGGAAGGGAGGGGAGGAGTTGTAGTGGAGGAGAGGGTGGTGGCCTCACCGGTGGAGGAGGGGGTGGCCACTGCGAGACCTAGGAGCGACGGGAGTGTGGGCGTGGTCTGATCGGGCGGGTGCAGGCGGCGCGTTTGGGATAGGGAGAGATAGGTTTAGGGTTTTTTTTTATATATATATAGTTTTTCTATGCGTGTATATAGTTTTTCTGTGAGTTTTGAAAAGACCAACAGAATAATGTCAATTTTTTTGTGTGTATTGACACGCATAGAAAAATCACGCAAATTTTCTGTGGGTTTTCTAATATTTCTGTCGGGATTTTTGAAACGCACAGAAAAATGATGAATTTTTCTGTGTGTATAGAGAAAAACGCACAGAAGTATTCGAGTTTCCAGTAGTGAACACAAATGCAAATATAAATTTTACATACTATAGATTAACACATCCAGAAAGGACATTTGTGAGTTGGGGAGTCAATATACATGCATTTAAGAATAAACAATCTCCCTCTTTGCAATCAAGAGCAGTTAGTTGACCTGCTGTATTTTTAAGTAAGCCTTGCTGTAGCACCTGCCAGTTGGCTAGACCTACAGTTGGCCACCAATAGTTTATTGGGGTAAATGCAGAGAGCAGTCCTATAAATTTCACACTTATGGCTCCCTCTGCTACTTTCCCATCTTAGTAGTACCTCCATTTTGATTTCACCACCAAATGTTGAACGTTACAAAAGATTTTAAAATAATTTGTACAGACACACCCCTAAAAACTTCTTATTTGACCTTATCTTCCCCAGAAATATTGTGATGCTTACCAGAGCTAACAAAGAAAAAATGTCATTATCAGAGAAATTGTTGCGTACCAACTTGGTGCCAAAGGTTTTGATGAGGGGGAGAGAAGTCTCATTGATTTTTAAGAAATATGGACTTTGCAGGCTCAGAGTCTTGCTGCTGACTGATGTCTTCACCACCGATTAGAATTCCTAAGAAAAGGTGAACTGATTCTCAAGAAAAAGGGATTATTTTGCCTCCAACAACTATATCACCGCAGTTCACATCGACTTGATCCACAAGCCATTGCACAAAGACTCTAGGAACTAAACATCCATCATACTCAAGCAAGATCCCAAATCCATGATCCCTGATAATGTTTTTCTTATGGTCATTCAATTTTCTTATTATACCTCCAAAATACCTATTATTTTAGCTGCTTCCTGCTGTACCTGATGTACTATTACCAACAGTTGATTTTTCTTTGCCAGCGGCTTTAATATTTCTAATATTCTAGAAGTGATGAAAAAAGGTTTCTAGTTATGAAACTTATCATGAATTCACTAAACATGGTGTCAAAAAGCACATGCTACTGAATTTACCTTTGCAGTACGCTTCTGAACTCCAAATCGTCGTGATTTCCCTTTCTTCTCAAAAGACTTAGCAAACTGTAAAAAAAGATATCAAATAGTTATAAAAACTGTTACACATAGCTATGCACAAGTAACAGAGAATAGTCCATGCATGTTGCTGCTGCTGATTAGTTACTTAGTTCTAAAAACATAGTGGCATGAACTGATTTGAGTAACTTAACAGTTGGATAAATGTTAAGTTAAGCAGATGCACAAGTCATAGAGAAAGTGAGACAAAATTGTATTTCATAGCATATCAGTTGCAGTAATAGTACTATTAATTATTCAGAAGTTCAGACATTGAATTTCATATCCTATATAATCTATGACCCATGGACAATGGATTAGAGATCATATATATATATATATATATATTAATTAAGCATAGAAGATTTGTATATTTTTACTAACATGTAGGCATGCCTAACTAAATACCAGAGTATGGTTTAGAGATCATTATATATTAATTGACCACAGAAGGTTTGATCAAAAGTAAAAATCCTAGACAAGAATAACTATGGTAGAGTGAAGGTAATAGTACAAAGAGATACAGAAATATGCATAGTTCAGTCAAACAAGTTTCAAAACATACTCTAGAAAATGCTCCTTTCACATGCTTGAAAGCCTTCACAACAGCAGTAGGATCAATATCATCATACGAGGAATTTACATCCTAAAAAGGCAACAAGATATGTCATATTATAATACACAGGTGCATAAACAAACAAAATCAAGTAAACTTACTACCTCGCCAATATTCAATGAACCAGAGTCATTGTCTTCTTCAGAGTTCATATCAAACTCATCATCACTCTCACCATTTCCAGATTCAACATCAGAATGCATCTCATCAACATCCATGGCTACAATAAAAAATAATAAAGCTTAATCAACTAGTGTTTTCTAAAAAATATGAATGCTTATCACTCAAAAAGGAGTATACAATCAAACAGGCACTTCAAAGACATGGCAGCGAGAAAAGATTCAAAGTGATACTTGAAAACCTAAAGTCTAAACCTTGCAGCTGATCTAAATACCTCATGGTCAAGATGCAGCTTCTATATCCTACCACTACTGCTACATGAGATGTTCTCCAATACGTTGTTCTACTGAATATAAAATAGAGAAGAACACAATTGTTCCAAGCAATTCACTTATCTATAGAAAAAATCAGAGCTAATAGCACTCCCTCTTAAAAGGCTACACTAGCAAACTCGAGAGATATTCAGTCATGCAGAGTGAAGAGGACAACAAAGAGGCTGTCAAACTAGACTGACGCACTGAAACAACATGCTGCTAGTGTAACAACCCGGAATTCTCCGGAAAACCAAAAATGCGAACTATTTAAAATTTTTCCTGAAATATGTGAAGCATGTAGATGCTAGGTCAAACAAAGAACAATTTATAAATAGATTGTTGCATACATATAGAATTACTTGTAGGAGTTTGCCGGAGTTCTTTTGTTGGTTTAGTGTTTTGTGTTGGAGTGCACAAGTCCGTAGCAAATGCTGTTGATCCCTTCTAGAATATCTTATGAATCCCTTTTCCTCTCTCAATTCACCTTCTTACTTTCGAACCTCATTCGAATTCCTTAACCTAACTCATAAAGCCAATCGACCTTCCTTGTAAGTCAATGCCCGTGAATTGCCGACCCTTGGCATGGAATTCCGAGACCCGTAGTAGACCCTAGTGGACCCCACTTGGGGGATCACGCGATAGGCGACGCATGTACACCAACCTAGAGCTCTTGGAAGTAAATATAATGGATCAAGTAATAGAAAAGAAGGGGCATCTGGCCCAAGAAACCAAACCAGCCCAGCCTTCCCTGTCACCTCACCCTTCCTTTCCTCTCTTATCCGGCCCGAACCAGCCGAATCAGCCCATTGCGGCCCATGGACACGCCTGCTCCCCATCCCCCACCCACGCTAGGCCGGCCACAACGCTGCGGCCCATGAACGCGGCCCGCTACGCGAGCCAGCAACCATGGCCCATAACCACATCGGGCAAGCCGCCCCCAGGAGACGGCAAACACCGTCACAGTCACTGACCATGCGGGCCTCTCTGTCATGATCTCCACCTTCCCTATCCTCTGCCTCACGAGAGACAGAGCACACGTACTCGCCCTCGCATCCGCAGATTCTTCACGCAACCTCTATGGCACCCCGTTCCCACCTTCGCACCCCTCGCTTGGCTCCGCACCCTCCACATCGCCACCGTGGGTCCCACGGATCACGCGATTCGTGTGACCCTGTCAGAGCTCACAACCGCCGCGGCAGAGGCGTGATGATGCCGTGGCCTTGCACCCATTGAAATCTTTCCCGCACCCATGAATAGGAGCCCCTCGCTGTCAACTGGACCCCATGCGATGCCCGCGATCACAAACAGGAGCACCTCGACCGTCGGATCACCTTGGGCGGTATCACCAACCATCCGCACCCCTTCCCATGGCGCCACCGCTTATAAATCCCACACCAGAGCACCCTGGGGTTCCCAAACCACACGCCGCCACCCTACGGCCTTCCACCATTTGCCCTAAGGAAGAAGGAGGAAGAAAGGAGAGAGGGGAAAAAGGAAGAAGAAGAGGAACTGGAGCATGCTAGAGCCGTCCGCCGCCGGAGTTGCTGGAACGAGGACACCGCCCTGTACGACTACAAAAGAGTTGTGGCTCTCCCTGCGCGGCCTCGACCCGTCACGGCCTCGCCTCGTCGCTGCGCTGCTATCTTACCACCCCAAGCCCCCGGTGAGCCCCGCTGACCCCTCTGCTCCCCGTGCTCGCCCTCGCCGGACCACCATGAGCATCCTGTGCCCTTGCTCTTCATACCATGGAACACAGCCTCGCGGCATAGCGCCGTGCACGCAGCCAGCTGACCACCGTGGCCACGCACGACTGCCTCGTGGCCAAACGCTAGCAAGTGCACACACATCACCGCATGGCCTTGCACACACCCGTGACCCGGCGCCTCCACACGCGCCGTGGTACTCAGCTCTACACTGCCCACCACGCCCACGCGTCGTGCATCCGCCGTCGCCACGCTCGTCGTGTCCACGCCAGCACGCGACGCCGCCCGTCCTCGCCATGACCTCAACCACGCGGACAGCGAACACCGGCGTACACCGCTGCGTCACTGAGCCTCCGCCATCCAGGGGCCCTTCCTCGTCGCGTAGCCCGTGACCGCCGCGCTGGAGCACCACCCACGACGAGCCGAGCACCGGAAGCGCTGCAGCACCGCCTCGCCACACCGGCCTGCTGCCTCGCGCTGTAGCGACCGCAGCGCATGACCACCGCGGTGAGCGCATCTCCGCGCGACGCCGTATCAACCAAGTAGCAGCCGCGCGACCACGTCCTTGCCCTGTCCCCGTCCTGCTGCCACCTAGCAAGCACGACGCGCAGGCGCGCAGCACGCCGGCGCTGCCCCAAGCCGCCGAGCACCAGTAGGTTAAAAGCCGACGGCCTCCTCTACTTCAAGTCTTGGGCCTCCTCTCTTCATGGGCCGACAACAGCACCAAGAGCCCAGGTGCTGGCCTTTTTTTTCTTTTTCTTTCCTCCCCACGGGTGGGTCAGCCTGCAAGCCAACCCAGCCCACTCCGGCTTGTGGCCCGCGCGTGAGCCCCTGCCGTGGGCCACCAGCAGGGAGAAGCTGCCCAACTGAAGCCTGCCCCTTTCCATCCTTTTTCTGATTTTCAGAAATTCTTGGCCACATTTGGAAATTCATCTTAACTCCTAAAATTATGAAACCAGTTCCATAATTTTTCTAAAATCAAGCCCTACGTCATGGACCCATCCTTGAGTATTTCTGACCCTTCCAAATGGTAAGCCATCACAATGCTTGCGCTCACTCGCATTCGCGCAGCTCACAGACTAACTTTGGATTGCCACCGCGGGACCCTAGCACCTGATGGTCGTGATATTTGCCTAGGCCAAAGACTCAATGCTCGTAGCCAACCCTTAGCCACCTGTAGCCATGACCAGCCAACCATGGCCCACCATAGCCCACGAGACTGGATAACTAAAGCCGTACCAAGCCATAGTGGGCCGTAGTTGGCCAGATGCAAACTGTGACCCTCTGGGGCAAGCCACGTTACCCTCTGAACCTTCGGGTGACCAAATCATAGTCGATGTTTTATTGAGACCTTGGAAAGCTGTTTACAACCTTTCCGACCACGTTGGCAACCTTTCCGACCACTTCTGCAATCTCACCGACCACGTTGATGATCACTCCGACCACCTCCGCGATCTCACCGACCACGTCGGCAAAGCTCTCCGACCACCTCGGCCAGCCTTCCGACCACGACGGTGATCTCACCAACCACCTTGGTGACATCTCCGACCACCAACGAAAGCCCCTTCCCGCTCATTCTTATACTCGCTCGTCCACTTACAATACATGATCTTGATCTATCTATATCTATCTACACCATGCCCTTGTGCAGGTCTACCTATCCCCAACTATAGAATGTGCTACTCCTCAGTCGTGTCGAGTTGTTGCGTCTTCGGTCGTGTTTGGTTCTTATCGCTGATTGTTGGTGTTGTTGCCTGTGTGCCAAGCCTTCGAGCCAGCTGAGGGATCGTACCTTGTTTGGATGTTACGATCGCGGGATCCATCTTGCCATGACCATGATGCCGAGTGTAACTCGACTCGTCACTTTTTAGTTGGCTTCATAGTACCACGAGTGTTAGCTCCTGCCTTCAGCCCTTGAACATGGTCGCAATGGATTCGATAGCGATATCAATATCGATGCGGATATCACCCGCTCACATCGAGCCTTTCGCGACTTAGCCTGTGGGAGATGACCTGGGAGATAACAATCGTGGAACGATGGATGCCAACACATGTTGGTATAGCATGTGGCCGCGAGTTTGCCTCGCCATGACCATGGAGCTACGCCACTTAGTTGCTTTTAGTTGCTTCTCCGTGCTCAAGACCTTGTATGCTTGTACCCCGTTTGACCATCACATTTCTCCGATTCTCGCGGTGACAACCGCACCGCTTCAGATTCGAGAGGTATCTCAGTGCCAGTGTACCCAGGTCAGGTACCCTATGAGTGGTCTGCGCACTTGGTGTTTGTCGCTCCTTCTGATGCCCTGTCTTCTATCGTGGCGTGTGTGCCGGAAGGAGTAGACCTCCGTTTTATGCTGTTATTGCCCTATTAGCCCGCTCTGTTCGATCCCGCCTTGTCCATGGCGATTGGATCAAAGACCAGACTATCTCTTTTTAGTTAGCGAAGCTATAGTCTATGTCGTACCTCGGACCCGTGCGTGTCGACCCGATCGGCCGTCTAGAGCCATCTCTCCCGAAGATGTGTCTGAGAACATGACATGGATGTGCATAGCTAACCCCACTTCTTTTGTTTTGCTGAGCAACTCTCTTGTCGGTTCCCGACGTTATTATGTCGTGTGGATCAAGGGGAAACGTTGATGTCCAATCTCTTTGCGCTACCGCATTCTACCATAGCGGGCGAGCCGAAGTACGTTGGAGCCAAGTCACAATAGTGTTAATCATTCTTGTATGCTACTCATGTCCAATTGTGACTTGCGGGATAAGACTATAAAGAACCGAACCCCGTCGTTCTTTCCTTACTTGGCCCGTCCTCCGATTCCCGTCAACTCCATGACGCCGAATCGAAAGACCGTGAGCCGTGGTGCTTGCTATGGATAAGCCTTGGTGGCTTAAACCAATTATCCTACAGCCGTTCCAGCTTGGCCATGACTTAAGCTTGTGCTTAGCAAACCACCACTTGTGATTCTTTGGCCTGAGGAAATCGGACAACCGCCGAGAGGGCTAAGCCGTGTATCTCTTATTGCCTCGCTGGTGTTATTGGATTTTCCTATGTCTTGTCGTCTTTTTGAGTGTTGAGTGCTCTCTTGCCTTGCGTGTCGCTTCGCGGAGTAGCTGACGATCGGACCAAGAGAACGTGGACGACGACAAGGACTGCGGAATGGAGTCAACGCAGGAGGAGGTGACCCCGCTAATAGAACACCAACGAATGGAGAATTGTACCACTACTACCTCTACATCGCAGGTGTCATGGCAGCACCCTCTTTTAGAGAATCCTATTAGACATTGCATAATATCTAGAACTGCTAGCGCTTTATAATTATTCCTTTGATAATACTTTGATGCATGCTACTACCTGAGCCATTATTATCCTGATGCAACCCACTCTACCACGTCACCCTGCTTTGCGCATTCGCTCGCTTATATATGCTTACTTGCCTGCTTGCTTGCATATTACACCACTATACTTATTATTAACTCCACTTCGCATTATATCGGGGATGTCATGCTGGTGGTGAACCCCTTGGGAATGGTTTGGCTATGGGTGCTGGACTTGGTGGTGTGTGAGCGTGCTGCGTGTGTCTTGGGTGCGTGGAGAGTGAGGGTTGTGTCGACCGAGCTAGAATAACGACGAGCCTAGGGCGAGTCTTGCCATGTGGTGCTACCTGGGCACTTGGATATGGTATACCTGTGGCGGGTAAATGGTAATTGGAGGTGACCTTGGGTGTGAACCTCGGAGAGGTGGAGCCCGGGGTAGAGGTGCTGTGGTGGCACGTAAAATGGAAACCCTGATGAAGATATTCTGGCTTGGTCAATCCCTAAGGACTTACTAGTACTCAGACTCACCGGGAATCCTTTACATCCCACTCGCCCTATATGGTGCGGGATGGTCGGACTACTTGGTAGAACAATGCCACTGCTGCTAGGCGAACGTGTGCAAGGAGGTACGGGGCGCGTGGTTTCCCCCACACCCTTCTGAGACTTTAGGAGGCCTTGTGGACCTGGCTCTTGACATCTGAAGGGCCCTGGCTCTGTCTACGACTCACAGTATCAGCCATCCCAGACTAGACTTGGGATGTTCCATGGCTGAGAGGTAGGGTGGCATCGTTCTAGGCTAGCAAGCGGCCGGAATCTGCCTAGACGAGGCACCGTCGAGGATGGCTATCTTGTGGGTATGTAAAACTTCTGCATAGTGTATGGTTGATCGATCGATACATATGCCGACTTGTCGGCTATGGACCTTTCCTAGGTTTCGCTTAAACTAGATAGGAGATGAGTCCTTCTTTCCTCCCTCCAGGGTTTGGGGTATTTTCCGGCTGTGAGCCAGGGGCTGCGGGCCGTTGAGACAAGTGCCGAGAGGGAGTCGGCCTGTCGACCTGAGTGTGTGAGATGAGATGTGGTGATGGTGGTGTGGTTATGGTTGAGATGGGATGGTGGATGGATATGGATGGATGTGGATGTGTGTGGCTGGAAATGTGTTAAAAACTGGATATTATTATTACATTACTACTGTTACTTGCTTCTCATGCGCTAAGGATGCAAACCACGGCCACATATTAGGATCGCCAGATCCTCTTGTTTTATCTTTTCCACTAAAGCTCATTGGTGCTGACCATGGCCTGCACACATCTGGCGGTGTGCAGATTTTCCTGCTTCTCAGAGATGCTGACGTTAGAAGGATTAGAAGGTCTCGTGCCTACGCTCAAGTTTGGTTCGGAGATGAAATCTACGCTGCACTACGCCAACTTTGATGATGACCTATGAAGGAGGAGCCTTCACTCGATAGTATTCCGCTAGATTAACTCTGTAATAGGAGTGTTCCCAGAGATGTAATATCTTGTATTCTTGTAATCTTACGATGTATGACTGTGATAACGACTGATATATGATAATATAATGGAATCAACTATTGGTTTCATCATATTATAATTCATTCTGTGGATTTTCCCTTCGCGAAAAATTGAGGATGTTTTAGCTAGCTGCTGTTATAAGAACTAATCCTGCATAGAAGAATTTACCGAAGCAACACATACATAGGATAACCGAAGGCAACAAGTTACTAAAATTAAATCAACCGAAACAAAACAACTAATAACAGCTAATGTTGTAGGCCATCACAAGAAAATATAGAAATTGCTAGTAAAAAACAGAGCAATATGTAGCTAAGTGGATGCATAAGCTGTGTATGAGTGTTCAGTTAGGTGTCTGCCGATGAAGCCTGTAGTTAGGCTGGCCACTGAAAGTATTTACAATAGAGATTAACAGACAAGCAATTGGGATTTACAGGCAACCAAACTAATCCGTCGTACCAAAAACAGCAAGCAGATGCAGTCTACCGCTGTTGCTGCATCTAATTGGGTTGGAGTTGTAGAAAAGGAGAAGAGTTCAAACCAATCAGTAATTGGTGGATGCAGCAAACAGATAGCAGGTTCATATTCCATGTTAAACACGGCCGTTGTTTCAGACATCCCGAAGCACAAGGTGCGACTAATGGAGCACGACCTGTCGGCGGCGTAGTAGGTATAGGAGGCCGTCGCCTGTCTCCCGGTGCGGCTGCAAGCCATGCTAGCCACCGACGTGCCGTCGCTGGCAGCAAACAAAGACAGATCCACGGCGACATCAAATCCACAAAAGACTGATCGACGGCGAGGCATCAAGCAAAGCAGCAAATCCGACCTCATCCACACCTACCCCTGCCAGAAACCGCCACGCTAGCTCCGAAAGCAGCAGCAGCGCCGCCAGTCTCAACACCGCTTGCAGTAGCACTCCCTCGCTCGTCGTCTCCGGTGGACATGAAGAAGAGACAACACTGACGGCCCGCACAGGCGTCGCCAACGCGGATGAGGGTGCCACGTCGTCGTCGTCGGTGCTGGTCCTCCCATCTCCTGCCCCATCGATCCCCGTCGCCCGCTTACATTCCAAAATTCAGCACACCAAACTCATTCCCTCTGCCCTCAACATAGTACAGATCCACGAAATCTACTCCACCATTACGAAAAGGGATCGAGGACACACCTTCGGCAACACTCCATGATAGGAAAGCACGGGTTAGCCGGAGCAATCGCCGCAGCGCCGATGAAATCGCCTTTGGGCGCGCCATGTGGGGCAGAGCGTTGCGGGGAAGAAGACGACGGGGATTGGGAAAATAAAACGCTAAGAAACGGAGAGACGCGACTCTCAATGTAAAACAATAATGCTCAGAGTGGATCCTCCATGACAGCCACAGAAACGTCGGTGGCAACGACGCAACCACGGTGCTCATCCAACGCCCAGGAAATCTTATGCCAACATCAACGAAACACACGCGTAGTATAGCAATTCTGTACCGAATCCGCTTGCATCTGCGAACGATATTCCTGACACATGCACCTCTGCAAAAGTCTCGGCGCCAGCTGTCCCTGCAGCTTTCCAACCAAAAATGATTGCCCGTTCTTTGACCCAACACGGCACTAGCACACGTCCACGACCGACGACGCGAGTACTTGGGCCTGCTGTAGTATGCAATGACAAAACTGCGACGACCTGTGTACAGTACCTGGTAATCATGTACGGAGATACGTTCTAACGCAGAGGTGCAGTGCTGCATCTGCATGGCAGCATGGGCGTGTCGTGTCCGTGTTCGCCTGTGGAAAATGTGCGGAGCGCATCCGGTCGCTCGCTCGTCCACCGCGCTGCCGCCCCGCTAGTGCTCGCTCTATAGGAGGCAAGGACAGCGGCATGTGCCGCGGCAGTGGTTGAACGCGGGCGAAGGCGTCCGGAGTGCGGCGTCCCTCGCCCCGGCCCGCGTCTACGGTTCGTGGAAGTAGCCGGGCCGGCGCGTCCCTGCGTCGTGGCCCGTGGGAAGTGGGGGAGAAGGGCCGGGCGCTTTCGGCGGCCCCACGCCGGCGGAGGGGACTCGTCTAACGGCCGGCAGCCCCTGCGGGCTGCCGCCAACCAGAAACCACCGCCGGGCCCCTGGGGGCCCGTACGGGCGCGGTCATAGTCACAGCGAGCGGTTGGGTGCCGCCGAGGCGACGGTTAAAAAAGGCCGCGGGCAGACACAGGCACGCAGAGCGAGGCTCCAGGCTCGCGCAGGTTTGGTTGAGTAGTGTGCAATGACGGGGCCGCCCCTACCCGGTGCGGCAACAGCATCGGTAAAAGGCTACGCCGCACTTGCGCTCCGTAGGTATAGCCGTATAGGGACGGAACTGCAAAGCGGGGCCTGAGACGACCAGTGAAAAAACTAGCGCGCGGCAGTTGCGCTGACGCGATCGCAAGCTACCTAGCGGGTCCGGTGGAAAGGCTGCCCTGATAAAAGTTCTGCTGCAGTCGCAGTAGAACACCAACGCGTACAGATTTGCACGTACGTACGGACCGATACTCTGCTAAAACTAGCCAGATGGCCTGCATAAATAGTCTGAGTGGGTACTCTCACTATGATAATTATTTTTTCTTACTGAAAAATATTTTAGAAATAGTTCTGTTTCTTTGTTTGATCAATCCATCGACACGAACAACTATCGTTGATGATGTTTTTTGGTTTAAACCTAATTTTGTCTCTCTTTCCCTCTATCCTTCTTTCATCTTTTTTTGATCCCACTACTATCTTGTGCTTGTGTAATTTCTATTGGTGCCGAATTAAGGTAGGCTTTAGGTCCTTCTAACTAAAATTATTGTTCAAGTGTCTTACAAATTGTTTAGTTACTCAAGCCTTCTTCTAAATTTAATTTTTGTATCACCTTGCACCACTGATGATGTGTGGCCTACCACCTGTTGTATGGTGACTCAAATCCTACTTAGAATGGGACTCAAAAGAGGTGTGTTATAACGACTTCTAGTTTTACTAGATCTTGAGTGTAGAATCTGACTAGGAGTAGGACTCCTATTTATATGTATGAGGATCTTGGAGAGGACTATATAAATAAGGGGTAGAGGCCAACCAGACTAACAGGCAAACAATCATAGGATTGAAAACTAGCGATCAATTTCAGACATCTAAGATTTTTTTTTGGAAAAAGATAATTTCCACCGTTTCCATTTTGGTACAGCGTTGCCGCCCATAAACATCTGAGGGCGCAACCCCTGCATCCTCTCTGATGATGTCACTCCTGATGCAGCTAGGAAAAGAGCGAAACATTTATTTTAAAAAGTTAAAACTTCTGAACGGTGTATCTATTTTTAATTTCATCTACACCGGTGTGTTCTACGCGACGAGACAAACAAAACTAGACCCCACTTTAATATATTTTGAAGATTTTTTTTCTAATAGCAAACTAACTTATAACATATAACTTATAAATAAAACTTTGAAACACAAAAAGATATAGAACACAACTTATCTAAAAAAAAAAGTTATCAAACACAACTTGTGTACATAAGTTATTCTGTCAACTTGTGTACATAAGTTATTCTATACAACTTAAATGCATAAATTAATATCATAATATATTAGCAGATATGTTGGTAGCATGCATAAAAAAAATGACAGACTACTATAAAAAGTAAAAAGAGAAAAAGGGAAAAATAAAAAAAATGTTTCATAACTTTTGTGTTTGTAAGTTTTGGCATAAGTTATATGGTGATAAGTTTTGCAAAGTGTTATATTATCTAAGTTGTCAGTACAAGTTATAGGAATAAGTTACATCTCGTAACATATATGTATAACTTAGTTACTTTCTAAAAATGGAAAATTACGGGAATTATTTTTTCCAAATAAGGAAAGTTGTGGGTCTAGCCGATGGTTCGCTGGATTCGTTCCTTGTAAACGATCACGGGATTGGATTTGGGGTAGAGGTCATAGGCATCAACCAAGCCAACATAAGGGTCTCATCCAAGGCTTGTACTCACTCCATTTCAAATTATAAGTCATTCCAAGAATCTTGAAGAGTCAAAGTATCTCGAGTTTGACTAAAATTCTAGAGAGAAATACAAAGATTTATGACATCAAATAGGGTTACTATGAAAATATAATTAATAAAGAATCTAATGATACTTATTTGGTATCATAAATGTTATTATCTTTGTAGTGAATTATATAAATTTGGTCTATGCTTTGACTCTCCAAGAAAGTTGGAATGACTTGTTATTTCGGATGGAGGGAGTACGAAGCAAATAGGAGCGCTCAAGAGGATTAGATTAGACAGTTCTATTACACTAGATTCTTATATAGGGCAAGAATCCGTGGGTCCTAGAGGGTAAAGTAGGGTTTTAGAGACATCTTAATGGTCTGTGAACCGGTCATAACACCGCATGCTCTGGCAGTATTGCTCCATACCTCTACCAAGGAAAATTGTTCCTGCTTACACTTCATTAGAAGTGCTAATGCGGAAACTACCTCAGCATAATCACTATCATTACATGGCACATCCTCAAATATTTGTTTCTCCTTCCAAATGATAAAGGCTAGCTTGGCTATTCCTTTCTTAGTGAACCTACCATGTCCACCACTCTGGATCTGCTTTAGTTCATCAAATGACGTGTTGCTTTCACGAAAATCATATTTCAATAGCTCGGTGTTGCCATAGGTGTTCAACCAATTATCTGTAAGAAGCACTCACCGATGGATGATATGATCAATAAAGGGCTCCCTCTACGATTCCTTCAAACCTTTCATTCTCACTGTAACATCCAGGGAGCTTTTTTTGAAACAAATCATCCAGGGAGATTAGGTACAGTACCTTAAAGCTTATGAACTGTCCCATGAAAGAAGATGTCATATCAGTAGAGGGAAGCATCAAGCAATGAAAAGCAAGCAAGGGACGGATCTCTCTTTCAAACTCAGCTTTGAGTAACCCAATGTCAAGCTCCGCGCTGAGCTCATTGGTGGCAATATCCACATGTTGAATAAAGCCACTGCTATCACCAGGTTGAAGCTTATAGAAATTCTTGGTGCAGTGAAGCTCACTGTCTGAATTATTGGTACCAAGTTTCAGACCATCTTTTGGATCTGACTTTGTGCTGAAGTGCCTCATATTCTGGAGAAAGTCACAACTATCACTAGGACCAAGCTTATGGAAAGTCTTGGTTGTAACACCCTTGGTGTTACGCCTTAATCAAAACACTAAACCATATCATGAGCATCATGTTTATGTATTATTGCATGTGGTAAATGAGAAATTAAATTTTATTGCACTAATTCTCGAATTGAGCTCTAATTTATTCCTTTGTCCAAATACTCTCCAGCACAACTCAACTCACTATTATCATCCTGATCCAACTCCATCTCTCGCTATTTCATCTCCTTCTTGATCCCCGGAGCACGCCTCAGCACACTCGTAGAGTAAGCCCACGTAGCACGTTTGCAGTACCCTTCACTGGCATGTTTCGCCATAGCGTCATTACTTCGCCGTGTCATGAATGGCGAGTTAGGCAGCAGCCTCTAGCGTGTTGCACGCGCTCTTCAGCAAACGAAGATGACCGACCGCAGCAGCTCGTAGAATTTTGTGTGTCATCCATTATTCTTGACCCCACTAATGTACCCAAATAACATTCACTAGGATCCACCAGGTCATCACATCCAACAAGCGTCGTGAAGTCCAAGTTGTCCTTCCAGCGTCATCTCTCTCCACGTGAGAGCTCCATAGCCACAATCAAATGATAAATTATTGTCATTCACTAATTATTAGCATACCACTTGACAAGATTTATATCTCCATCAATCTCGCGACGCGCCACTGTCATCTCTCATTGTTCTAATTACCCCGCCTTTACTTCGCTTGCTAATCACCTTGCTAAATTATCGGTGCACGCACCCTTTCCTCACGACAGCACTGTAGCAGTGCAGATTTTCAACACGTCAGCACTGTAGCAGCACAGAAACCACTGTTCATCCACAGCCCCATCGTGCACGTCGGCAGCATGGTAGGTGCCATCAAGCTCGTCCTGGATGCAAAAAAATAGTTAAGCTCGTCGAGCACGTCTTCAGCTGTAGCAGGAGCTTTGGTCATTTTTTTTGGGACGACAGTCAGCCTCACAACGTCTTGTGCACTGCACTCGGATCCAACCGTCAATGACTCCACCTCGCATCTCTATCATTATTGTAATTTTCACGTACGTACAACTCCCTAGGAATCTCTCCGAGCTGTTGCAACTGGACACATACAAGGAAATAAAGTGGGAGACAAGACTCGTTCCAAGTTTCAGCTGCTTCTCTGCTATCTGCCATGGACTTTGAACATGCATGTATATCTAAGTCGTTGGCAGCAGGCCTGGTTGTCATCCTCATCCACATCATATGCCAAACACGAACACATGATCGATCCTGTGGGATTTGCTTAGAATTTTCCACACGCAGCCACACCAAGCTGACTCACCGGCTCACCTCACACATCTATAAATACCCAGCAACACATGAACCCCCCCTCCTCCAAGTCCAAGCTCACAGTCGCAGGCTCACAGCACGCACACACACATCTAGCCTTCAGAATTTGTGAGCGACAGTCTAAAACAGTGCACCGTACACCACTGTAGTTGATCCCTGGTTATGGTGCTGTAGCCCGCAGAAAAACACTGTTCACACCACCGCACACAGCACGGCCAGAGGACAACCCTGCCAACTCGTTTCGTGCTTCCAGCCTACCTAGGCTCGATACTGAACCGTTTGCTTCTCCATCCTCGTGTCTCCTGCCTTTAAAAGGACACGCCGAGCCGCCGAGCTGTTCCGCTCCACTGATCACTCACTTCTCTCAAATCAAGTAACCAGCATCTCACATCCAATTTACCGCTTCGTGTTCTACCATTTCCAAGAACACGCAAAGGTGCGAATAGATCAGTTGGTTAATCAAGCTAATTAGCCTCCTCCAATAATATCATTTTCTTCATCTCTAGAGCTCAATTGAATTTATTTATTTTTTGTGAAATAAATTTTGTTAGATTCCTAAATTCATGATCTACCTACTAGTGTATTTAGTTCATATAGTTCTGTGGTATCTTTAGGGTTACTCTAATTGTTGCAATATGCTTGTTATTATTATGGTTATTTAGAGAATGAATTTTTGTGATGCATGGTAGCTAGTGCACCTTGTTCTATTATATAGTAAATTGATATTAACAATAAGGATGCCTTTAGTTGCTAAGATAATACATGAAATGTTTCATACCTGTTTAGTGGGAATAATAGGTAACTTTGCGTATTAGTCATTAGAGTTAGCTTAGTAGCTTGGTAGATGTATTCTTATTTTAAGAGTTGCTGTTGCTGTATTACTAAGCATTGCATCATCATCACTGCATGCATATAGAGAACGCGCCACTGGAGATCGTGACCTTCGGCGAGCAGGAGTACGACGAAGTCGTCGAAGAGTACGAGGAGGAGATCCTCGTGTAGGAGGACGTTCCGGAGCCGCCCGTCACTGACTTTGCTAACACCGTGCCCGCTGAAGGCAAGCCTCGGTGCATAACCCTTATTTTGAATAATAACTGAATATATATCTATGATGTGCATTTACATTACCGGCATTTTATGGAAACTATATGCATAAATATATCTACCTATGAGTCCTACTAGTACATGTCGAGTAGTTGCTATGCTCAGGATATCGGTAGCGTGAGTAACCTGCCGTTACTCGCAAATGGGTGATAAATATGATCACTCATGATAAAATGGTGGAAAGGAAAATGGTGACCGGGCAGGGATATGGTTGGGTTTTGGTGGGTGTAAAGGGTTGTGTCCTGTGGCCAACAGGGCATAACTCGGTTACACTTTTTCCCTATCCGTGTCGATTAAGGACCGGTCGTTGCATAAGGCATCGTGGGTAAGTCACAGATTTATTGTCCTGAGCGCATACTTGGGTATGGGCGCAGGGAAGACTTGTTGCTCTCTTGTCACGGATCCGGCTCTTTCCGGACCGACTGATGGGAAGAGGAGGTGGTGGAGGTCCTTGCACCACACTGAGTCCGGGACTCAGGAGTGGGGGCTTGGAGTCCAAGTTTGGATGGGGACCTGAACACCCAGAACAGGAGAGTGATGGGTTAGTCCTGCTTGTGCCCGGGGTACAAGCGGGGCGTGTGTTTTTGGGGCACCCAGCTAGGCACATCGATTCGCGAATCGCCGAGAAATTTAGTACGGCTTGTCTGCGGTTTAGCACCGTAGTAAGAACTGAAAGTTGAAAGGAGAAGAAATAGAACTAATTTCTCAACCCTTGCTTGAAAGTAGAACAGGTGCTTATATAGACTGGTTAGATGATAACTTAATACGACTGATAATAATAATACATAAATAAGGACACACTATTAGTATTGCTTTCTGCTAAAGAAAACCAGCAAGCCATATAGCTTATCATATTCCTTAGAGTCGGAAAATTATTCCCACTAGTCGGATAAGTCTTGCGAGTACATTGTGTACTCAGGGTTTATTTACCCCTGTTGCAGGTGATGCATGAGAAGTACCTTGTGTGGAGGATTCTTCTGGTGGGCTCAGACGGATCCTCGTCCCTATCGCTAGATGTTTATTTTTAAATTTCGTTGTTTATCATTCCGCACTCTGATATTTGGTATTGTAATAATGTACTTTTAAGAAACTCTGATGTATGAAATGGATAAGTATTGTAACTCGTTCTTATTATTGGATCCTTGGAAAAATGTGGATCTTTTGGGTTCTCCCTTGGGGTGTGCCTGACGGATATCACCCGCTGTAGCTTGCTTTCGGAGTGCTTAGTGTCTGGTGGAAGACGAATGCCTCCATAAGTGTGCTATTTCGGGCGGTTCTGCCACATTAGTACAGTTAGGCTTAGTGTCCAAATTCTTGACACCAAATTGCCAATCATCTTCTGGTTCTAGCTTGGTGCTCAAGGGTCTCTGGGGAAAAACATACTGTAAGGGCTTGTGATCAGAAAGGACTCTTTTATGATTCATTAGACAACTCTCTGCTCCATAGGCATGGTTTTAAATAGCCCGCTATAGCTCTGCTATAGTTTTGCTATAGCTTTTCTATATGCTATTGACAATTATTCCACTATTGCCGCTAAGACATTTTAACTCCACTAAACATTGCTATTTAGTTTAACCATGATATATTTTTAACACCCTAATTCTGATCGAGGCAGATATCTATTTTTTAGTAGTCTATAGAACTATAACCTTTGTCTTTTGCTTTATGTTATTTACTTAATAAATGATGTAACAAACCATTAACTAATTATTGAACTATTGATTATTGAGTGTTGATCACAATAGTATGTTGATTGATATGATAAATGTTAAATGATGTGTTGGAACTGATGATTCTGAACAGGAGAGAGAGAGAGAGGAGAGAGCTCAACGGTGGAAAGGGATGCTCTAGGGTTTTGAACAAGTGGAAATGAGAAGGATGTGAGGTCCCTTGCCCTCATGTCTTTGGACACTTATATAGGAAATGGCTACTTATAAGTGGCCCATTGGTGGAGTTGGATTTGACCTGACACTATGCTAGCTTCTAGTTGGACCTTTTCTAGGGGGAGATTTGGCCCATATACGTCATGGGCTCCCACAATAGTACCCCCTCAACTATTGGTTATGCATGGTACAACATGAGCTAATAGATGCTCAAACTAGATGAGGCACAAATAGAACTCAAACCCTAGTCACGAGGATCGCCCTTCGCAACCTACGCATGTGTGCTTCTCACTAAAAAATCCATCCTAAAAACCACGTGGGAAAAAGGGCATGGGGACAAGAGCATGCACACGACTCTAGTCTATACAATGCTAACTCAAGAAGCCACTAACTCCAAGTGCCTCGATGTCGATCTTTGCAGTATCTTCATATTTGGGCTTTGGCTTCCTCGGCTGCTTCTATGACATGGATTGTTAGCTTCGCTCGACACACAGGTCTTTGCCTTTGGAAGTTTCTCAGCATGTAGATCTTTCCTCTAGGACCTTCTTATTGTGTAGATCTTTGTCTCCGAGACCTTCTCGACATGTAGATCTTTGCCTTTAGGACCTTCTCATCTTAGGCTTCACTTGGAGACACACCTCATAGTCGATATACTCAAAATAGTCATAGCCAAAGGTTTCCTTGAAGCCTCCAAATCTTCTCTCATGAGCGTCGAGCAAAAGACTTCACCCTTTAGAGTGCCAGGTCCTCTAGTATGCTCCCCTAGCTCCTCTTGGTTGGTGCTTGTGACCGAATATTCAGTTGTGCCTGTTGTAGTTGGTGTGTCATAGTAGCCATAGTAGCAAAAGTAGATGTTGAGACCAAAGTTGTCACTAAGCCCGTTGAGGCAAAGTGGTTGAGGAAGGTGAAGTAGACCTCGGTACCGAATGAGTTGATGTAGCCCCTTGAACTAGGCGATGAAGGCAAGTCTTCATAAATGTTAATGCCAAAGTTGTTGACAAGATGATAGCAAAGCCTCTTCTATCGATGTGTTGGCAAAGACGAGTCGTCGCAGTTGCTGAAGATGATGTTGGTGAAGCCTCTCATGCTGAAGTGTTGGCAGAGGCGTGTCGTTGTAGGCTTCAAAGATGTTGGCGAAGGCCCTCGTGTTGCAGGGTTGACAAAGGCGTTGTTGGTTTAGATGCTAAAGATGTCAGTGAAGCCCCTCGTGCCAATTTTTGTGGAGGTAAGTTGTTGTAGTCACAAAGATATTGATGAAGATACGTTGTCGATGTTGACGTCAGAGACATCGGAGAAGCCCCTCTAGCTATTGGCATTGAAGGTTAGTCATTTCAATCGCCAAGGATGATGGTGAGGCCCCTCGCATGGAAGTATTGGCATGGGTGAGTCATTGTAGTTGCTAAAATGTTAGCGAAGCCCCTCCTGCTAAAGTGTTTGTCAGGAGCGGTGTTGGGAGATCCCATGAGGTATATGGGTCAAGTTTTTCCTTAGAAGAGGCCCAACTGGTGGCTAGAGTAGTGTCATGTTAAATCCAACCCACCACACTCATTTGCGCTTTTCAAAACTCTATTGTGTCCCCTCACCACCACTGAATCATCACAAAATCTAACAGTGTATTTGTCTTGGAAATCGACACGCTTAATGCTTCATGCATATGTGAGTACATGGTTTGTATAGTGACACACATTATGCATATGTATCTTGAGTTAGTTTTTTTTCTATGTTGACAATGATAGAAGTAAATAGCGTAGGGTAATATGGAAGTATTTTAATTTTTATACCACATATGTAGGCCATTTTAGATATTATTACGTTAGGCTATTTCCAATTAATAGTATATACAAGTAATTTACACAGAAATTTACTTGCTACTTTATATTAGGTTTCATAATAGTATACGTGGACAATTTAGATGAAGATTAGAGGTTCACTTTAGGTTATTTTATATAACAGTAGTGGTGTGTGCTTTAGATCAAGATTTAGGATATAACTTCATAGTATTTTTTAATAGCACAAGTAGGTTGTTTTTTAGAAAACAAAATAGTTTTGTTATATAAGGGCAGACAATTTGGTGTTTCTGATTTTCTTAGTTTCTATAACTCTCGTTTTTCTAATACATCTTGTGATAATTAACATGAAGATTTTATTAGGAATATTTATTTTGTAATAGCAAGGTTTTGTGATATTTTAAATGGAAACCTACTGTCGACATAGAATTTTCGTTCTGTGCCGAGGACACATGCAGTAAGCCGAAAGGGTTTACTCGATGGAGATGTAGATCCGCCTAGCTTCAGCGTAGGGATGGTCGATCATACGCACTCCTCCTGAGACGTACCAGTCAATCTGACCCTGTAATTGACAAGGAGAGAAAGTTCATCAGTAATTAAGGGTGGAACTTGCCGGTGTTGCCGGACAGTCCTGAATGTGCGGCTCTGAGAGCCGATATGAGAGGAGATCGACTAAACAACCGATTTTAGCATATTCATGAGAATAAATCGGTTAAAGCTCATTAGGTTGTATAAGAAGAATCGGTTATCATTCTAGATAAATGTTATTATTTGAGCAGATATTAATCAATGGCAATAAGATATCAATAATGATTGGGTTATGCTAACCCAATGATTACAAGCAACCAAACTCTTTTTATATAAAGAAACAATTCAACATTATTTAACTATTTAATAAAGATAAATCTAATGAACATGTTAGATCTCATCTATCACTATGACTTGTGGGGCATGAGGCAGAATCATACAGACTGTAGAAATAACAATAGACTCGACGACCCTAACTCATTACTAATATTAGTGGGGCATGAAGCAGAATCATACAGACCGTAATACAATAATAAGATCATAGGGCTAACATATCTTTCAACCTATCTTTACTTCAATGGTCTCATGATGCGAGCTATTCGTGAAAGTACTCGATATCGGCTAAAACAGCCGATTTAGGCATAGCGCACAGTTAAAGTCATGCCTTATTAGGAATAGATCTATCAAATAACGATCCCCACTATATGGTGCTAACAGTGGGGTGTGAGGCAGAATCACACAGGCCGTGATAACGGGTCATGGAACGGTTCTCGCTAGCCAATAAATCTACTCAAGATGCAACATGCTTTAATCGCACGCTATGCACGATCAAGATTAAAGTAAAACAGCCGATATAACATAACTCATCATTTAAGGTATAGATTGGATCAATTTCAGATTAACAAACGATGGGATAAACAAGATGTAAGACTGATCTAGATCAATCCTAATCGGGCAGAGTGATATTGCTATAATTAGATAAATAATAAAAGCAATAAGCAATATTGATAACTTAATGAATCTACCAAAGGCTGCAACTCTAAGGTAGAGCCGATAACTTGACCTTGATCTAGTTCATGTAGTGGGGGTCGACCGGATCGATGCAAGCATACTTGAACTAGGCAAGAATCGATAACTAACTTATACCAATGTCACAGTGGAGGTCGACCGGATCGATGCAGCCGTACGAAACAGAGGTATAAGCCATGACGGTACTTACAACAAGCAGTGGAGGTCGATCAGATCGATGTAGCCATACTTGCTGAAGAACTCTCCGAGATCTACTCTACTCCTACTCCTAAGATGTAGCCGGAGCCGAAAAAGTAAATAACTTGTATATTGGATTGATTGGTGTCCTTTACAATAGCCGGGATTTGGTATTTATACCCGGGCCTTGTGCATGACTCCTGTCCAAGCATGACTTATTATAATTTTTGACCCTAGAGAAAACATTCCTAATTAAAGATAACTTGGACTCTAATCTTTTCCTTTTTGTGGAGTCCAACATGTTTCGTCCTGGTGCCGAACGTAGCCTTTGTCGTTATCCGCCGCCGCTATCTGAAGAAAGCCAATTCTAGTTTATTTTGCATCCGAATCAGCTGGTTCCGATCTGCACGCAATTGATCCCTTGATGACATAATCTTGGGGGCTTTCGAGTCCCTGTGACTCTTCTTCCAAATTTTGGTGTAAACACATGCCCCCAATTTTGGGATAAAAGTAATTTTATTCCAAAATTATCATGTCTATATCCCTGATTTTCTAGAGTGTTGATCCATTTTCGTTTTTTATTTCAATTTCACACCTCTATTGAAATCTATCTTCTCGCTTTCCTAGGCTATATATACGGGCTACGGCTGTGGATAAAAAAAACAACCCTCTTCATCTCAATCCTTCTTCGTCTTTAGTATATTTCCTGCCTTTCCGTAGGTTCGAGATCATGGAGAACAACAAGAGGTCTGCTGAAGAAGCCCTCAACAGATCCACATCATCACGCCATTGCCTTCGTTGTCAAGAGGACGCATCTTGTGGTGCTCCCATCGCTTTGGATCAAAGGGTTGACTCCGCCCAGCCCACGGGGTCATCTTTGGTACCAATTCGCTGCAAGCTTTCTTGTCACTCGAGGCGACAAATCGGTAATGACGATCTACTGGCCTCCATCGATTGGACCGACCAGCATCTAGCCAACTATCTCTCCTTAGCAGAATCGGCTTTGGCCATGATTGAAGACCGATCACCCCCCGAGGTCGGCCTGGTGAGGGAAAGGTTGGCCAGAGCTGAAGCTAGAATCATGGGTGAGATGTCTGCCATTATTTCTCTATTTTTCCTTGATTTCACCCCAAGATTTCTAATCACTCTTTCCTTGAATATTTTAGATCTAACTACTTAGTTGTAGAGTCTTTGATCAGCCACGGATCATGCGGCGGGATTTGTCAATGCTAGGGGCGCCGTTCTGGTGGTTCGTTTGCATGACATCCCAAATCATGTCAGGAAGATCGCCCTTCATGGCATTCGTCATGGCGCTACCATGGCGTTGGCTACTGCACAAGCCCATTCGGGCCATAATCTTTGATTTCTTCCCCTTGGTTTTCTGGATGCAACGTATCCTAGGGAGCATGAGCGCTTGGTTGAGGATTTTATGAGCGTCGCCAACTCTATAGCTTTCAATACCCTGGCCGATGATATAGTAGGCAAATTGTTTTCCAACCCGTAGCTTGTAATAGGTGACATTTAGCAAACAACTTCCTTGCCTTGAGTGATTTCCCTTTGTTTCGTGCTTCATACCCATCACTTCGTTCATGTTTGCTTTGTTTCTATAGGCAATACACATTGTATCGGCTTTTACTCCTTTGGGTTCATTTTTTGCACTGAAGACGATATCTTTCCAATATCAGCTATTAAAGCTATCGACCGAATAGATCGTTTATTAAGTATTGATCCAAACGCTAGGATAATATTTCTTTAAATATTTCCTGTTGATTGCTCGGCCAAATTCTTCCTCTCCTTTTAATGTTTTCAAAATATAAGCATTACTAGGCGCGCAACATTTGACCCGATAGGGACCTTCCCAGTTAGGTGACCATTTGCCAAATTTACTATCCTTTGATCTGATCAGCAATTTCACTTTCTAGACCAAATCTCCTTTAGAGAATTGCTTAATCTTGACCTTTTTATTGTAATATTTCACAACCCTCAGTTTATTGGCTTCGATATTTTGAAGAGCACGTAGCCGAAGGCAACTCAATTCTTCTAAATTGTCTATCATAAGATTCTTGTAGACCTTAGCTGATAAATCATTCTGCAGCGTAACACGTCTCGATCCAGTCTAAACTTCCCAAGGAAGAACTGCATTATGGCCATACACAAGTTCGTAGGGTGACATTTTAATTGATCCATGGCAGACCATCCTATATGCCCATAGCGCCTCATTTAGCGTCGAATGCCACTTCCTTAGCTATTCCTCGATCTTTTTCTTGATTAGCTTAATATAATCTGGTTGGACACCTCTGCCTGGCCATTAGCCTAGGCATAGTAAGGAGCAAAATCCTCGAACTCTTCTAATGTGAACATTGTCCCTTGATCGGTAGTTATAGTTTGAGGAATCCTAAAATGATACACAATGTGTTCCCTAACAAAATCAATTGTGTTCTTTGAGGTTACCGTCTTCAAAGGAATTGCCTCAACCCATTTAGTGAAGTAATCTGTTGCCACCAATATGAATTTATGTCCTTTGCTTGAAGGTGGAAAAATTTAGTCAATTAAATCAATCCCCCAACCCCGAAACGGCTATGGTGTTATTATTGGATTCATGGCCGATGCAGGTGATCTCTAGACATTACCAAAATGTTGACTATCTTGGTACCCCTTGTAATATTCAAAACATTCTTCCAATATCGTTGGCTAAAAATATCCAGCTCTATGGATAATCCATTTCATCTTATAAGCCGATTGATGAGCTCCACATATCCCTTCATGCACCTCACCCATCAACACATTAGCTTCTTCTTGGTTTAAGCATTTGAGCAACACCCCATTGACTGTTTTATAATATAACTGGTTATCTAACAAAACATATTTAGTCGATTTATACCTTAGCTTTCTAGTAACTTTCTGAGACGGATCTCTAAGGTAGTCGGCTATTTCGACTCTCCAATCATCACTTGAGGTTTCACTACTCAAGACTTCTTGAAACACTCGATATCCTGATGCACTTTGAGCTAAATGGTTAGCTTCTTGGTTTTGTGCTCTCGGAATATGCTAGAAAGAGATGTGAAGAAATTCTTTGAGTAACTCTTGGCACTCATCATAGTATCCTTTCAAAGTCTCTTCTTTGCACTCATATAGGCTGATCAATTGATTAATAATTAACTGTGAATCTCCAAATACTTTAATTGCTTTGGCCTTTACTTCATGAAGAAGTTGAAGTCCCTTGAGAATAGCTTCATACTCCGCTTGATTGTTAGTAACCATTGGCTCAGTTGGAAGAGCAAACTCAAAACTTGCCTCCGAGGCGAAATAATAACAATACCAATGCCACCACCCTGCTTGCATGATGACCCATCAAAGAACAATATCCAAGGCATCGGCTCTATATAACTAATGCTTGGCCTATGATACTGGGTGATAAAATCGGCCATTACTTGTCCTTTGACTGCTGTAGCCAATTCGTACTTCAAGTCAAATTCTGATAACGCAAGAATCCACTTTCCCACTCTTCCATTTAGTATTGGCATTGATAACATGTGCTTAACCACATCAGCCTTGGAGACAACTGTACACTCGGTCGATAATAAGTAGTGTCGCAATTTAGTGCAAGAGAAATATAAGCACAGGCACAATTTTTCGGTAGGAGAATATCTTGTCTCTGGATCCAGTAGTCTTCTACTCAGATAGAAAACAACTCTCTCTTTTCCCTCAAATTTTTGCATCAGGGCTGATCCAATTGTCTTGTCATCAGCCAATATGTACAACTTAAATGGCTTACCTTGCTGAGGAGGGACCAGCACAGGTGGATGCTTCATATATTCCTTTATTTCCTCGAACGCCCTTTGTTGTATGTCACCCCACTTGAATTCTTGATCAGCCGAAGAAGTCAAACAGATCACAGGAGCTGATGCTATTTGGCTAGAAATATTGAGAGCGACCCATGATGTTCTAGACTTGAGATCTACATGTCAACGCGTATTTTGTGTGGAATCGATCGTGCTCCCGTTATTTAATTACGCTTCTTTTTTCGGCTAAAGAGCCGATTTGATACAGCCGATCCTAGCCTTCTAACCCAATCTAAAAATTCAGCTTTATTAAGAGAACCCTTCGATTTCCTGCATTCAGTTGCTCAACGCCATACTCCCATCAGCATTAGTGAAGTGGTGCTTTGCCTTTCATTAATTGTGGTTGCCTTTTACACGTCCCGAGGTGTCCGCCTCTTCGCTTTAGGTCTTCAAATACCAGCTGGTAGTTTTGGCCTCGAACACATCTTCACTCACAACTGTTCCTTTGCTCTTCTCTGCCTGCCGAAATCTTATAGCGATTTTCCTCCTCCCTTTTGTAGATCCAATCATCCTTCATGGTCAACGAAGAAAACCAAGGCAAGCACACAGCAGAGGAAATCCCAAAAAAGAATATGCCGATGAACCAACGTCTCCGACGTATGAGGTGAGATTGACATTTCTTGTTTATGATTATGAACAGTTCTGACTCGCCTACAGGTTTGTTGTGAATGATAGTCTCTGTCCTCTTCCTAGGGCCGGCGGGCCTTCTAACGCCGCATCTTCTGTGCTGGCCTCATCATCAGATTCTTCCAACTCCTACAATGGCGACGACGCTAGGCGCTACCTTTACGAGTGGAGGATGGCTCAGAATCGCTATTCTGAGGCAACATGGGAGAATGGCCAACTAGAGATTTGCCTCGGGGTCTCTCAGGCTGCCCTTCACGCGGCTGAGGAGGAGGCCAGCGCCATCCAAGTGTGGCTAGCCGAGTCTGATGCCATGGTGGCGGGTAAGATAAATTCCAGGAATGCCTCATTCCAATTTCCAATATCTTTATCTTGATAGTCTTTTATTCCTGTGACTGTCAGCCCTGATAGTGTAGTTGGAGTCTCTCCAACTAGCGGCAAATGCGGCCATGGATGTCGTCAATGCGTGGGGTTCCCCTATCGACGCTCGTCTCCAAGACATCCTGGTCCACGTTTGGGAGATCGCCCTCCACAGCATTCGTCATGGTGCGACGGTGGCGTTGACCATGGCACAAGTCTAGACTGGGTACGAGCTCCACGCCATGGAGACTGGTTTCCCAATGGGCGACGACCCTAAGGAGCATGAGGACCTGCTCGAAGAATTTGTCATGGCAGCGGAGGCCATAGTAGACATCACATCCGCCCAGGATGTGGTGAACAAGATCTTTGGTTAGATTGTATCTAGGGTCATCCAATGAACAAAGACTCATGTTCTTTCTATGAATGTACCTTAGTACAACGCTCTTGTGTATGACTGTTTTTATCTTTTGTTTTGCTCTATAGGCGATACATATCGTATTAGCTTTTATTGTCCTTAAAGATTTTCATTTTTTGAACTAGAGGCAATACCCTCCTGGTACTGGCTTTTAGAGCCAAGAACGAATTGAATATCAAATGTTGACCAGATGTTAGGATAATGCACCGTAGAGCACTTCATATCAAAGGTCAAGCGATTAATTAACCCTGGTCAAGAATCTTATTAAGCGAAACAAAACTTCTTTGAGAAATCCAGTAACTCTGAATCGCATTCACACTTTGACTCAACATTCACATACGTCGGCCTAAACCCATCTCCAAGACTCAACACTTATTTTTCCTTTAATCCAATGGCCGATGTGAAGATGTGATTTTTCTACTAAAACAAACTCTTAGAGCCGATCGCTTGCATCGACTGTTGGCTTTCATTGTTGATCTTAATGAAGCCTCGTTCCCATGACTTGCTAGAAAAACATTCAAAGTCTCCTAGTTCCCCAAAGACCAGATCGGCTGTTGCGATGCTCACAGACTCATCAGCGTGGATCAGTTCGATGTCATCTCCATGCCATTGAATCAAACACTGATGCATGGTTGGTGGTATACAACAATTCGCATGAATCCATTCACGACTGAGGAGTAAACTATACGACCCTTTTCCATCAATGACGAAGAATGTGGTGAGCAGAGTCTTGCTTTTGATCATTAGTTCAACATTTATTGCCCCTCGGGTCTTAGACGTATTACCTCTGAAGTCCTTAAGCATCATGTCAGTCTCCATCAGATCTTCTGGTCCTCTGCCAAGTTTACGAAAATTAGTGTAAGGCATAAGATTAACAGAAGCACCTCCGTCCACTAACATCTTGTTCATCGGCTTCCCATCAACAAGACGTTTCATATATAAAGCTTTTAAGTATCGATGTTTGACTGGTTTGTCAAATATTGCTTGCTATACAACCATCAACTTGGCAACTATCTCCTCATACTCTGATTCATCAAAATCCGAATAAACTTCTTGATTTGCCAGAGCTCTGAATTCCGATGATAATAGAAAAGCCATTTGGATATTAGGCGATGGTTGTTTCCTATCGGCTATTTGCTTGGTACGCCACACTTGAGTTTTGCCGGATGCCTGAGCCTGTTCCATCTCTTTATTCCTTAGGCGTTGCACCCTTCTCTTTTGGCTTCTTGTTAAACCTCCTGTGCACCATTAGCCTTCCTGCTAAGCATATTTTCTTTCGTTGCCTTCTTCTTCTTCATAACCAGCCTAGTCTTGATCAATGGCTCTTTTTCCAAGCCGATCATGAACACTTTTATTTTTAAGCGTCGATCCATGTTATTATAATGATATGCATCTTGAGCATGGATAGACCGGTGGTTGGTTTGAGATTGCCTATACTCTCAATATTGATTGCTGCATTCTAGACAGTCATGTCTAGTAGGCAACTTCAAACCTTCATTCAGTAATGTCTAAAGAAAGGACAATTCCAATGTAATTTAGCTTGTTCCCTTTCATACCTCTCTTCTTTCAGTTGATGCTGGTACGCTTGATCTTTCAACTAATGCTGATAATTCTTTTCCTTCTACCGCTGCCATTTATTCAATAGAATCCAAGATGTGACCCATGGCTTTGTTGTCTCTACTTTTGACGTCTTCCCTTGCTCGTATGGGCTCTTTTGCTTGGCATGACGTCTTCTAATCTCTCTATACTCGTTAGTCGATATTTGCATTTTGGGATCGACTGTTCCAACTTCTTTTAATTTGGTTGATGTTAGGACCTTAGTTTTTCCTTTGAATAGCCCAGCATCAACCATGTTTTGATCTCTTGGGAAAGGATTATCATCAACTTTCATTTTCCGAGGCGTATCAAATTTGAGCCTCCCCTGCTAAATAGCTCTTTGTATATGCTACCTGAAAATTCTGTATTCATTAGTGGAATGAGAAGTGGCATTATGGAACTTGCAGAACTTCTTATTCTTCAACTGATCAGGGGGCAACATGACATGACCATCGGGCAACTTGATCTGCCCTTTCTCAAGCAAGAAATCAAAGAGCTTATCTGATTTGGTAACATCAAAGTCATAGCTCTCCTCGACTCCTCTTCTCCAAGGATTTGGCACCATCACTGTCTTCTTGCCCCAATTCCATTTAGCCGTAGCAACCTCTTCTTGTTCATCTTCATAGGCATCATCGACTGAGTATGGATCATAAGCTTTGGCTACCGTGGTACTTTTCTAGAACCGGGTATCTCTATGCATACTCTAGAATTAGCTATTGAGCGCTGCTACTCGTTGAGCCAATTGTCTTAAGTTGTCAAATTCTTGTCCCAACAGCTTTCCTTTCCACATCGGCAGCATTCCTTGAACAGTTAAAGTAGCTAGTTGATCATCAGCCAAGTTTAAGGAGAATCACAAGTTCCTGGTTTCTCGGAACTTTTGAAGAAATTTAGTGCCCGATTCATTAGTCTTTTGTCTCATAGTTGTCAGATCGGTAATCTTCTTTTCTCCAGTCCCAGTATAAAAATATATATATAACTTCTTCTCTAGGTCAGCCCAATTGGCAATGGAATTGATTGGTAATGATGAAAACCAAGTGAAGGCTAGCCCTGATAAGGATAGAGAGAAGAAATGAACTCGATGGACATCCTCAACTGACGCTTCGCCCAATTGTGTAAGATACCGACTGATATGTTCTATCGTGCTTGTACTGTCTTGGCCAGTGAACTTAGCGAATTCTGTGAGCCTATAATTTGTTGGAAGAGTAACCAAATCGTACCATTCTAGATAGGGGCGTTTGTACGAAAAGGTCATCCCTTTTGGCTTTAGACCGAACTGATTCTTTATCATCTTGGTCACCCTCAGCAATAATTCATTAGCTTGCGGATTTAGATTCCTCTGCACCTACTAACCCATCTGTGGATTGGAATCCTGTGTGCCTTGATATCCTAGATTTGGCATCATGTGGAGGGTGTTATAATCTGTGCCATAGTGATACCCTTGTGGAATCTCAATCTACTGCGTCCTTTGCTGGCTTGCTGCTTGAAGTCTCTGATTATAGACATAAGGATCTATATCTCTATGGATCCTTTGAATTGATGGTGCTATTTTTTGAGCCGACAACGATATGTGGCCTGATGTGCCAAAATTGATCACTTGGTTTTGACTTTGCCCCGCCGGCTGTTGCACATGCTGTACTGATGGTCTAGGATTATACTATGTCTGATTTGCAGTAGTTCCTTGAGTTTATTTAGATGAACCCTGAACTGTCTAGACATCACCACTACCAGCTGGTGCTACTTCTTGATGGCTGGTATCGACTTGATTGGTCCCTTGGGTCGACAGATCTAGAATGTTGTAATAAGCCAGCCCATCTTGACCAACTAGAAACCCATGAATCGCCTCTCTCATGGCATTGTGGAATATGTCAACGAAAGCTTCATTATGGCATCATGAATAGATTTGTCTACAACTTCCTTAAAGAAACGCCTATCTTTAGCTTCAGTTGTATCTGTCTGCCCATGTAATAGAACTCTTGGTAGTGAAAATTTCTGAACAATTGTGTTGTCACGTGTTTTGGTGTAGGACAACAAACATTTATTCTGAAACTCTTCTATAGCTTTGCTGATGATACCCTTATCCCCATCAGGTAGATCTTCATAATGCAGCATAAGGATGTTGTCGTTGTTGTGAACCGCCATGAAAATTGTGGGGTCCCACCAGGCGTGCCAGGAACATGTGTCGACACAGAATTTTCGTTCCGTGGACACACGCAGCAAGCCAGAAGGGTCTGAAATCAACAACCAAATGCCACGCTTTTCAGCAGCTTATTCTGGCCACGTTTATTCCCATAGCTCCCATTTGTACTAAAAAGCAAAAGCTAGATCAGACCAGCTTATTTTGATCGTCACTTTTACTCTATTTGTGCAGCTTATCTGGAAAGCGTTTCCCAGATAAGCTGTATCAAACAGGGCCAAAGCATCAAGATTTTAGCCCGATCAAGTAGCAAGCGCACCTTCATCCCTACGCCTACAGTCTCTGATGTTTTCTCCGAGAGGCTACTGTTTACACCAAAATTTGGGAAGAAGAACGTATGAACTTGAAGCTTCTAGGATTGTGTCATCAAGAAATTGATTAGATGTGAATCAGTATCAACTAACTTAGATGTGATATCATAATCAACTATTTTATGGATGATGTTAGCAGACAGCGTTAATGGGCTATACTTGAGTGGCACCAGGAAGATGTGTCATACTTTACAAATAAGAAAAAGTGGGGTCTAGGTTATTATTAAGTTAGGAAGTTTTTTTTTATTCGAAGAATTATAATGAGTCATATTTGAGTAGGATTTGTGGCAGAACCTCCTAAGAAATTGGGCCCATGTGCACCTATCATTGTCTTAACAGACCTCGGATAGCGTTCACGAGTTCCCAACAACTTAACAGGTCTGTTGGGTGTCCTCGGGAAACCCAAATCATCCACGATTCTCTTTTCAAACAGGATCCCAATCACAGACATTGCAGATTACAACAGTTTATTCCAATATATACATCAGAGTAAAAGATAGCGGAAGTCTTAAGCTAACATAGGTTACAAACCAGTTGTTTTCAAACTTACAATACCATAAGCTTCATACAACCATAGTAGCGGGATAATATTACATTAACTTTATTAATCATACAAACTAGTGCCTTGTCCAAAGGCCATTCATCACTCCTCATCATCATTGACTTCAAATACAGACCTGCAGCAGGGACCAAAACAAGCCTGCGCATGTGACTCACCTGCAACAAGGGTTAACAAACCCTGAGTACAAAAGTACTCAACAAGACTAACCCGACGTAACATGGGTGTAAGACTTTTTAAATATGTAGGGATTGGGACAAGGTAAGGATGTAGCAAGATTCAAAAGTTCTTTGCCAAAAGCTTACTATTCTTCATCCTATTTTCAAGTTTTACCCCTAAGTCCTTTTAGTTCATTATCTTAACTAGTGTACATTTACTATATTCCATTCCTTCTCATTCCATTCTTTTCTCATATTTTAGTAATTCACTAGTCCTGCATTGCTTCTGTAATGAATCGAGTCTCCATATCCGTGGAGCACTAGCAATTCAAATTGATTCAAGTCCCAGCTAGGGATTCCTTATCACACGACATATGTAGAACTTAATCTTGCATATATCAACCTTGCTACCGGATCCTCCTATACTAAGCCGTCTCCACGCCACCCGAGAGCACAACACACCTCAAATCCGGCCACATTCCAGCCATGAGGGTACACGCTACTCCCGCCATCTCTCCACTCCCAGTGCGTGGCCATTTGTCTTAGTATCAGATTAGCCGAAGTAGGCTTACCGGAGTATGTGACCAGTACTACAAAGTGTCTTGTTCAGAAGATCCACAATGAGTGGCCTTTAAGCGACATAGCCGGCAACATTACCCAACATTCAAGATAAGTCACCCGACTAGTCTCTAGTTCATTCTACATTCTTTCTTTCTTTGGCCAGTATGCTATCTTTGATTGTATCAAAACTTTTACTTTAAAAGCCTACCATAAAGCATTCTAAGCATACTACGCCTTTATAAATGAAAACATCTTCAAGGATGGTAAACAATTATCAAGGTAGGTAATGCATCAAGTAGGAAACATTTGAATAAATTAACTTAATGCAATAAGTAACATAGGTAATAAACTTTTCAAAGTAAACAAGGTAATGGTTTAATGCATAAACCGGGGCTTGCCTTCGTTGACGATCTCAGGTTCCGGATCAGTACCACAATTATTGAATCCCGTGACAACCGGGGATTCTTCCAGAAGTTGCTCAACTAGAATCGTTTCACTCTCGGATTCTATATGAAATAATAGCATATGCTTCAACATGATGATAATGTAAACATGATGCTTTCATGGTGCATGAAATATAACAACACCTTGAATACAACTTTCCTTCATGATACAGTTACAAGCCAAATTAACTAAACCATATTCGTAACGGATGTGACCATGCCAGCACTGACCACTTCGGCGAGCTCTCCAACCACTTCGGTGAACTCTCCGACCACTACGGCGAACTCTCCGACCACTACGGTGAATTCTCTGACCACTACGGTGAACTCCCGGACCACTACGGTGAACTCTCTGACCACTACGGCGAATTCTCCGACCACTACAGCGAATTCTCCAACCAAACTGATCTTGAACCCTACTGGTCACAAAACATGACCAAAACCAGATCAAACATTAATCAAACACTTAGGGTTTGCTTTTATTTATTTTTGAATTAATTTGGAAATAAGCCCAAAAATGAACTTGTTCCAAATGACCTCAAAATTTTATGTAAGCTTCCTCATGACAAATTAGTGTACCAAAACAAATTTCATAATTTTTGGAATTATACAGTGGCCTATAAAAATCATGGAAATTGCATTTATTAATTAATGGACTGAATATTTGAACATTAAAAATTTATTCAAATTTCAAGTTTCATATTTTTAAACCATACTAGAGCATGTACAGAAGCTACACACAAAATTTCAGAATTTTTGGAGCTATGATTATTTCCCTACAAATTCCTAAAGATTTAGCACTATTTAAAATCAGAAAATAAACAAAACTCACTATTCTCTCTCTTGCTCTCACTGACAGCCGGCCCCCACCTGTCATCCCTAACCTCGGGCATTGACTGTGGCTTCGACGGCGCTGACCGGTGCAAACTCGCCAATGGTGAGCCCAACAGCGACGGCCAAAGCACTAACATGTTCACAAGAGCTAGGCACATCGATTAGTGGCACTTTGGAGGTCGATTACGACATGGAACAAGGCTTACACCGGCCATGGCGGACACGGTGGCACGACAACATTACGTCGACAAAACAAGGCCAGTAACGGTGAAACAGAGAGTTTAGGAAGCATCAGTGGCTCACCCCGATCGTGTTGTAGCAACAAGCGAGACTAGAGAAGCCAAGGTGACGAGTCTCGACGGTGACCGGGATCACGGCGAGCGGACCTCGTCGACGACAGCGTTTCGGTGACTGCAGTGGGCAAAATGAGTAGGCAAGAGTGGAATGAGCACTATAGCATCGAGACGAATTGATAGAGTCAACCAGCAAGGGCAACGGCTCACCGGACGAGGCTGGCCACGGGGAATCGGAGCTTCCGTTGAGGTCACCGGCCGCGAGGAAGATGAACGTGTACCGTGAGCTCTCAGCGAAATTAGGTGGTAGCAACAGCTCGGTCGGATGTGCAAGGAGCAAGCGGAACTAGAACATGGCTTTTCCTAGGCTATCTTGCGCTGAGGAGGCGAGGGAAGCTCGCCGGAGTCGAGACAGCGGCGTCAGGAAAACAGAGAGGAGAAAGAAAAGTGAACGGCGTCGAGAAAACAGAGACGGCGGACTCGACACACAGCGTGCTCCATACGCCAGCGCAAAGCCAAGGGCGGTCGTAGGCACGCCTGGAAGGCCGGAGAAAGGACGCCGGCGGTGAGGCGGTGGCGCCCTGAAGTTATTTGAATTTTTGAAATAATTACAGATTTGCCACTGAGTTCATTTTACAAATTACTCCCAATTTTTCTAAAGAAGTTGAAAATCTCCAAAAATGAAAGTTGCTCAACTTTTCAAACTCTACAACTTTGCTTCAAGGAATATTTTCAAATTCGGCCTCCCTTTTGAATTTGAATTTGGGGTGCATTTAAGCATTTGAATCATTTCAAAATTACTCCAAATTTTATATGTAAACTTGAAAAACTTTGAATACCAAAGTTGATCCTTATAAAATAATCTTCAACTTTGCTTTTTGTCTCAACTCCAAATTCCAAATGGATTTTGAATTAGACAAAAGGGGCAAAAAGGACTTTTAGGATTTGAATTTGAATTCAAATTTGATTTGTTTACCTTTTTACTTTAACTTTGATTTTTGACCAGTAACATGGCCCATTAGGGTTATTTGGGTCAAATGACACATGGCCTCACATGATCACATGAAATTTGACCCTTGTGGTCATGATCTTTATTTAGGGTTTTGAATCACATCACATAAAATAACAACATTATGAAATAAAGCTTATTTAGTGAATGCATTCAAAATTTTCTACTTTATGAATGCTTTGCAATGCACATGATGACATGTCAAATTTTAGTGCTAGGTCAAAACACCAGAGGTGTTACAACCCTTCCCCCTTAAAGAAATCTCGTCCCGAGATTTAAAACTTAAGGCTAAGTAATGGAAAAGGAAATGTGTCAAGCTAACACTTCACAACTTTATTCAAAAGGCTAGTAAGGGGGTTTTCCATTCTATTGACAAACGAGACAAGTTACAATATAGACAAGGTATTGCAACTAGATAGAAGCAAAGAAGTCAGGAAAATTATCTTCTAAGTAATCCTCGGACTCCCAAGTAACTTCATCTTCAGTGTGTTGATTCCATTGTACTTTATAGAACTTGATTGTACGTCTTCGAGTGACTCGATCCTTCTGATCTAAAACTCTAATGGGGTACTCGGCATAAGTCAAGTTAGATTCTAGTTCTACATCACCAAAGTCAACCACTTGGTCAGGTACTTGAAGACACTTCTTTAACTGAGATACATGGAAGATATCATGCACAGCTGACATGTGAGCTGGTAGCTTGATGCGATAGGCGACTGGTCCACATCGTTGTTGGATTTGAAAAGGACCTACATAATGGGGCACCAACTTTCCCCGAATCCCAAAACAATGAACTCCCTTCATCGGTGATACCTTGAGGTAGACATGATCTCCCACTTTGAATTCTAGCGGTCGTCTCCTCTTATCAGCATAGCTTTTCTATCGGGATTGAGCTATCTTCATATTAGCTTGTATGAGTTTAACTTTCTGTTCAGCTTCCTTGACCACATCCAGTCCAAAGAACCAATGTTCTCCAGCTTCTGACCAATTTAAAGGTGTCTGACATCTACGGCCATATAATGCTTCAAATGGTGCCATTTTAATGCTCTCTTGATGGCTATTGTTATATGAGAATTCAGCTAAAGGAAGGCATTCATCCCATTTAGCACCAAAGTAAAGGACACATGCTCTCAACATATCTTCAAGAATTTGATTTACCCTTTCAGTCTGTCCATTAGTTTGCGGATGATAAGTAGAACTACGGATAAGTTTAGTTCCCAAAGACTCATGTAGACTTTTCCAAAACTTGGATATGAACAATGACCCTCTGTCAGAGACAATGGTCTTGGGTGCCCCATGCAGACTAAAAATTCTATCAAGGTAAAGCTTTGCATACTGCTCCGCTAGATATTTATCTCGAACTGGTAAGAAATGAGCTATCTTGGTTAGGCGATCAACAATAACCCATATTGAATTGTAGCCTGCAGATGTCCTGGGCAATCCCATGATGAAGTCCATACAAATATCTTCCCACTTCCAAGATGGAACTGGCAACGAATGTAATGGACCTGCAGTCTTCATATGAACCGCTTTGACTCTCTGACAAATATCACACTTGGCTACATATTGAGCTATTTCTATTTTCATTTTTGTCCACGAATATGTCTTTCTCAGATCATGATACATTTTATTGCTACCCGGATGAATGGAGTATCTTGTAGAATGAGCTTCATCAAGAATCTGCTTTCGTAGCTCCGGATTCTTGGGTACTACCAATCTATCCTTGAACCACACAACATCTGATTCATCAATCTTGAAAAATGTTGGTTTTCTAGATCTGACTTTGTCCTTGATATGGGCTATGCCCTTACTTTTCTGTTGAGCATCAATGATCTGATCTTTGATAGTGGACTCAATTACAATATTGGACAGGGAACCTTGTTCTATGATTTGTAAATTCAGATGCTCCATCTCTTGACACAATGTTCGTTGCATAGGTTTTACAATCAGACAATGACAATGACTCTTGTGACTCAGGGCATCGACAACCACATTAGCCTTGCCCGGATGATAATGCACTTCTAAGTCATAATCCTTGATAAGTTCCAACCATCTTCTTTGCCTCATATTCAACTTTGACTGAGTGAAGATGTATTTCAAACTTTTGTTATCCGTATAGATATGACAGATATTGCCTAATAAATAATGTCGCCAAATCTTGAGCGCATGAACAACGGTGGCTAATTCAAGATCATGGGTGGGATAATGTTCTTCATGCTTCTTGAGTTGTCTGGAAGCGTATGCTATGACTCTGCCTTCTTGTATAAGAACATAACCAATACCAATTCCAGATGCATCACAATAGATATCAAATGGCCTCTCGATATCAGGTTGTGCTAATACTGGTGCAGTTGTCAATAACTTCTTCAATGTCTGAAAGGCCTTCTCACAATCTGTTGACCAAACAAACTTAGTTTGATTTTTCAGCAATATAGTAATTGACTTCGAAATTCTAGAGAAGTTAGGGATGAACCGACGATAATACCCTGCCAACCCCAGAAAACTACGAACCTGATGAACAGTGATAGGTGCTTTCTAGTTAAGGACTTCTTCTACCTTGCTCGGATCAACAGCTATACCTTCAGTAGATAGCACATGACCCAGAAATTGTACCTCCTCTAACCAAAATGCACTTTTACTGAATTTGGCATATAGTTGGTGATCTCTTAATCTTTGTAGAACAATACGGAGATGTTCCGCATGTCCCTCTTTGCTCTTAGAATAAATAAGGATGTCATCAATGAACACCACTACAAACTTATCCAACTCGGGCATGAAAACTGAGTTCATCAGGTACATGAAATGAGCCGAGGCATTGGTCAGCCCAAAAGACATGACTAGATACTCATATAGACCATATCGGGTAGTAAACGTTGTCTTCGGCACATCTTCTCATCTGATCTTAATCTGGTGATAGCCTGATCTTAAGTCTATCTTTGAGAACACCTTAGCTCCCGCAAGTTGATCAAAAAGCAAATCAATTCGGGGTAAGGGGTATTTGTTCTTTATGGTGACTTCATTTAACGGCCGATAGTCAACACATAACCTTAAGGTTTGGCCCTTCTTCTTCACGAAGATAGCAGGGCATCCCCAAGGTGATGAACTAGGTTGAATGAAACCCTTGTCTAACAACTCTTGTAGTTTCATTTTTAATTCTGCTAGTTCTTTGGGTGGCATCCTATATGCTCTTCTGGACACTAGTGTTGTCCCTGGTTTTAGATCAATTCTGAACTCTACATCTCGGTCTGGTGGCAGACCAGGCAGATCATCAGGAAAGACATCCATAAACTCACATACCACTGAAATTTTCTTGGCTTCTTCAACAATAGTTGCACAGACTGTTCCCACTATACTCTTAGGAAAGGGAAGTTGGATGAGAAGTTAGGTTTTGCTGTCAGGTGCATTTACCCTTATGGTTCTACGCAGGACATCTATGATAGCCCCGTGTTGGGTTAACTAGTTCATACCAAGGATCACATCTATATCTTGATCCTTTAATATCAGCATATTGGTAGGGAACTCATAACCTCCCAAATCAATAGGTACATGCTGAACTACCTCCCTTGTACAGATTCGTCCCCCGAGTGACTGTATATGATAGGGTTCTTTTGTTTCCCCAATAGTTATCCCATGCTTCACAACAAATGTACGATTGATGAATATATGGGATGCACCAGAATCAAATAAGGTAATTGCAGGATGCTTAGCAATGGGAAACATACCCATCATCACTGGTTCTCCTTCTAGAATGGATTCCACCTGAGTATAGAAGACCCTTCCAGTTTTCTTTTCAGCCTGACCCTTCTGATTATTCTGAGCATTGCCCTTATACTGATTTTGAGCTTGATTAATAGGGGCTTTGGGTGCATCAGGATTGTACTTCCTGGGATATGGGCATTCTCGAGAAAAGTGTCCGGGTTTACCACAATTATAGCATGGATAATTGTGATTCTGGGGAGTAGCATTGCGGTTTGCATTATTTGTATTATTTTGCCGCTGCGGTGCTTGATGAGGGTAAGGCGTATTAGTTGCAGGGCAAATAAAGATTTGCTGCCTGCCTTGGCCTTGTTATGTGCAGAATGGTGCACGGCCATGATTCTAAGGGTGGTAGACTATCTTCTGACGCTTGCCACTTGATGATCCGGAAGTAGATATTTTCTTTTTCTTCACCTCCTTGTGTCGGCGATAATTCTCCTCGAAAGCGATAGCAATGTTGATTGTCTCATGGTAAGTTGTGTTACCATAAGTTGTCATCATGGTCTAAAGTTTAGTGTTCAGGCCTCTAAGAAAATGATTCTTCTTTTTCCTATCAGTATTCACATACTCTATAGCATACTGCGACAGGTGGTTGAAGCGCCCAACATAATGCATCATCAGGTGCTCCCTTGCCTAAGAGCCAAAAACTCTTCTAACTTCATGGTCATCACACCGTCTAGGATATAGTGTGCCCTGAAGGCATCCTTAAACTCTCTCCAGGTGATTTGGTGACCAGCAGGCTGTACTGCTACCAAATTTGCCCACTAGGCACCAGCAGCTCCTTGGAGTTGCTGTGCCGCAAACCTGGGTTTCTGAACCTTGGTACAGTGAATTAGCTCAAACTTTTGCTCTATTGTCCTAAGCCAATCGTCAGCTTCTAAAGGTTCTTCTGCCTTAGAGAACACATGCGGACGTGTGTCAGTAAAATCAACATAGGTTGACTCGTCATTTCCATTATTATGACGGCCACGATTAGGGTATGGTGCCTGGTGGTTCTGCGCCAATTCCCTTAGCAACCTAGCATTCTCTACCATTACATTGACAAGTGCGGCGATGGCATCTGTTAGAGAAATACATTTACTTACATTATTCTTTATTGAAAGCATTTAAAAAGGTTTCATGCTACAAAGGGTTACTTATTTAAATTACATGTCTTGTATCCCATAAGACAACCCTGGTTTACTAGGAAAGTAGTAAAGGAACTATTTCTACTCCGAGCTCTCAGTCTTCGGCATCTATGCCCATATCAGATGAAACCTCATCTTCATCTGAGAAGTACACTAACTCCTCAGGATCCTCCTCCTCCTCTTCATTCTCGACTTCTCCTAGATCTACAATCATTTCTTCATCTGTAACTTCACCATCCCCATAAGGAGGATGAAGTTGAGCATACAACATGTGGACATTCTCATGAAGAATGGCATTGTCCATCTCCAGGTCTTCTACGTAGAACTCCAACTCATGGACGTGTTCATTGGCCGCATCCTCTCATGTCTAGGCTTCATTCTGTAGCTTCATGGTCATGGTGATGCCCCTTTGCATTTCCGCCAGCTTCTCTTGATCTTTGGCATGAGCTCGACGAAGAGTGTTGAGCTCCTTGTTAAGGTTCTTGATGTTGGCAGGATTGCTTGAAGATCCTTCATCTCCTAGGTTCTTGGAACTTCCTTCACCAAGCTCATGGTTTCGTGGTGCCAACTGGTGACGAGGGACTCCATGAGGTCCGGTGGACTTACGTGCGGTTATCTTGTTCTTTGCCATAGCCTATAGAATTTAGGGTAGGACTATAAGAATAGCTTGAGGATAAAGGAGGTTAGCAAGAAGGGGATTGACATTACTTACCCAACCACTATTAAGGGGAATTATTATGCAAGGTGCTCAAGCATGATGCATGAATCGATCTTACGAATCTAGGTACAAAAGATTTATACAATCATAAGTACTAGATTTTTAGTACATAGGACAAACCTAATCATATTATCCGCCACGAACTTTCAAATAAGACAGGATTAAGGCTAGATCAAAGGTAAGAAAGAAAGAAATTTGAATTTTAAAATATCAAGTTTACTTTCTTTGATCCAAATCAGTTTGAAGGTTTTCCAAAGTAACCTACAATGATCTTAGATGGGAACTTCTCTGATACCAACTATGGCAGAACCTCCTAAGAAATCAGGCCCACGTGCACCTATCATTGTCTTAACAGACCTCGGATAGCGTTCACGAGTTCCCAACAACTCAACAGGTCTGTCGGGTGTCCTCGGGAAACCTGAAACATCCACGATTCTCTTTTCAAACAGGATCCCGATCACAGACATTGCAGATTACAATAGTTTATTCCAATATATACATCAGAGTAAAAGATAGCGAAAGTCTTAAGGTAACATAGGTTATAAACCAGTTGTTTTCAAGCTTACAATACCATAAGCGTCATACAACCATAGTAGCGGGATAATATTACATTAACTTTATTTATCATACAAACTAGTGCCTTGTCCAAAGGCCATTCATCACTCCTCATCATCATTGACTTCAAATACAGACATGCAGCAGGGACCAAAACAAGCCTGCGCATGCGACTCACCTGCAACAAGGGTTAACAAACCCTGAGTACAAAAGTACTCAACAAGACTAACCCGACGTTACAGGGGTGTAAGACTTTTTAAATATGCAGGGATTGGGACAAGGTAAGGATGTAGCAAGATTCAAAAGTTCTTTGCCAAAAGCTTACTATTCTTCATCCTATTTTCAAGTTTTACCCCTAAGTCCTTTTAGTTCATTATCTCAACTAGTGTACATTTCCTATATTCCATTCCTTCTCATTCCATTCTTTTCTCATATTTTAGTAATTCACCAGTCCCGCATTGCTTCTGTAATGAATCGAGTCTCCATATCTGTGGAGCACCGGCAATTCGAATTGATTCAAGTCCCAGCTGGGGATTCCTTATGACACGACATATGTAGAACTTAATCTTGCATATATCAACATTGCTACCGGATCCTCCTATACTAAGCTGTCTCCACGCCACCCGAGAGCACACCACACCTCAAATCTGACCACATTCTAGCCACGAGGGTACACGCTACTCCCGCCATCTCTCCACTCCTAGTGCGTGGGCATTCGTCTTAGTATTGGATTAGCCAAAGTAGGCTTACCGGAGTATGTGACCAATACTACAAAGTGTCTCGTTCAGAAGATACACAATGAGTGGCCTTTAAGCGACATAGCCGGCAACATTACCCAACATTCAAGATAAGTCACCCGACTAGTCTCTAGTTCATTCTACATTCTTTCTTTCTTTGGCCAGTATGCTCTTTGATTGTATCAAAATTTTTACTTTGAAAGCCTACCATAAAGCATACTACGCCTTTATAAATGAAAACATCTTCAAGGATGGTAAACAATTATCAAGGTAGGTAATGCATCAAGTAGAAAACATTTGAATAAATTAACTTAATGCAATAAGTAATATAGGTAATAAACTTTTCAAACTAAACAAGGTAATGGTTTAATGCATAAACCGGGGCTTGCCTTCATTGACGATCTTAGGTTCTGGATCAGTACCACAATTATTGAATCCCGTGACAACTGGGGATTCTTCTAGAACTTGCTCAACTAGAATCATTTCACTCTCGGATTCTACACAAAATAATAGCATATGCTTCAACATGATGATAATGTAAACATGATGCTTTCATGGTGCATGAAATATAACAGCACCTTGAATACAACTTTCCTTCATGATACAGTTACAAGCCAAATTAACTAAACCATATTCGTAACGGATGTGACCACGCCAGCACCGACCACTTCGATGAGCTCTTCGACCACTTTGGTGAACTCTCTGACCACTACGGCGAACTCTCCGACCACTACGGCGAATTCTCCAACCACTAAGGTGAACTCCCCGACCACTACGGTGAACTCTCCGACCACTATGGCGAATTCTCTGACCACTATGGCGAATTCTCCGACCAAACTGATCTTGAACCCTACTGGTCACAAAACATGACCAAAACCAGATCAAACATTAATCAAACACTTAGGGTTTGCTTTTATTTATTTTTGAATTAATTTGGAAATAAGCCCAAAAATGAACTTGTTCCAAATGACCTCAAAATTTTATGTAAGCTTCCTCAAGACAAATTAGTGTACCAAAACAAATTTCATAATTTTTGGAATTATACAGTGGCCTATAAAAATCATGGAAATTGCATTTATTAATTGATGGACTGAATATTTGAACATTAAAAATTTATTCAAATTTCAAGTTTCATATTTTTAAACCATACTAGAGCATGTATGAAAGCTACACACAAAATTTTAGAATTTTTGGAGCTATGATTATTTCCCTACAAATTCCCAAAGATTTAGCACTATTCAAAATTAGAAAATAAACAAAACTCACTATTCTCTCTCTTGCTCTCACTGACAGCCGGCCCCCACCTCGCCGATGGTGAGCCCAACAGCGACGGCCAAAGCACTAACATGTTTATAAGAGCTAGGCACATCGATTAGTGGCACTTTGGAGGTCGATTACGACATGGAACAAGGCTAACACCGGCCATGGCGGACGCGGTGGCACGACAACGTTACGTCGGCGAAACAAGGCCAGTAACAGTGAAATAGAGAGTTCAGGAAGCATCAGTGGCTCACCCTGATCATGTTGCAGCAACAAGCGAGACCGGAGAAGCCAAGGTGACGAGTCTCGACGGTGACCGGGATCACGGCGGAGCGGACCTCATCAATGACAGCGTTCCGATGACTATAGTGGAAAAAACGAGCAGGCAAGAGTGGAATGAGCACCATAGCATCGAGACGAATCCATAGAGTCAACCAGCAAGGGCAATGGCTCACCGAACGAGGCTAGCCACGAGGAATCGGAGCTTCCGTTGAGGTCGCTGGCCGCGAGGAAGATGAACGTGTACCACGAGCTCTCGGCGAAATTAGGTGGTAGCAACAGCTTGGTCGGATGCGCAAGGAGCAGGCGGAACTAGAACATGGCTTTTCTTGGGCTATCTTGCGCTGAGGAGGCGAGGGAAGCTCGCCGGAGTCGAGACGGCGACGTCGGGAAAACAGAGAGGAGAAAGAAAAGTGAACGGCGTCGTCTGGTTCTTATAGCTCGGCCAGGAGCACGTGGACTCGACACGCAGCGTGCTCCCTGCACCTGCGCGAAGCCAAGGGCGGTCGCAGGCGCGCCTGGAAGGCCGGAGAAAGGACGCCGGCGGTGAGGCAGTGGCGCCCTGAAGTTATCTGAATTTTTGAAATAATTATAGATTTGCCACTGAGTTCATTTTACAAATTACTCCCAATTTTTCTAAAGAAGTTGAAAATCTCCAAAAATGAAAGTTGCTCAACTTTTCAAACTCTACAACTTTGCTTCAAGGAATATTTTCAAATTCGGCCTCCCTTTTCAAATTTGAATTTGGGGTGCATTTAAGCATTTGAATCATTTCAAAATTACTCCAAATTTTATATGTAAACTTGAAAACTTTGAATACCAAAGTTGATCCTTATAAAATAATCTTCAACTTTGCTTTTTGTCTCAACCCCAAATTCCAAATGGATTTTGAATTAGACAAAAGGGGCAAAAAGGAATTTTAGGATTTGAATTTGAATTCAAATTTGATTTGTTTACCTTTTTACTTTAACTTTGATTTTTGACCAGTAACATGGCCCATTAGGGTTATTTGGGTCAAATGACACATGGCCTCACATGATCACATGAAATTTGACCCTTGTGGTCATGATCTTTATTTAGGGTTTTGAATCACATCACATAAAATAACAACATTATGAAATAAAGCTTATTTAGTGAATGCATTCAAAATTTTCTACTTTATGAATGCTTTGCAATGCACATGATGACATGCCAAATTTTAGTGCTAGGTCACGCTTAAAATCTTATAATTGATGGCTTAATTTTGTTAGATCGGTTGTTTTATCTCTAATCCAGTCAAACATAGTGTGCATCCAAAGACATGTTTCAATCTTGAATAAACTCACTAGTTAATAAGATCTAATCTAATGACACTGCCATAGTTGCATCGATCCGATCAAACCTCACTGGTAAGACTTTAGATTAGAAGTTATCGATTAGTGGTCTTGTTCATGATCAAGATATATACTCTGTTTGTTTGCTATGACTACATCGGCTATTTTAGCTGATTTGACTATGCTTTTACGCATATTGTCGGTGCAGAAAGTGACCAACTAGTGAATATTTGTAGTTTTGCTATACATTGTGATTGGAGGTGTCCTAGCACTCAATGACACAGGATTTATACTGGTTCGGGCAATGTGCCCTACGTCCAGTCAGGGTCAGTCGGTGACTTTATTCCTAAGCCCAGGTGCTCAAAGTTTGCAGTGGGGTTACAAACGAGAGGGAGAAAGATGGGGTGTACAAGAGGTCCGGTCGGCTCCAACCGGAAGGGCCGAGAGTGATAGGAACTTCACTACAAGCTAGGTATTCAAGCATGTGCTTGCGGTCGAAACTTGGTGGTTCTGCGATTGTGGGGTGTCGATGTTGATCTAAGGAACTCTGGCCTCCTTTTTTCTATCGGTCCTCTTGTTGGAGGGAGCGCATCCCCTTTTATAGATCAAGGGGATGGCTTTACAGGTGAGAGAGAGAGGGTATGGATGTTTTTAAGCCTTGCTGCCCATGTCACTGTTGATGTCGCTGTAGATTGTCAGATGCGCATGGGAGGTTGTGCTATCTTCTTCAGGAAGGATGGACGTCGGTACCTGTAAATACTATTTGATGCCTAGTGGCATATGAGGAGTCATGCTATGTTCACCTGGTATGGCAAATCCTGGTGCCCATATCACTATCGATGTCCAGAGACACGTGGGGGGCTTACTGTATGGGAGTTTTAGCGGCCCCTACAATACTGTAGGGGGAGATGTCGGTGCCTACAATTCTATTTGTATCAGGGTGGCCGCAGAGTACTATTTCATATAGGGTATGGTCCCTAGTATAGTGGTTTTGACTTGTGAGCCTTACCTTGCCTTTCTCCACACGTCTTCTGGTTTCTTCCGAACGGGGTGCCCCCAGTCGGATGGCTCCAGTCGGCTCTGAGTGCGCCGGTCGGAGAAGAGCAGTGAGTAGGGTTCCTACAAGCCCCGGTCAGAGGGACATGGGGTTGGAGTCAGAAGTAGGGCTCAGGGCAGGCCTTCCAATCGGAGAGGCCATCCGGAGGTGGCTGAAGCCTTAATTGAGTGCTCCGATCGGATAGGTGGGCCGAAGTAGCCGATGAGCGGGCGTTGCTCTTCTTGGGCCTAGCCTTCCCATCGGTTGCTGGACCATTCCTTTGCCCTATTGTTTTTAGACTCTTGGATTGAGCCTTGGTGCAGAAGCCAGTCCCCGAGGGACCCCGGGTTTATGAACCCGATAGGAGCCCCCGAGCCCCCGGGTGGTTTGAGCTGAATTGTCCGGGGGATTTTTTGTCTTGCCGGCGAGTGCGCGCGAGCGCACCTGCGGGTGTAGCCTCCAAGTCCCCGGGCGGTTTGGGCAGAACTGGCTAGGGGGTTTCTATGTTGTCAGCGGGAGACATTTTGTGTCGTGTCGGTGGGTGCGCATGAGCGCACCTGCGGGTGTAGCCCCTGAGCCCCCGGGTGGTTCGGGCAGAACCATCTAGGGGTGTTGTCTCAGCAGGTGTGCGTGTTTTTAGTTTTGAGATGGAATTTTGTTTAACCATGGCGTTGTTGTGTAGCTGAGGCATTTTTAGGCACGGGGATTGGATCGAGACAGAACTTACTGATCCCAGCGTCGATGTGCGCTGGGGATCAGGCGAGGAGGTTTAGTCTGAGACAAACCCTGGTGTCGGTGCGCGCCGTGAACAGAGATAGCTTAGTTTGGATGCGACAGAGCTTACTGATCTTTGGCGCCGATACACATCGTGGGATCGGGTGAGGCAGAGTCGTAGGTAGACCTAGGCGTCGGTGCGCGCCATGGGATCGGGCGAGGTGGAGTCGCGAGTAGACCTAGGCATCGGTGCGCGCCGTGGATCGAGAGAGTTAGTTTTAGTTAGTTTCAGTTAGTGAAGCTATTATAGGAGTTCGAAGTAGCGGTCCCAAGAGCCGTAGCCAAATGTCGCCGTTCCTGTCGACGTGAGTTTGGGGTCACGGTCCCAAGAGCCATAGTCGAATGTCACCGATCCTGTCGATGCGAGTTCACGGTCATGGTCCCAAGAGCCATAGCCGGATGTCGCCGATCCTGTTGATGCGAGTTCAGGGTCATGGTCCCAAGATTTCTTTGGAGCGCAGTCAGAAGTGAAGCCGTTATGAAGACATTGTTAGTTTAGTTAAAGATCGGACAAGGCGGTGCTCATGGATCCTGGCGTCGGTGCGCGCCATGGGACCGGGTGAGTCATAGTCATTGATCTGGTGAGTTTGAGGTCACCATCCTTGGTGTTTTTCTTGAGCCCCTGAGCCCTATTAGGCCTTTGTGGGGGTCGATGTGAGTATTGTGCGTTACCCCATTCGGTTCCTTACAACCGGAGGGGCTAAGTTTCGTCGCCTGTCCCGATCGCTCGGGCTTAAAGACTAGCTCGGTGAGCTCGCTAATGGGTGTGATCGAGTGGAATCCGGGTCCATCATGCATGATAGGGTTGGTATAGCCCTCTTATGACATTCCACTACTCCTTTACCTGCAACCCGATAGATGCCTAGATCATTCTGGAGATCGACCCGGGTGGCTTAACGGCCTCCCCTTTGATGGAGATTCTGTGGGCCTTGCTTGAGGTTCAGGATCAAACGAGAAGGTTGAGATGACCTGGTCTACTGGACCAGGCTAGGGCTGCACGGTGCTCATCTACGGTTTTCTCCCCTGGCTCTGTTTGGTTGCTCATGTCAAATGAGGCAAACCACCGCTTTGTGACGCAACACGGAGCGTTGTGATGCATTTCGCTGCACGTGCGATGCTTAGTTCTCGAGCCCCCTGGGCGGTTCATGCCCTAACCATCCAGGGGGTTCAGGCGTATGAGATGAATGCGCGTATGGATGTATGAATGATTTGTAAAGAAATAGAGGGGGTTTTGGCAACATTTACCTTGACGACTGGAGTGACGGGGCTTGGAGAGCTTTAGTCAGAAATGTTCGACCGGGACCCGTGCTCATCGTTCGAGACGGAGTCAGCATGGCCTGCATGAGGCGTCCCTTTGCTCCTTACCTATCGCCTGGTGTCCCTCTTGGGTGATTCAATCGACTTAGGGAGGTCCGGTGGTCTCTTCTGGCGGAGATTTTGTTTCTGGTCCCTACACTCGCGTGCGGTGGCGCTTCGGTTCCTATGCCTGTCATGTGGTAGTGGTTGATCGTGCGGTAGTGGTGGGCCATGGCCAGGCCACGTCCCATCTGATCAGGAGCCGTTCTATCGAGCGGGGCGTGTCTCATCGGTTCAGGGCATGTCTCATCTGCATTAAATGGAAAAGAGAGAGAGAAATTCTCGCACCGCCGCTCTGCCTTCCCCGATCGGCATGTCCTTCCTTAACTGTTGTTTCCTTTCCTTTAAATAGGAGTAGGGAGAGGGTTCCATTCTTTTGCCTGTTCTTCATCTGCCGCCGCCTTCTCTCTTCCTTTTTGCCGTGAGCGTTCCTAAGAGCCACGGAGGTTTCTAGGAAAGAAGGGGAGAGAGCGAGGGAGAAGAGAGGAACTCACCGACCTTTTTTTGATCTGGAGCGAAATGTTGGACTGGCGGACGTCCAACGTGAAGGGCTTTCGTTGTGAAGGGGTTTCTACCACCGCAGGAGGTGGCGTACTAGAGGGTCCCTGGAGGGGAGGAGTTCTCGCAACCTCTTCCCAATAAGGTGGTTTCTTTCCTTACCTTCCACGAGCATGGATTAGGATACCTCGCGCACTGGTTCCTACATGGGCTCCTCAACGAGTGGGGTCTGGAGCTATAGCATCTCAATCCGATGGGGGTACTACACATTGCTGGTTTCATCACCGTCTGTGAGGCTTTCCTCGGGATGGAGCCACATGTGGATCTCTTCTGGCTTTTCTTCTCTAGGAGAGCTATGGCGGACTGGAGTTCGGTCGAGATCGCACCGGTCGGAGGCTTCACCCTACAGAGGAAGCCATGTGTGGGAGGCTCATATCCCGTGTATTCCCCATGTGACTCCAACCGAGGATGGCATGGGGAGTGGTTCTACATTAGGAATCCTGCGGGGGCACCGTTTCCAACGTTTACCGACGGGAGGTCAGTGAAGCAGAAGAGTTGGTCATGGGGCTATGCCCACACAGATAGGCACAACGTGGAGGTCATCGAGGAGGAGCTCCAGAAGCTCATAAGGGGCGGCCTCGATGGGGTGCGGGTGTTCCACACCCTTTACCGCCACCGGGTTGTGCCGTTGGTGGAGAGGACGCACCCGATGTGGACGTACGACAGCCGGTTGGATCCAGACTATACAACGCCAGAGGAGCTGCCGGACGACGAGATCTGGAGTCATGTCGGCTGAGTGTTGTAGCTGAGGCCTAGAGAGATGATGGTGGAAAAACCCATACCGTTCAATGCCTCGATCGTGCCACGCTGGTATGCTCCCTTATTTTGTTCATGCTTTTTCTCTGCCCCCTTTCTTTTTTGATTTCGGTTCATTCGTTCCGTAGGGGCTTGGGAGGTACAAGTCTCGACCGCACCTTCCCACGGGACCAGCGGGCCGAGCCTGGTAGGCCACCCAGAAGGAGGCGGCAGACGCCCAGAAGAAGAAGAAAACCAAGGAGGTTCTATGGAAAGAAGAGAAGAAGGAGGTCGCCCGACGCGTGAGGGCCGGGGAATGTAGGAGCGATGTTGAGTTGGAACTCACGTCGGATGATCCTACGGATTTGGACGACATGGTCTTCTCCGACGAGGAGGAGAGTCGGGAGGTCGTTGTGACCTCGGTGGTGCATCGTGACCCTACGGCGACATCCACTGGTGAGGAGCAGGAGACCACACGACATGTGGAGGTTCCTGCATCAAGGAAGCGTGCGATGAGCATGGACACCATTGGCGAGCAAGCGGTGAAGCGGACGCGGTCACCGTGCCTCTCGGTGGTGTCGTCGGTCCCGTTGTCGCCTATGGCGGACACGGCTGGGGGAGCCGGGCGGTCTGAGGAGCGGACCGATGCTTGTGCGGCGATGGGGCCGGTGCCAATGCTGAACATGCGACCAGAGGAGGCCCCGCCTGCCGTGGGTGCGGTCGAGCAGTCTGGGTGGTCTGAGGGGCAGACTGGTGCCCATTCAACGCATGACTCGCAATCGAGGGATGCCCCACCTGCTGCTCTGGTCGGGGAGCCCTGAGCCAAAGGTCGTAGCGACCCATAGGCTGGGCAGGAGTCGGTTGGGACGACTCTGACCCCGTTTGAAGTGAGGGGTGCGGGTCGTAGTCCGGGAGTGGTGCTCATCCTGTGGGCCCGTCGTTGTCGGAGCCTGCCTTTAGAGTAGTGCCGCTCGCCACCCGGTATGTTTCCTTTTGTTGCTTCTTCGACTTTTGGTGGTTGAGTCTTTTTGGAGTGTGGCTTACCCGTGATTTTTGTCAGCGATCGGGGGATGCCGGGGTTGAGCATCGCCCTGACCCCCGTGCAGGAGGTTTGGAGGCCCACTCTGCAGCATGTTGCGGCGAGTGAAGGGGGCAGCAGGGTGGCGGCGGCGAAGCCTTCCCTCCCGGGGGTGGTGCCCCCCCGGGGCGACTGCTAATAACATGACAACGGCAATGACGTTGTTGGTGGTGATCCCAGTGCTGATGGCGGAGGTGGCATCAGAGGTAACTCTTGCGGCCCCTCCTCCACCAGTCGCGGTGGAGGAGACGAGGGGGGTGAGCTCCCTACCTCACCAGGTGGAGGGTTGCACGACCTATCCTTACCGTTGGAGCTGAAGGCACCGGAGGGAAGCGTGGCCGGGATGGAGTTGGGACACCCAATGGCGTCTCATGCGAGCAAGGTGGTGGAGATCCCGTCTGACGACGAGGCGGATACCGTGGCGAAACCGCTGGTGTCGCCGTGGGAGCTGGCGGTAGTCCAGTCAGAGGCTGGGCCCTCTGGTGGTTCATCGGAGGGTGACCTAGAGTGGCCCTGCCTGGAGGACCCATCGAAGGCATGGTTCATCCTCTGGGATTTCCGGGAGCGTCAGCTCTAGGACATTTGTGGGGGGCAAGGGCATGCCATGGTGTTCGAACTCACCAAGCTGTCCGTGAAGCTTGAGAACGCCCAGAAGCAGGCTCAGTTTGCTCGGTAGCTAGTTGAGGTCGACCTGCAGCTCACCGCGGAGGTGAGTTTCTGGTACTTCTCCTTGCCCTTTGAATCTTTCGTCGGTTATTTTTAGCATGCCTATTTTTCATAGGAAATAAGGAAGGTGTCGTCCTGCAAGTCTTACTTCCTCCGGGCAGAACATGCCCAAATGGCCGAGCTTGAGTGCTGGGTGGAGTCCACTTGCCGCGAGTCCTAGGTCCAGGTGGCCGAGGCGGCCGTGGTGCGGACGGAGGGGCAGCGTGCGGCAGAGTGGGCGACTGCTGTCGAGCAAGGGCTCGAGGCAGCAAGGGTCCGCTAGGCGGAGACTAGGGCTAGGCTACGAACGTCCCTGGCGAACACCAAGGTGGTGCTTCAAGAGGCCTTGGCAGCCCTTGAGCCAGAGCGGGCCACCCTGGAGTCAGCACAGAAGGCCCTGGAGGTAGAACAGAGGGCCCGATCGGAAGTAGATCGGGAGGTGCTCGCGCTCTAGGACTAGGTGATGGGGATGGAGGACGTGAGTGCCCGGCTGTGTAAGCAGGTGACTCAGCAGGCAAAGGATTTCTCCACCCTTGAGGCCTCTCACATCGGTGCATACCTTTTTGTTTTCTCATGGTGTTGATTTTCCCCCCTAGCCTGTTTCTGAGCTTGTCGCCCTTCTTGCAGAGCTGGGTGAAAAGGTGAAGGCACTGGAGCGAGACCTGGAGATGACCAAGGCGAACTTCAGCCAGAATGTCGAGGAGTTGGCCATGTCCTGTGAAGATTGACATGCTCTCGAAGGGGAGCTCAGCTAGATCTGCAACGCTACCTAGCTCGTCATCTCAAAAGTCTTCAGGTTGGCGCCAAGTACCAGCACGCCCGTGGTTTAGCTGGCGGAGGTCCCGGACGTGGTCAAGGACCTTGTCAGGAGCGGGCTGTTTTATGGAGCGTCAGGGGTGCTGACCTCGGTGGTGACATACTACCCGAATCTAGACTTTGCCACTATCTACAGTGGGTATACTGAAGGCCTGAGCATGGAGGACATCCAATCAATCGGGGAGAGCTTGCTGCCGCACGCGCGGTCGGTGTTAGAGCAAGTCTCCGTCGAGTGGGTGATGGATGTTCACCATCAAGACATGGCCTGAAGCATGCATGGAGAGGACGCTTCCGAGCCTATGGATAGTCCGGAGCCTGGTTTGGGGGGAATGTCGCCTCGGCCTCGATCGAGCCGAACGTCATGCCGCCGGGGAGTGAGCCGCCTGCGCCTTCATCGGCTGCGCCGCCAGCAGATGCCGCCGAGTTGGTTTAATACCTTGATAAATATAAGTAGTTAGTAAATGTAAGAAGTTTAAGTTTGTGGGGGGGGGGACCCCTATGTAAAATGTTCGTGTGTGTTTTAATGATTGCAATCGGTTTTTGTTTTTGTGATGGAGTTGCTCCATTTGGGGAAGCTTGTTCCCTTTCGTTCCTTAGTTCTCCCTTAGCATAATTTTGTTTTAAATTTCTTTCTCTCTCGTGCCTGCCCGTTTGTTCCATAGGCTGCAACTTTGCGAGCTCGGGGTGTGGCCCGCAAGGCTCGGCCGGTCGTAGCCGTAGGAAAAGGCGGGGTGCGATTAGTCAGAATGTTTTAAAGCAAAGCTACGTAAGGTAAATCAAAGGAACGAACTGCCCTTTTGTTCGGGTAGGAAGGAGTTTCTCCATATGAAAGTAAAAGAGTACTCATAATAAAAACAAAAACAGAGGGGTAGTAGAGCCCCCTAGTGGAGCCCCCGAGCGCCCCGAGCCAAAAAAGTGTTCAGGTCGGGGTGCTCTTATAGGAGCGTTCGCTAAGTAAACAAAGGTAAGACTGAAACTTAGGAAAGGAAAAAACAACATAGCTATTCCAAGGTGCTCGGTGAGAGCATCGTCGTTGTTGTTGTCCTTCAATCGGTAGGCGTCCAGTCGGATCACTTCATCCTCTAGTCATCTAGATCCTTGCCCGCTGTGCCCCCTTCTTCGGTTGCAGCCTCTTCACCTTTTTCTTTCCGTGGCATGCCAGCCTACCTCAGCAGGCGCCTAAGGAGTTGGCAGTCCTTATAGAGATGATTGACAGGATAGTTGTGGTTGGTGCACGGGCTCTCCAAGAGCTCATGAAAGTGGCCCGGTGGGTCTTGCTAGGGCTGAGTGCCCGAGTAATCTGCCACGGTGACCAACACGGAGTTGGTCGGTCGGCGGCAATCCTTTCTACTCTTTTTTCCCCTCTGCGTGGAGGGGACCTCGTCTTGATCCTAGCGTTTGGCCTTACCTTTGCCGTGGCCTCCGTTGAAGCGCGGTGGGAACGACGCTTGCTGGGGGTGTTGGACAAAGGTCCACGGTTCCAGGCTGTCAGGGCTAGGACTCCTGTCGATGTTGCACGTGTCTTAGTTCGGCCCGAGCCGCGCGTAGATGGGCAGCTGGCGTGGAGCGGTCATCAAGTCGAGGTGAGGTGCCATTGTGGCTTCCTATACCGCACTTTGTGGTTGTTGCGGTGATAGGGTGTAGTGCCCCATCTGCTATGTCCCTGTTCCTAGGACGGGGAGCGAGGTCACGAGTCGGCAACGTGATACGGAGTACTCCGCCTATTGAATGGTGGTGGTCTCCAGCAGTGCCCGGAGGTTCTGGTGGATTGCTCGTTCATGAGGGTTGTTTGGCTCGGATAGGTCGCGCAAGAGCATTGCCACGGCGGCAACGTTTTGACTGGCCCGAGCGAACTGTGGGGGATCAGCCCCCCGAACGGGATGTTACGCTAGGGCTGACGGATGTGACCCCGAGCGCCATTCGCCGGTTTGTGCGCACGGGGCGTAGCGTGGTGCGCCGAGCGTGCTAGTGCAGTCAGTGGCTGATGCAGCCATCGTTGTCGCAGTTTCTCCCTGTGCTCAGGTGTGAGCTCGGGGGTCTCCGCATGAGGGCCTAGAGGGGCGTGAGTCTGTGAGAACCCCGCTTCCATCGATGGGTGTCCCGGAGGGTCCACCATGGCGCACTCCCAGGACCGACGGTGGCTAGGTGCCATGTTGCCGATGCTGGAGCCGTCACTCTCGCCATCGTCATCCATGAGGTCGAAGAAACAGGTGGGAGCATAGCTCACCATTGCCACGAATTTGGATGCGAGAGGAGGCGGCGCAAGCATCCTTCGGAGCCCCCGGGCGTATGCATCCGTGGAAGACGCGAGGCCATAGGGGAACTAGTCGTACGGTGGTTGCATTAGGGACAACGGGGTTCCGCCGGGTAATCGGCGAAAAATAGAGAATAGTGAGTACATAATAGCGTGCATATTACTCACGGCGGGGTTTGAGCAAGAGTTTGCTCGGAATGAAGCGCGGATGCCACGCCGTCAAAGTCGCACATCTCGGAGTTGATGGAGGACATCCCTCCGATGGGTGCCGGGTCGCTAGCCTCTTCGCAGAGGTGGAGTACGCCGAGTCGGTCAGCGACGAAGTTTAGGCTTCCGAAGAGGATGGCCTGGGATGGCACGAAGACGGGTGGAACCCGTATCGCGACGGGCGAGAGTACGGGGAACTCCAACGAGCCGAAGTGAATCATATCGCCCGAGCCCGCCGGGACGAGGGTGACGGAATAGTGGGCCATCCGATGACCAATAAGTGTTGAACGTACAACGTCTTCCCCACGGACGGCGCAACTGTCGGTGCAGAAAGTGACCAACTAGTGAATATTTATAGTTTTGCTGTACATTGTGATCGGAGGTGGCCTAGCACTCAATAACATAGGATTTATTCTGGTTCGGACAACGTGCCCTACGTCCAGTCGGGGTCGGTCGGTGACTTTATTCCTGAGCCTAGGTGCTTAAAGTTTACAGTAGGGTTACAAACGAGAGGGGGAAAGATGGGGTGTACAAGAGGTCCAGTTGGCTCCGACCGGAAGGGCCGAGAGTGACAGAAACTTCGCTACGAGCTAGGTGTTCGAGCGTGTGCTTGCGGTCGGAACTTGGTGGTTCTACGGTTGTGAGGTGTCGATGTCGATCTAAGGAACTCTGGCCTCCTTTTTTCTATCGGTCCTCTTGTTGGAGGGAGCATATCCCCTTTTATAGATGAAGGGGATGGCTTTACAGGTGAGAGGGAGAGGGTACGTATGTTTTTAAGCCTTGTTGCCCATGTCACTATTGATGTCTCTATAGAATGTTAGATGCGTACGGGAGGTCGTGCTAACTTCTTCAGGAAGGATGGACGCCGGTACCTGCAAATACTATTTGATGTCTAGTGGCATGTGAGGAGTCGCGCTATGTTCACCTGGTACGCAAATCCTGGTGCCCATACCGCTATCGATGTCCAGAGACACGCGGGGGCTTACCGTATGGGAGTTTTAGTGGCCCCTACAATACTATAGGGGGGAGATGTCGGCGCCTACAATACTGTTTGTGTCAGGGTATGGTCCCTGGTACAGTGGTTTTGACTTGTGAGCCTTGTCTTGCCTTTCTCTGCACGTCTTCTAGTTCCTTCCGAACGGGGTGCCCCTAGTCGGATGTCTCCAGTCAGCTCCGAGTGCGCCTGTCGGAGAAGAGCGGTGAGCAGGGTTCACGCGGGGTCAGAGTTGGAAGTAGGGCTCGGAACAGGCCTTCCGATCGGAGAGGCCGTCCGGAGGCGGCTGAAGCCTGAATTGAGTGCTCCGGTCGGATAGGTGGGCCGAAGTAGCCGATGAGCGGGCGTTGCTCTTCTTGGGCCTGGCCTTCCGATCGGTTGCTGGACCGTTCCTTTGCCCTGTTGTTTTTAGACTCTTGGATCGAGCCTTGGTGCAGAAGCCAGTCCCCGAGGGACCTCGAGTTTATGAACCCGACACATATAGCATGTTTTCATGAATCTGTCAACATATAGATGGTTTTATAGATTCTTTGACTGTAGTTTATTATCATTATTATAGCTGCATCGATCCGATCGAACATCACTGTTGATGATAATAGATTAGACTCATAACTGTTTGTGGAATCATTTATATTAGATAGTCGATTTGTTCGCATGTTATACTCTTTTCATCAGACTTATCGGCTCGACGCTTTATATCAATCATGTTTCATCTAACCGATGATACTTTCTGATGTTCCATGAGCATCGGTTATTTTGATTCGTATCATTATCGTTTAATATTAGCCGATAATCCTTGATTTAAAGATCTTCATTTCATGGATGCGCTGGATATCGACTATTTAGTCGATAGCCTCAATGAATCGGCTATCTAGCCGTACATTTGGAACTGTTTGGTGCAACACCGACATGTTCTACCGTAAATTACTGATAAGATTTTCTCTCCTTGTCAATTGTAGGTCAAATTGATTGGCATATCGTCGGGTTTTTAGAATTAACTAGTTTTGTGTTGAAGCCAAACTGATCTGTGGTCTCGTTCTACTTAGATTTTTCGACTTAGTATGTGTTGATCGCATCGTCATTTTTTTTTTGTTAAGGACCATCGAGCAGTCAAGCGCTAGTCGTGCTTGTCGTTGACACCGGTACGCGTACTAGGTGTCACGTTCTCTTGTGGCTTGTCACTTGTCACAGCACCACTACAGCCGCAGCCCAGCAAGCTTACCGTAACCCATGCCCTGCAACGGCAACGGCCTGGAAGTTCCATGCCCTGCTGCCCGCCCAGCCACAACCTGAGCGTGACCGCTTCTCGGGAGATCCGGGTGTCAGCTCCGACACCAGGGGATCGGCCCGAGGAGATCTTTGACCGTGCCCGCCGATCGGAAAACACACAGCAGAGGAAGAGTACTCGTTCTGTGGAAGTGAATAGGTGCCACAGGTTCTCTGGTCTCTGAGACTCTGACCCTTTTCTGTGGGTCGCTTTGGTGCAGCACGGCGCGGGGGCGAGCAGCCGGTCATGGGCGGGTTGCTGCGGTGCTTCCGCACGATCCCTTTTGACTTCCGGTTTCCTCGCCCGTTTCGCTCCGTAGCGTCGTACTAGACGCACGCAGTAGGGACATGTGGCCTGGACGAACCAAACTGTCCTGCAGCTTCTCTGCGTGTTTGTTTGTTGGCCGACCGGAACAGAGGGAGTGACCACCAAGGCACCAAACGAAATTATACCGAGAGCAGTGAAAAAAAGAGAGCGAGACTTGTTTTTTCAAAAGCACAGAAAATTAAAAAAAAAGTATTAAAAACACGGTAGCAACCACTTGGGTTTCAGTTGCAAAACTCACAGCTGCCATGCCTGCATCCTCTCATCCTCTGCCCTGCGCTCCCGCGAGGCCGCAAGCCAAAAACAGGGAAAACTTTTGTTTGTTTTGAGAAACTACATGAAAAACTTATACAGCCTGTTCGTTTAACTGTGGCTTGTCGTAAACGATCGTAAATTTTCAGCCGGAACAGTATTTTTCTCTCACACAAACCAGCCAGCAGTACTTCTTCACGAACCAGCAACGATATGAACCAACCAACCGAAAAGGCTGGCCCTGCGCTGCGCGGCTGCGGTCCGGCCCAAGAGCTGCATGGACCAGATTCGCCGCGGGAGCATCTTGGATGACAGAACTGGCTGTGGCAGGAAAAAATGTCCACTTCCAAAAGACCCAAACCCAAACTCACGTTTCTTTTAAACCACAGATTTATTATCTACTCCGACCTTTGTGCTGCTCCAAATTAAAGCTTTTTTTTAGAAAAAGAAATATATTAATATCCTAGCTTCTGCATCGACTAATGCATATGCGCCCTTTTTGTTTAGGCTTGTTTGGCTGATAAGCCATGACTGAAAGTACTGTTGGCTGATTTGGTGTGAGAGAAAAATATTGTTCGTTGACTGAAAAAGTACGGCTTATAAGCCAAACAAGCCCAAACAAACAGGGCGATGGTTGTTTGCTCAAAATTAAAGCTATAAATAAGATATAAGGAAAATATTCTATTATTATTTTCTAAATATTCAACCTTTTCTTTTCATCCAAATATACCCTAGTGGTGTCTTTTCTTAAAACTCTATTGAAGAAACACAAGGGTGAAATAATGATTCAGTTTTAGATGCTCGGTTTGAAAACTATAGTTTTTTATAAGTTTCTAATGATCTGTTTGGATATCCTAAAGACTATGAGAATTGACTTCTATTGTGACAGTAGAATTTGGATTCTAGATAAAAGAATTGAGGCATGTTTGAATTTTAGGATTTGGATTATAGCCAGAGATTATAATTTATTAGTGGTTGCGAAAGGGCATGTAGACTAGCAGTTACAAGAGCCACAGTAGCACATGAGGTCGTGAGTTCGACTCCCCTTAGGAGCAAATATTCCAATGATTTAATGGCACTGTGCTTCTAGTGGTAGGCAACATTCCCGCCGACAGCGAGACGCCTATGGTGACTTCGTTAATCTCATGACGAGAATTTGCCAGCCTAGTCTTCAAAGGTGTGTGACATTCCTGTCGACAGTGAGACGCCTGTGGTGACTTCGTCAATGTCATCCCGAGGATTTGCCAGCCCAGTCTTCGAAGGTGCTCGTAACGGTAGGGTTTGCGTGCGTGCGTTTATAGAGGTGAGTGTGCATGCGTTATGAGCGTCTGCGTTGTACTGTGGTATCCAAAAAAAATTATAAGTGGTTGAAGGTGTTTCAGAACCATTATCTCTAAATAGTAGGATGAATGTTGAAAGCCCTAGTTTGTTTTTGGATAATTGATGAAACCCATTTGTACTAATCCTTGTATCTAAGTGTGTGGGTAGATAGGATGGTCCAATTCAAGTGGTGGAGCAAGATGAAGTCCATGGTGATGGTGATGGACATGTGATAATGATGATCATGCTCTAGATTTGGAAAAGAAGAAAGAGAAAAATAAAATAGGCTCAAGACAAAGGTATATTTGATAGGGCTATTTTATTTTGCTACTCAAGACATCTAGTAGGTGTGAGTGGATTTAGGATAGATAGCCGAGAGAGGAGAATCTCGGTTAAAAAGGTTGTCAAGTGCCACTAGGTGAAGTGATTCATGCTATGCATTAGGACCTAGTGAGCCAACTAATTAAGCCTTGAAAAATGTTTTAAAAAAATACTAATACACGTGTACTATGGTGAGACACTTTGTCGTTAGTAACTTGGAATTAAGGATGACGTAGTTGAGTTAGTAGAAAAACAAAAGGAGAAAGAATTATAGGACCGAATCCTGCATCTGTTGGCATCGGACCCTGGAAGGGGTGGGTCCGGTCGCGCCTGGTGGCGTCGGACCCTGCTCACGGGCCGCTCTGGACTCCACCTCGCGGGTCTGACTCTGGAGGAGCACAGCAGCTTGCAGCTTAGCGGGCTCGGCATTTCTGCGCAATGCGCGTTGCCCTTCGGACCCCGTTGCGTGGGCATCGGACCCGGGACCCGCGGGTCCAATCGACGTCGCGGCCCAATCGACGTCGCGGCTGCGGCAACTCGGTTTCGTGACTCTCGGACGCAAGGGCGCGGGAGCGGTTTCGGACCGCGGAGTGCCGTGGCCTCGGACCCAGGGGGCGCCCGAGCCCGAGTCCAGCCCTGGGAGCGACGCAGGCAGCGCTGGCTGGCTCACCTCCGGACTCTGCGGCATGGGGTCCTCAGACCGTCCTGGCGCGATCCGTCTCTGGCTCGCGGAGTGAAGATCGAGAGGAGTAGCGCGCGTGCGACGTCGGACCATGGCGAGCGCGCGTCGACCCGGGACCCTTGCGGGTCCGCTTGATCGAGCGCGTGCGCTGACCAAAGCGTGGTGCTGAGGGATACGACGCTGGTGAGTCCGGACCCTGGTGCTCGGTCCGGAGTCCGGGTCCGGAGCGTTTTCTCCTCTATGGAACTTCTCTGTATAGATCCGCACTCTGATGAACGATGATCTGGATTTGGGTCTGGATCTAGGGTCCGGTTCCACGTAGATAGCACAGTTTTGTTAGCGACAGTTAGGATCTAAGGGTCGCGTTTGATCATTGGGACACGTGGCATGATTTTAGGATCCGGACCTTCACTGTAGATAGTTCGGAACCTTGGTTCGGACTTTTCCAAAGGCATAATGGCTATAATTTTTTGGGCTCTATAAATAGAGATTGGACGTGTTTGGCTCACTCTCTTGGTCATTCTTATATGTGATAGTATCCTTTGAGCTGAGCAAACACCCTCTCACTCATCTCCTTGCTTGATAGTGCAAATCAAAGTGAGATTGAGTGATTCCAAGTGTATTTGCTTGAGTGATTGCATTTAGTGGCACTTGGAGATCGATTAGCTATGGTTTTCTTGTTACTCTTGGAGTTTGCTGATGCCTAGACGGTTTGGAGCAGTGTAGGAGGTTTGGCAAGAGTTGGTGATTGTTTCTGGCTACCTCCTGGTGATTGTGAGAGGTTCTTATGCCTTCCCCGGTGGAGCGTCAAAGGCAACTCTAGTGGATTGCGCGTGGCTTTTGTGATCCACATCTTGTGTTGGTTATACGGCATCTGATTGCGGGTTAGGCGCGTGATGCCTATTAGCGCGTGAACCTCCAAGTGAGTGAATCGCCACAACGGGGACTAGCTTGCCGGCAAGCAAGTAAACCTCAGGAGAAAAATCTTTGTGTCATTTTATCTCCAAGGAATTCATTTGGTATTCATTGTGATTGATTGATTGTCACTTGCCACAGCGGTATAACCACTCTATCCCTCTTGTGTATTTACATTCTAGTGTAACCAAGCTCTTTAGTGTAGTTAGTTTTAAGAGTTTGTTAGTTTGATTAGTGAGGCTCTTTAGTTAGTCTTTGAGAGCTCACTATCTTAGAGAGTAGTGACTTAGCTCTTGTGTGACATAGAGATCATAGCAACTAGAATTATGAATATGTTGTTTGCATTTTTAGTAGGCTAGCGCAACACTCGCTTCGTCACTTAATTATCTAACCACTTAGCTTAAGTATTGTTGTATAATTTTTTATAGGCTAATCACCCCCCTCTAGCCATTTAGGACCTTTCAAAGGTGAATAACTAGGTTCTCGTAGTCTAGTGGTTGGATTAGAATGTTCTTCCCCTAGAATCAATACTACAGATTGATTTATCACTATCGTCTATTTCACTGTCGTAGCGATAGAAGCGACAGTGTTATACTTCCACCACCGGTTAGACCGATAGCGAGGCCTCCTAAGGAAGGAAACCGCCAGTTGAAACTTCTATCACCCACGGGTTAACAATAAATGTGGCAGTGGTGTTTTCTCCATTGTATGAAAGTTGAGCCGACTAGGATAGGCGTTATGGTCACCAGCTCTACACGACCGTTTGGTGTACCAGTGGTAGTAAATTCAGCGTGAGTTATTTTCCTATTTCCTAACTACCCACAACATAGTTGCATCACCATTACTTTCCTACAGAGTATGCCTCGTCTTCCCTGATGCATATTAACTACTCCTCTCCTCTTCTCCACCTTCAAGGTTGGCCTATTTAAGTCGGGGCTGGATGCGCTTCTTGGCAATCCACACACTCCTTCCTCCTTAGATACAGATAGATACAAACAAATCTCTTGAGCCAACCATCTATATTTTCTTCATTGCCATGTCGCTCCTTCTCCAACTCCTATGTTGACAGTAGCAGTGTTGGGAGAAGACCTTCAAGATTGGGTACTACTGGTATCTAGCAGTAGTGGGGGCTACTCGATCTAGGTGCTAGTGGAAGTTTTGCGATTAAGGGGGTTCGCTTATTTGGGCAAGACAAGGGGTACTCAATGCACTTTGGTATCCTTGGTTTGCCATGCATATTTCTTGTACTGCCGATTCACCATCCCGGTGCCCTAGCGATCCTCCTACCTCTAGAGCAGCAGCGACAACAACGATGCTTCTCTTCCACATCTCCTCTTCTTGCTTCTCTCTCGACCGTGAGAGGTAAATGCCTCTATCTCTCTTGCGCTCACGACCATGAGAGGTGCAGTAGGTAAGGTAAAGCAGCTCACTAAGATGCTCCTCTTCTTGCCTCTCTCTCGCGCTCGCGACCATGAGAGGTGCAACAGCAGGGAAGGTAAAACACCTCACTGAGATGCTGGTAGAAGTTTTATGAGGTCCTGCCTCGTCCTTAGCTTGCACTGATTGTCTACAGACTCGACTATGGGATGTACCTGTACTCAATAGGTCTTTTTTATTGTACACCTAGTAGTCTTCGATAGGTCTTTGTTATTGTACAACTATGGAATGTAACTAAAGTTATCATTGAAATTGTTGTGATGATTGTTACTGTGTTGTTTATATATAGTTTTTGCCTTAAAACAATTAATAATTTAATGGTTGTGATGTTTGTTCCTCCATTTTTTGAAGTGTCATAGTATTTGCCTTGGCTACACAAACGTGAGATAAAGCACCTCACTGAGATAGTGCTGGGGTGGAAGTATTTGCCTTGGTTTATTTGCAAATTGGTCTGCTATGTTTGCAAATTGTCATTATTGTAGCTCTCGTCGCCGTTTCATATGGTGATTCAGCATTAGTGTTAGATCGCAAAGTGCAGGGAATCAAATGGTCTATGTCATCTTCCCTGCTCCATCGCCCATGATTCACGTGGGTGGCCGTGGATGTCACAGACCTTGACTATTGCATTCCCCGCTCATGTCTGTGATGCTTGTTACTGTGTCGTTTATGTATATATTTTGCCATAAAAAACAATTAATTACTCAAGGGCCTATTTTAGATGAGGATGAAATGTGGCAGGGAATCAAATGAGCTAGGGAATCTGAACCGCATCATGTTCACCGCTCCATCGCCCATGAATCACGTGGGAGGCCGCGGATGTCACGGACCTTGACTGTTGCCTTCCCCGCGCATGTCTTGAGGTGGGGCTATTTAAGCTAAGGTAAGGGGAGCCTCTCTAGCAAACTCCAATCCTTATTCCTCCCTTAGCATCAGAAAAACCAGAAAAAAGCTTGAGTTGCACGTAGTCTCCCTCGCCATGGCCTCCCTCGTTCTGCATCGACTCCAGCGCCGCTGGGAGAAGGCTTTCAAGATTAGCTACCACCAACACCTATGCACTACTATATGTCCGCTCGTTTGCTCGGAGTTAGTGGAAGTTTTGCAAAGATAGGGAGGAAAGCATGTTTCTATGGAGTTTCGTCGTGATGTATGACACATTGTGTAGGGTGGTGGCTTGTCCACATTGTTGATGCAGATACGATGGTGCAAGGGAGTGCTTGAAGATGCAACGGTGCAAAGGAACACACTTGTTTTCCTTCCTTCTCTTCCGCTTGGTTTCCTATGCAGGTTGGCCTCCTCGCGGGGTTCCTTCTCTGCACCAGAACTCATCGGATATGTGGCAGAGAGCACTTGAAGGGGTTCTGGTGTCCGCTTGGTACATGTGACTAGTTTCTCATGCACAAGCGCAAGCCACAGTTGGGTATGGGTTAGCCCCATACTCGTTAGGTCTTTGTTATTGTACATCTCTTGTTTGATAGGTCTTTGTTATTATAAACCTGTTTAGTGTAATGGACTTTATCAATAAGGTCTTGTTTGGATGCATGTGTATCCACTTCAATCCACATATATTGGTGTGGAATGGAATGAAATTTAGTTTAATTCTACTCCAATCCACTTCAACACATGTGGATTGAGATGAATACATGCGCATCCAAACAAGGCCTAAAGAGTTCCTTGCATCACTTTTATTATTGTGTAATGTTCGCCTTTTCTGTTGTAGCATTTTCTTGTCCTCATGATGAAAATTTTCCTCATGTGGCTGTGATGCTAGTGAATCTGAACTGCATCATACGGTATACATGTGTGTAATTAGATCAGTGATACTTGGATGCCCTCTGGCTGGCGCTCCACCGTATCCGCCATGTTGGCGACCATACGCCTTATATATTTCTTATATTGATATTAATTATGTTTATTAGTGGAGATGACTTAACTTGTATTAAGAAATTGGAAACATGTGCAAGGAAATCTGAACTGCATCATACGAGAAGGAAGGTAACTGTAACGAGTTTAGAAAGGAATAATTGTACTTGGTGTATAATTGTATTAAGGAGAATGAAGAGATAATCATACAAATCCCCGTCATCCAGATATATACATATCAACATTGATCTGCCCATAATCTACCACATTAATCTAAAAGAACCTATCACACTCATTGTGGATCCTACACTCCTCGCTGCAGAACATAGCCCACTCCTCCCAACCTTCCAATCCTACGTGGTCACCGTAGCCTCCGCCTCCGCACTGATGTCCGTCCTGGTGATGCACCGGCATGGCCAGAGGAGGCAGAGGACTAGACTCACCCGGTGCCGGCCGTCCAGCCAAGTCCTACAACACCCACATGGCCTATTGGAGGCACCGCCGTTCTTCCATGTCACATTCGCCGCTGAGCCCCCTTCATCACCTTAGATCTTCCTCAATAGTCGCCAGGCAATGTTGTCATTACCAGCCGCTATTAGACCTATGGAGCACAAGGGAGATAACAAATGCAGCAACATCATGGCCTACCACTATAGAGCGCTCAAGCATGTTGAGCCATGGCATGAGCGCGCCATGGTCTTCTATGAATACAACACGCGTTCTAGCATAGAAACAAGCCTCTGGGTTGCCAATGCTAACAAGCCTAGCGATGAGCTTGGCATGGTATTCATGGTCGCAGAACCACTTCTAGATCCCACATTGCATCCCATGCAGCAGCACCCACCGCAGTGGTATGCTCTGTCCCACTACAGCATCACCGCACACCCTGCGCATCTACGAACATATTGTCCACAGGCTACCAAGATCTTCCATGGAATCCGTTGCAGCTATAGCGACGTGGCAAGCAATCTCAAGAGCCACCTCCATTGGGAGCTTGTCCATGGAAAGCGGCGGCAAAAGATGGATCCTTAGGTCGGGGAGTGATGTCATAGTAGAGCAGAGCACTAGGGAGGGGGATCGGAGCGTAGTAAGGTGAGTTCAAAAAAACCTCTTGGGATTTTATGAGCACTCCGTTCTTGAAGGTTCCACGACGCAGGTATGTCAAACGTCTTGGGGAAGTCAATCATCATCCTCCGAACCATGTGAACCACATAAACTGATCACACCGCATGCTTCTCCAAACTAGCGCTAGAGGGGCCGAGCCGCGTGATCGAGTCAATTTTCTCCATTCAACTTCCAACACTGTTCCATCACCATTACTTCCACCAGGAGAAGCGTGCTCCACTAAGATCGTGCGGGATGTGTCCTCTCCTTAACTTCTGCTCTCGCTCAGTGCAATTGAAGGGAACTCCAATGGTCGCCTATCTCACCCATCGTTCTACAAAAGCAGAGGCTAAGGCGGGGAAGCAAGTACCTTTTCTAAACTCGTTACACTTACCTATCTTCTCGTTCTATCTTCTTTGTCTAGCGCTCCGTCTCAACACACCATCTTTTAGATCTTATCCAATGGTGGATCGAGCAACAAAGTGCCAAATGGAAGAGTCACCAAAGGTTGTCCCTGCTCGTCCCCGCATTCGTGTGATGCTGCGATGGGGCAGGGAGGGCAGGTCGGCGGTATCACCACCAGAGAGCCAATCCTCGCTTTTGGCTATCTCCATCGACAACAATAGGGGGGATGATGTCCTAGAGTTGGTGGAACAGCTAGATGTGGCCACCTCCACCCTTCGTGAGGAGAGCCAGGAGGTAGACTAGCTGCGCCTCTCCATTACCGCCGCGAAGCAGGAAATGGCCATGGCGGAGCTTGCCATTGCCGAGGCCCAGGCGCGCCTCACTGGTAAGGCATTCGGCATGATATGATCTTGCTCCTTCACTATGTGCGACATCATGTCTTTAGTTGTAGCATTTTATTGTCTCCTTTTTAGCCATCCAGGAGCAGCTAATTGCCGTGTAGGGCGAGGCAACGGAGGCGATCCACCTTTGCTAGGTAGCCGAGGACAACACCCGTGTCTCCTCCTAGATGGCGGTAGAGAGCAACAGGTGCTACCAGGACCTCCATGCGGCAGTAGGCAATGTCGTTCATGTGCTTTCACCTCTTGTGCCCACGGGGATGACCCTGGTGGACTACCTCCGCACCATGCCACCACGGGTCATGGAGGTAGCCATGTACTACATTCGCCTAGGGGCCACTTCGGCCATGGCCACCACCCAGGTTTGGCTGGGTGAGGACCAGACCATGGTGGAGCTGGGGTTCCTCAGAGAGACAAGCTATCGACAGCACGATAACATGATCGGTGAGTTCTCTGCCATGGGCGATGGCGTCTTGGCTATGGTGGATGTAGAGGACATCATTCATAACGCTCCCTACGAGTAGTTTGATTGTAACTGCCTCTGCATTCTAAATAAAATGTTTATATAATATTTAGTTGCTATTACTTTAAGTTTGAACATCTCTGTTTGCTGTTGACTAGAACATTTCCATTTGTGTGACTGTTGATGGTAGTTGTCAGTGTTTCGAATAAATACCAACTAGTAAATTTTTATTTATTGCGCGTTAGGCCCGGATGGTGTGCTAAAGGACACAAGGTTTATACTAGTTTGGGCAGAATGTCCCTACATCCAGTTTGCTACTGCTTGTGTTATTAGCACAGAAAAAGGTTCATAGTAGGGGGTACAAATGGTCAAGAGAGGGATATGTCCCAAGTCTTTGATGGAATGGTCGAAAGGGAGCTGAGAGCTCAGTTGCTGCTCAGCTGTGTGTTATGTGGTGCGTGGTGTGTAGGATTGATCTGTCTCCTTAGTAGGGTGCCCTGCCTTCCCTTTTATAGATCAAGGGGGAGTAGGGGTTACAGATGGGAGAAAGAAGAAACACTAGAGGCTAAGAAGGTCCTTCGAAGGTGTCGGGTCTTCCTTTTCCTCTGAGCTAGCCCCGCTGATAAGGCAGATGGTGCCAGGGATAGCATGTTCGCTGATCTTGATAGGGCCATGCTCTGGCTTCATTCAACAAGGTGTCACATCCCATCCTACCCCGGCAAGCGGCGTGGTGCACCAGGGTGCCAAACTACGACCCTAGAGGGAGTAGACAGGGAAGTGACCATACGTTGGTTACTATAGATGATGTGAGTCCCCTCCTGGATCGTAGTGGTTGTCGTATGCTTATATTAGGAACTATGTCCAAGGGTTGATGGTGGCGCCCACAACACTATAAGATAAAAGTCGGCGTCTACAACACTGTTCGGGCTCTATCATGCCTGGAAGGGCTTAAAGCGCCTATCCTGTCATATCCTAATGATACTTTCCTACAGGCGTGCAGGGTATGGTCCTCGGTACTATAGTTGACTTGAGTGTCCTGTCTTACCCCATGCTCATCATCATGAAGGAGCAGGGTGTAGACGTTGGGCGAGGTAGAGCCTACCCTTGAACGTCGGGCGAGGTGGAGCCTAGCCTTGGTCGTCAGGCGAGGCAGAGCCTGCCCTCAGACATCAGGTGAGGTGGAGCTAGCCCTCAGGCATTGGGTGAGGCGGAGCCTATCCCTAGTCATTGGGCGAGGCAGAGCCTGCCCTTAGACACCGAGCAAGGTGGAGCCTACCTTCAGCAGTCGGGCAAGGCAGAGCCAGTCCCTGGTCATCGGGCGAGGTGGAGCCATCCCTCAGACATTGGGCGAGGTGGAGCCTGCCAGCGGACGTCGGGTAAAGCGGAGCTAGCCCTTAGCTGTCGGGAGAGGTGGAGCCAGTCCTTGGTCATCGGGCGAGGCAGTGTCTAGCCCTCAAGGGTTGAGTGAGGCAGAGCCAACCCTTCGGGGCTAGGCGAGGCATAGCCAACCTTCGATCGTACGGGCAAGAAGTGTAGTTGCATTCTTGTCCATTCGGAAGCATCAATGTTTGATGATTATTAGCTCCTCCTCTTTGGGTAACCCAGTATTTGGTCCCCAATAGTAGCCCCTGAGCCCCCGGGTGATTTCAGATAGAAGCGCCCAGGGGGTATTTTGATTCGCCAGAGGGTGCATGCGAGCGCACTCGTTTGGTATAGCCCCCGAGCCCCTAGGTGATTCGGACTCAGATAGAATCACCCGGGGGGTAATTTGGACCCTTCATGGGTATGGCTGTGAGATTTTGTGTTTGGACAACTAGATAGTTTAAAGGGAACCCTAGTATCCCGTTCGTGGGGATTCATCCAAGGTTAGCCCGGTTGAGACTCGATTGTGGATCGAGACTCCCTTGAGGTACGTGCGCCTGAGTTTTGGCCGCTCATGGGCCCATCCCTCGTTGGGACGGCTATTGAAACTATTGGGCCAACCCTCGAACTCCTAGGCCTAGATGGGCTGGAGAAATGCTTTTTGACCCGTATCCCCTCTGCGGGAAAAGAGTCTTGGTCTGTCCGGGAAGGCGAAACATCCGGCGTAACTTTGGTGGGAAAGGATAGGGATCGTGGGCGCATATCCCATGATGTGACATGGTGGTGTATCTTGGTAGGCACAGAGATCTAGGTGGACAGTTGCCCTTCTCGCATCCGTCGCCCCTATAAAACCAAGCGATTCGCCCCCAGGGTTTCGTACTTTGCCTCCTCGCCTTTGCATCTACAACCTCTGCCGCCAAACGCCTGAGCCTCGTACACCTGCATCACAGCTACCATCAAGCTCGCATCCAACCACCCCATCGTCTAATGGAGCAGTGGTGTAGATCTGATGTCACCCTCTAGCGCCTAGAGGGCCTCGTTTGTCGTGGCCTTCTTTGCGCGTAGACTGCCACCGAGGAGTGGCAGCTGCCTGGCAATGAAGAGACACCATTGCCGCTTGAAGGCTACATTGTGTCCTTTGCTCACTTTCATGAGTGGGGATTCACCACCCCCGCCCACAAGTTCCTTTGGGGGCTACTGAATTATTACAAGGTGGAGCTGCAGCACCTTACTCCCAATGGGGTCCAACATATTGTGGCGTTCATGGCCCTATGTGAGGTGTTCTTGGAGATTAGTCCCCACTTTGACCTATGGCGGTATCTCTTCTCTGTCACCCTCTTGAAGAAGCGGGAGAAGAAGCGAGAGCTGAATGTGCCGATGGGATGTGCCGGCATCTCACTCCGCAACAACTAGGTCAACGAGTACCTATCGATGCGTCTGTCGACCTCTAACAAGGGGTGGCATTTGCATTGGTTCTACATCAAGAATGACACAGTCGCCCCCTTGCCAGTGTTCACCGATGCCTCATCGAAGAGGTCCCAGAATCATGGAGGATGTGGGGGTCCTGGATAAATACAAGAAGAAAATCTAGGACCATCTCACCACCCTCTGAATTCTAAAGGAGAGGGGCATGAAGGGGTTGAGGATCATCGGTGCCTACCATACGCAGAGGGTGGTGCCGCTGATGAGTCGCACGCTTCCCCTATACCTGATGGTGCTCGGAGCATCACTCGATGGGACAACGCTTGCCGATGAAGCGCTCTCCCCCTCCAAATTGGCACAATGCATCAAGGAGGTGATGAAGCCTTCAAAGGATGACGCCGGCGTCGTTCTTGATTTCATGTATCCGATGCCGGGGCACCCCCCCAATGCGGCTAGAACCGAGGTACATTGACTTCATAAGTTCTCTTTTCCTGAGCCTCCTTTTTAATTGAGCTCCTGACCCCTTGATGCTGATATTGAGATAGCAGGACTAGCCGAAGAGGCTTGCCCTTAAGGAACGCGTGGCTCCTTTGTCGAAGGATCCGCTCATGGTAGCGACAAATCACACCATGGCCGAGTGGCAGAAGAAGACAAAGGAGGCCGAGACGAAGAAGAAGCAGTAGAAATAGCAAGCATGGGAGCGAGGAGAGGAGACATACAGTGATGACAACGGCGACGACAATGAGGAAGATGATGAGGTAGTCACAGACACTGAGTGGGGTGACCTAGGAGGCAAGGATGCACTGATAGGTACCCACTCGTCAATGTAGGGACCCTTCCCATTCCACGTGAGGGAAGGTACGGCCATGAGGCCGGAGGAGGTGGGCCGGACCATCGGCCCATCCTTAGAACCATCAAGGGTGAGTGGATCAACCATCGCACCCACAGTGCTAGCGGGGGGGGGGGGGGAGTGGCCCCACCGCCATGCCTCAGGAAATAACAGGGGCGAGCGGACCTGTTGCCACACCCCAAGATCCAGCGGGGGGTGGGTGGATCCGCTGCAGTGCCTGAGGTGCTGAGACAGGGGAGTGGCTCCGCCCCCGTGCCCCCAGATACAAGAGAGGCAAGCCCCTCAGCCCAGGAATAGGGGACGGGCTCAAAATGGTCTCGCCCCGATGAGGTTGAGCTAGGAACTAGGGGTTCGTCCCCCAAATGTCTCCACCGCCCAACAACGCCAGCGTAAGTTGCTGACCCCTCTATTATCTCTATTTTCTCTATTTTTCATAGTGACTCACGCCTTTTGTTTCTTCGACAGCACTGGGAGATGGGTCAGATGGGGCACTTCTATAGCGCTGGAGCCCAAGAAAACCATCACCCTTTAGGCAAGGCAGGGGCCGTTGCCTGACATCGCTCCCGTTTTGGGCAAGAGCGGAGCCGGCGTCACAGTTTTGTCATCCATTTTAGCGCCACCCGCGGTGGTGCCTGTGCCCTCGATGGGTCAAGTAGATGGCGAGGCTGAGGGGGTGCCCTCAGAGGTTGCCACTCAACCGACAATGGAAGTGATGCCGCTACCGATGTCGGTACGGGCAGAGCTATTGACCGCGCCTGTTGCATCAACCATGGCATGCGCGGCATAGCCAAACGAGGTCCCGCCAACGGAGGTAGAGGTGATGGTGGCTATGATGGATAGGTCATAGGTAGGAGCTATGGTGGCTACGCCTGAGGCAGCGGCATGTCCCGTGCCACCGGCAGCCCAAGAGACGACACCCACCATGGGTAGGATCGAGGGGGTCATGGCCCAGGGACCCTCAGACACCGTGGTGATGGAGACCAGTAGGGAGTTGTCCCTGGTCTTGCCATCAGAGGGCTGCCACCCGCCCACATGGTATGAGCCCCACTCTAGTGGGTGAGTCCGTGGGACCTAGAGTCGGAACTCTTCACCCTCGACGATGCTGCCAAGGGCATGGAGTGGGAGAAGCTCAGCGAGGGGTTCACGGCCATGCTAGAAGCTCTGAACTAGGCCCATGGCACCCTTGAGATGTCATTATTCCCACCGGCCGGGTATTCACTTGGTCTTGCCTCTCGATCTCTTTTTTCTTCATTTATTTTTGTTTTTTGACCGCCATCTTTTTTCAGTCTCTTGTTGCTCGCAGCCGGGAGAAATCCTAGTTCCTTCATGAACACAAGGAGGATTGGAACTACCACATCGATGAGGCATGGCTACATAGGGACATGACCGCCTAGCTCCGACAGAGGGTGGCTAAGCTGACTCCCCTTGCCGTGGAGGCAGACAATCTCTGTCGGTGGGCGGTCGAGGCCCGCTGGGATGCCGAAGACGTTGAGATGTCTTTTGATGAACTATCGGAGAGGGCACGATAGGATCAGGAGGAGGTTGCTAGAGTGTGGAAAGGAGTAGGATGAGCTGCTCTAGCGGGATGCTAAGTCCCACCAGTAGATCATCGACCTCCTAGCCGAGGCCGAGAAGGAGCAGGATCTTAGGCTAGTGGCCGAGGCGAGGTCCATGGCCCTACAGCAGAGAGCAAAACTAGATATCGAGATGGTCGCTTGACTGCGCAAGGAGTGAGATGAGCTATGCCAGACTATGGAGAGGCTCCGCTCGGAGCACGGCACGGCCTGCGGGGAGCGCGACCGGGTCATCCGAGAGCGTGATGAGGTGCAATAGAGGATCAGCTCCTTCTAGGCCGAGCTAGAGACTACAAAAGCCCAGAAGCTAGAGGCCAAGGGTGCCGCTGCTGGATTGGCCACAAATCTCGCTGAGGTGAGGAGTCTTCTACAGGTGGAGAGCGACGAGTTTGATATCCTGAAGGTTGCCCTTGGTGTAGTCTACGACGACTTGTAGGTGGTGCAGGTGGAGGGGACTAGCTCACTCGTAGCCTATGCACCAGATATCACAACGCGGGTGGGACAGCTAGAGAAGGAAGCTCTTCGCTCAGGGATCACCCAAGCCTTCATCGTCGCCCGCTCACATTATGCTGGCAACATCAATTTCGAGGCGATGAGTCTTGGTTTCATGCCTGGTTATGAACCCTCCAAGTTGGATGACATAGAAGCGGTGGTGACTCCTTTTGCGGAAACCTTGGCGAGCAAAATTGAAGATATGGTTCTCCCCGAGAGGGGGTAGTTAGTCGAATGAGTCTGATGGACATTTATCTGTAATATGTGGACAAGTGCCAGCACTTTTGTTTTTTTGAAAATAGATTCACAACTTCGTTTTGTTAAACAAATTCACAATTTTGTTTCATTTGATTGAACTTGCTTTCTTCTATTTTTGCATTAAAAAAAGGTGCTCATGCAATCTGACCCTTCCGTTTGTTAAGGCCGTGGGGCCCAAGGTGTATAAGAGGGGAATTTTGATTATGCTGGTGAGCAAAGTTACCATAGCCATCGAGGTGTGGGTTTTTTGCAGTCTTACCAGGCATGCTCGGTTATTTGTTCCCACAAACCTTGCCGCTAACCTTAACATGAGGAAGAGGTCCAACACAACGACTGTTTCAAAAAAGGAGATATTTAAATCTTTACTAGCCCCTGAGTGAGATCCGACCCCTTGCGGTTGCTGGGGCCGGATGTTACGGGAGACCGAAGCGAGGGTAGCAAACTTACTCTTGTATTCACACGTACCCCTTACTTAGGATTTTAGGTATCATTCTGCGATCGTGCGTTCGGTCTCATTGCAAGTCTGGCCTTCCCTGAGCCCCCACGTGTGGTGGGGATTTGGTCAAGGGTCGATGGGCGTCCTCAACTGATGCTTCGCCCAATTAAGTAAGATACCGATTGACATGTTCTATTGTGCTTATACCATCTTGACTAGTGAATTTGGTGAATTCCGGGAGCCTGTAATTTGTAGGGAGGGCGACCAAATCATACCATTCTGGATATGGGCGTTTGTATAAAAAAGTCATTCCTTTTGGCTTTAGACCGAACTAATTCTTCATCATCTCGGTCACCTCGAGCAGCAACTCGTTAGCTTGTGGATTTGGATTTCTCGGTACTTGCTGACCCATCTATGGATTGAAATCCCACGTGCCTTGATATCCTGGATTTGGTATCATATGGAGGGTGTTATAATCTATGCCATAATGATAGACTTGTGGAATCTCAATCAGTTGGGTCCTTTGCTGGCTTGCTGCTTGAAGTCTCTTATTATGGACATAAGGATCTATATCTCTATGGATCCTCTGAATGAATGGTGCTATCTTCTGAGCCAACGATGGTATGTGGCCTGATATGCGAAAATTGATCATCTAGTTTTGACTTTGCCCCGCTGGCTATTGCACATGCTGTATTGATGGTCCAGAATTGTACTATATCTGATTCGTAGTAGTACCTAGAGTTTGTTCAGATGAACCTTGAAGTGCCTAGACTTCACCAATACCAGCTGGTGCTGCTTCTTGATGGGCGGTGCTGACTTAATTAGTCCCTTGGGTCAATGGATCTGGAATGTTGTAACAAGTCGATCCAACCTGACTAACTGGAATTCCATGAATCGCCTCTTTCATGGCGTTGTGAAATGCATCAACAAAAGCTTCATTGTAGCTTGATAGGGAATCACAAACATATTTATCTATGGCTTCCGCAAAGAAACGCCTATCTTCAGCTTCAACTGTATCTGTCTGTCCATGTAGTAGAACTCTTGGTAGTGAAAATTTATGAATAACTATGCTGTCACGTGTTTTGGTGAAGGACAACAAACACTTCTTCTAAAATTTTTCCGTAGCTTTGTTGATGGTATCCCTATCTTCATCAGGTAGGTCTTCATAATGTACCATAATGATGTCGTCATTGTTGTGAACCGTCATGACGATTGGGGTGTCCCACCGAGCGTGCTAGAAATGTGTGTCGACACAGAATTTTGTCCCATGCCGAGGACACACGTAGCAAGCTGAAAGGGTCTCCTCAATGGAACAGATCCACCTAGCTTCAGCATAGGGGTGGTCGATCCTGTGCAATCCTCCCGAGGTGTGGCAGTCAATTTGACCCTGCAATTGACAAATAGAGAAATTTCATCAGTAATTAAGGGCAGAACTTGCCGGTGTTGCCAAACATTCCCGAATGTACGGCTGTGAGAGCCGATATGGAAGGAAATTGGCTAAATAGCTGATCCCAGTATATTCATGAGAATAAGTCAGTTAGAGCTCATGGGGTCATGTGAAGAAGAATCGGTTATCATTCAGAATAAATATCATTCAAGCAAACATTAATCAATGGTAATAAGATATCGATGATGGTCGGTTTATACTGAGCCAATGATTACAAGTAACCAAACTCTTGTTTATGTAAAGAAATAATTCAACACCACTCAACCATCTAATAAAGATAAATTTAATGAACATGTTAGATCTCATCTATCACCATGACCAGTGGGGCATGAGACAGAATCATGTAGGCCGTAGAAACAACAATAGACTCGATGACCCTAACTCATTACTAATATCAGTGGGGCATGAGGTAGAATCATACAGGCCATAATACAAGAACAAGATCATGGGGCTAACACATCTTTTAACTTATCTCTACTTCAACAATCTCATGAAGTGAGCTGTTCGTGAAAGCATTCGATATCGGCTAAATAGCCGATTCAGGCATAGCGCACAGTTAAGGTCATGCCTTCTCATAGTTAAGGTCATGCCTTCTCAGGAACGGATCTATCAACTAACGATCCCCACTCCACGGTGCTAACAGTGGGGTGAGAGGTAGAATCCCACAGGCCATGATAATGGGCCATGGAACAGTTCTCGCTAACTAATAGATCTATTCAAGATCGAACATGCCTTAACCGTATACTATGCACGATTAAGATTGATAGAAAACAGCTAATAAAAACATAACTCATCGTTTAAGATGTAGATTAGATCAGTTTAAGATTAGCAAATGATGGGTTAAATAAGATATAAGGTCGATCTAGATCAATCTCAATTGGGTAGAGTGATATTGCTGTAATTAGATAAACAATGAAAGCAATAAGCAATATCGGTAACTTAATGAATCTACCAAAGACTGCCATTCAAAGGTAGAGCCGATAACTTGACCTCGATCTAGTTCATGCAGTGGGGTGTGAGGCAGAATCACATAGGCCATACTTGAACTGGGCAAGAGTTGATAACTAGCCTATACTAGAGTCGCAGTGGGGGTCGACCAGATCGATGCAGCCATACAAATAGAGGTATAAACCATGATGGTACTTACAGACAAGCAGTGGAGGTCGACCGGATCGATGCAGCCATACTCGCTGAAGAACTCACTAAGATCTACTCTACTCCTACTCCTAAGGGGTGGCCAGAGCCAAAAAAAGTAATTGACTTGTATTTGATTGATTGATTGTTTTTTACAATAGCCGGGGTTTGGTATTTATACCCGGAGTCTAGACATGAATCCTACTCGAGCATGATTTGTTACAATCTTTGGTATGAAAGAAATATTCCTATCTTAAGATAACTTGGACTCTAATCTTTCCCCTTTTGTAGAGTCCGATATGTATCCTTTTGACACCAGGCATATCCCATCATCGTCATCTGCTGACGTCATTTGGAAAGAATCGATCTAGTGTCACATTTGATCCAGCAGATATCAACCTTTACTCCATTGACTCCTTGATTGGCATAATTCTAGCGCCTATGAGTTCCCGCGCTCTTCTCCCAAATTTTGGTGTAAACACATGCCCCCCAATTTTGGGATAAAATGATTTTATCCTAAAATTCCAGTTCACTGGTTTACCACGTTGTAACTGCACTATCCGAGATATATGCATGACTCCTGACTCCCTGGCCCAAGTTCTATATAACATCCCAACAATATCTTTTGTAATCCACATGGCCTATTTGCTTTCTCCTTCCTGAACCGACTCCAACAGCCGACGCCATCATCGCCAAGGCCTCAAACCCTAGCAAATCTGCCGTTCCCTTGAGCCATCTTTCAAGCTACCTTTGTCGGATCCGAACCTGCTCCGATCATAATGGCAACCAATGGCCACGTTCCTGAGGTATGTTTCCAAATTTCCACTCTCCAAGTGCCGGCCGTTACCCTATATTCCTTCTCCTCTTGAACTTACTTTATTTGATTTCTAGGAAATGAGGAATGAGATCTTGATTTCATCAGCTGTTGTCCCTAATGCTTATTTCCTCGGGCCTATGGGTGATCCTGATCCATCCAATTTTATCCACCAAGAAACCAACTAGATCCCCTTTAAACAGTCGACAGTAGATTCATCTTCTTGGAACAAAACTCCCTTCAGAAACTGGCCCAAAGCACCTAAGGGGTGGAGAAATTGGTTTCACAAGGTATCCACAAAAAAGGGTGAAGATTGGGAGCTTTATGATCTAAACCAGTGCTTAACACTTTTGTTGTCTGAGATGGAGAGGAATGATTCACTCTTGATCTTTGCTTCTAATTTCTGGTCTAATGCTTTGAATGCTTTTGTTTTTAGCCATGGCCCAATGACCATTACTCTGGCCGATGTGTATATGTTGACCGGCCTTAGAATCATTGGACCAGTACAACCTTATGAGTACTTGGGTGCCAGCTCCAAAATATTGGCCAAGATAGCAGACTGTATCGGATGGGCAAGTTATATTCTGAATCATGTTGAAGATGAATCATCTGTCAGCGATCGTGAATACGTGGCCTTTCTGAATATGTGGTTGGAGAAATTTGTCTTTTGTGGGTCATCTTGTGGTCTAACTTACAATCACAAATTTATGGCGGAGCACCTAGCATTAGGCAAGGGTATCCCTCTTAGAAAATATCTGCTAGGAGCTACCTATCATCTAATGTACTAGATGGCTGCCCAATTACTAAAGAATGAACCAATGTAGGCTATCAGCGACACTTGGTGGCTGATACAATTGTGGCTCAATTTGTACATGCACAAGATTATAAGGCCTGATCTCAGAGACTTGAGCTTTCCTTCCTCTACTTTTGATGAAGAATATAGAGGCGAAGAAGGAAGAACTCGATAGTGTACGAGCTATGGTGAGGCTGCATTGGCCATAACCATTGACTTCGATGTTGGCCACCTCTTCAAAAAATTTTACAGAGGGTTTGATGCGGCCGTCCTGACTTGGCTACCTTATAATGAGGATGATGAATTGACTTTTCCATTCACATTCCAATTTGAATCCGGCTGTTCAGACGAGACGACGGCTACGATCTTCAATTTCTTCATCAAGCCCTGTGTTTTCCCAGTCAAATTTCATCACGGTCGTGGCAAGATGATTAAAGGTTCCTCCATCCCAGACAATCCTCCAACTTATGAGTTTTACAACCCTTCTTTTGTGGCCCACCAGTTTGGTCTTGATCAACTTCCTCCTTGCCTATTCTTTAAGAACATTCTGAAGCCGAGAGAAGATATCAACGATGTGCTAGAAGCTTTCAAAGTCTTTTGATTGGGATCAGACCTTCCTTCCTTCTCCTTGCATGACTAGGTCAAGGTTAGCTTTTCTTCCAGTCTCTTTGATTCCTGGTGGCAAGATTGGCATTCCCATCTCTTTTGTGGATTAGTCCACCCTTTGTGCATAGCTCTGAATGAGGAATTCACTTCTGATAGTGAGGTAACCTACCATTCCCTTTTTAGAGAGATCATTTTGGTGAATTCTCTTTCCAATTGCTCTAAGATGACCCTTTCAGGACATCGAATATTATCCTCCAAGCCTAGATACGAGAGGGCATTCTATAGATTACCAGCCGCCATGTCCTGTTTCAAGGATGGGATCAACTGCACCTTCCCTGAAACAATTGATGAGAACCCATGTTGCTCCCACGATCATGACATGTCAATCCCCAAAGTGCAAGGCGGTTCTAGGGGCAACCCAGAAAACTACCACTGGGAAAAGACTTCATAGAACAAGACCATCAGTTGCTCAGGTAAACAGTTCATCTTCTTCTAAAAAAATGAGATTCAATTACTGATTTCGTTCTTTCTTAGCTATCAAGCATTGCGTCCCAACCTGCCCTGGGTGCGGAACTACTGTCTTAGGCGTTCGACTCAGCACTAGCTGAACCTCCATCGGCTGATCCGCAAAAGGAGCCGATCTCGGTTAAAACAACCGATACTTCCATAACAACAGAAAACATGAGTTTTATCCTTGACATTCAACTTCTCGATTTACTCAATTTTCCATTCTTTATTCAACTATTCGTCATGCCAGATACTCTCTGAGGAAACACCTGTGCAAGAACAGGAACCTAGCAGTTCACCTACCAACAACAATCTTGCTAACGCTGGGAACAACTCTATTGTTGATACCCATACTGTCAATTCTCTGATTCGGCATACACTTGATGGTGAGGAAGCTATATGCTTTGTCCATTTCTCTACAGCGAGCATAAATTAAAATCCTTCCGATGTTGCAGATACCGACATTGAGATTTTTGAGCCGATTCAACCAGATATTACTGGTGTATCGTCAGCAACTCCCCTTCTTCTGATAGAGGCTACTACAAAGAAGGTACTGTACCTTTTCACCATTCATTCTGTGATAAGCCGATTCAAATCTCTTAACCAAGACTTCCCCTATCTATAGGCACTCGATCCTCCAGCCTAGAGTTGTTCTTTCAATCTCAAGGAGTATTTTGATGAAGATAAAATCAGATCATCAGCCACTTCCTCTGCTGAATCTTTGTCAGAGGAGACTAGAAATCAGCTGAAAGATATACTACCCATATTTGAGAAGAACATAGCCGATTTGGTCCAAGACACTAAATCAATACAGAAAGTCTTCTTGACCATTAACGGTGATCCATCTCCAGCTCTCTCCAAGGTCTTGTCATATTTGCCCATTTTCGAAGATCAGGCCTTGAAGGCGAAAATGATCCAAAGGAACTTGTCCAATCATGAAGCCTTGCTGGCCAGAAGGGATTCCAATGGGCAAGAAGTTAAAGAGCTGACGCATTCAATCAATGCTTTGAAGAATTCTTCCCTCAGGACCGATCCAGAGTTGTCCCAACTGGAAGTCAAGCATGCAGAACTTGAGAGGGAGCTGAACAATGTGAAGGCTGCCATAGATCATCGCAAGTCCATTCTGGTCCAAATACTCGATGCCATCAAACAGAAGAAGCAAGAACTATTGGCCAAAGTAAAAGAGAGAAGAACCATCCATGGCAGCCTTGAGAACGCTTCTGGAACAACCAAAGAATATGAGCACAAGGTTGCATAAGCTAATGCTATTTGGCTTGCAATTTTAAAAGTCATTCAGGATATTCTAGGCTTGTAATTTGTAGGTTAACATACGTGCCTTGTGTACGATAACCATACTTGTCTCGTTGTATTTCCTCTTTTTGGCCAAAGAGCCGATTAAAAATAGCTGATTTCAGATTTGCGACCCAATTGATCCTAAAAATGTGGCTTAAGAGAGCCCCTTGATCTTCTACCTTCAATCGTCCAACGCCACATTTTCTTTGGTATTAGCAAAGTGATGCTCCACCTTCTATTAATGGCGATTACCCTTTGCACTTTCCCGAGGCGTTCACCTCTTTGCTTTACGACTTCAAATACCGGCCAAGGGCTCTAGCCTTGAACACATCTATACTAGCAACCGCTCCTGTTCCTTTGCATCTCTCCACCTTCAAGCCCCTGTAGCCGTTTCCTCCCTTTCCTATAGATCCAATCGATTCCATGGCCGGCGAGGATAACCGTGGCAAGCATGAGGCAGGGGAGACCCTGGAGAAGAACATGCCTGTGAGCCAGCACCTCTAACGCATGAGGTGAGATTGACATCTTCTGCTTATGGCAATAGTCCATAACTTTCTATTCATAGGGATGAACTTTTGTTTCTAGGTTTGTTGTGAACGACAGACTTCGTCCTCTTCCTAGGGCTGGTGAACCCTTCGATGCTGCCTCTTCCGCGCCAACTTCATCGTTGGATTCCTCTAATTCATATAATGGTGATGATGCTCGGTGCTTCCTCCGGGAGTGGAGGGTGGCCTAGAACCGCTACTCCGAGGCGACCCGAGAGAATGGCCGGCTCAAGATTTGTCTCGAGGCTTCTCAGGCCACTCTTCATGTGGCCGAGGAGGAGGCCAGCGCTGTTCGAGCACAGTTGGTCGAGTCTGACGCCGTGGTGTCAGGTAAGACGAGCTTCAGGAATATCTTTGTTCTGATTTCAACAGTCTTTATCTTGATAGTTCCCCTGTTTCTATGATCATCAGCCTTAACGATTCAGTTGGAGTCTCTCCAACTTGTGGCAAACACGGCTGTGGATGCCGTCAGTGCCCACGGCTCCCTCATCGATGCTCGCCTTCACGATGTTCTAGCTCGCATTCAGGAGGTTGCCCTCCATGGTGTCTGTCATGGTGCGGTGGTGGCGCTGACCGCGGCGCAAGTTTAGACCGAGCATGAGCTCCATGCCATGGAAACCAGTTTCCCAATGGGCGATGGCCCTGAAGAACATGAAGACTTGCTCAAAGAGTTCATCATGGCAGCGGAGGCCATAGTGGACATCACATCCGCCCAAGATGTGGTGAACAAGGTCTTCGATTAGTTTGTATTTAGGATAAACCAATGAATGAAGACTCTTGTTCCTTTATGATCGTGCCTCAATGCAATGCCATCGTGTATGACTGCGAATCTTTGTGTTTTTTGCTCTATAGGTGATACATATCGTATCGGCTTTCATTATCTTTGAAGATATTTACTTTTTGAACTAGAGGCGATACCTTCCTGGTATCGGCTATTAGAACCGAGAATGAATCAGCTACCAAGTGTTGATCAGATGCTAGGATAACATCCCGCAGAACTTTCAATATAAAAAGGTCAAACGAGTAATCAACCCAGGTCAAGCATCCTATTAAGCGAAACAGAACTTCTCTTAAGAAATCCATTAACTCTGAATCGCACTTACACTTTAACTTAGCCTTCACATACGTCGGCCTAAACCCATCTCTAAGACTTAATGCTCATTTTTCCTTTGATCTAATGGCGAACGTGAAGCTATGACTTTTCTACTAAAACAAACTCTCAGAGCCGATCGCTTGCATCAGCCGTTGGCTTTCATTGCTAATTTTAATGAAGCCTCCTTCCCATGACTTGCCAGAAAAACACTCGAAATCTCCTAGTTCCCAAAAGACTGGATTGGCTGTCGCGATGCTTACGGACTCATCAGCATGAACCTGTTCGACATCATCTCCATGCCATTGAATCAAACATTGATGCATGGTCGATGGTATGCAGCAATTCGCATGAATCCAATCATGACCGAGGAGTAAACTATATGATCCTTTCCCATCAATAACAAAGAACGTGGTGAGAAGAGTTTTACTCCCGATTGTTAGTTCGACGTTTATTGCCCCTCAGGTCTTGGATGTATTTCCTCCAAAGTCTCTAAGCATCATGTCAGTCTCAAGTAAATCTCCTGGTCCCTTGCCAAGCTTACGGAAAGTGGTGTATGGCATAAGATTGACAGAAGCACCTCCATCCACCAACATCTTGTTCATCGGCTTCCCATCAACAAAACCTTTCATGTATAAAGCATTTAAGTGCCGATGCTTGACTGGCTTATCAAATATTGCTTGCTGCACAACCGTTAACTTGGCAACCATCTCTTCATACTATGACTCATCGAAGTCTGAATAAACTCCCTGATCTATTAGAGCTCTAAATTCTGATGGTAACAGAAAAGCTATTTGGATATTAGCTGATGGTTGCCTCTTATCAACTATCTGCTTGGTACGCCATACTTGAGTTTTACCGGGTGCCTAAGCCTGTTCCATCTCTCTGTTCCTTAGGCGCTGCACCCTCCCCTTTTGGCTTCTCCTGGGCACCATTGGCCTTCCTGCCACGTGTATATTCTTTCAGTGCCTTCCTCTTCATGAACAGCCCAGTTCTGTCCAATGACTCTTTTACCCAACTGATCATGAACACTTTTGTTTTTTAAGCGCCGATCCATGTTGTTATGATGATATGCATCTTGAGCATGGATAGACCGGTGGTTGGTTTGAGATTGCCTACACTCCCGATATTGATTGCTACATTCTGGACAGTCGTGTCTGGTAGGCAACTTCAAACTTTTATTCCAGCAATGTCTAAAGAAGGGACAATTCCAATGTAATTTAGTTTGTTCCCTTTCATACTTCTCTTCTTCTAATTGATGCTGGTATGCTTGATCTTTTAACCAACACTGATAATCCTTTTCCTTCTGCCACCGCCATTTATTCAACAGAATCTGAGATGTGTCCCACAGCTTTGACGTCTCTTCTTTTGATGTCTTCCCCTGCTCGTATCGGCTCTTTTATTTGGCACATCGTCTTCTAATCTCTCTATACTCATCAGTCGATATTTGTATTTCGGGATCGACTGTTCTAGCTTCTCTTGATTTGGCTGATGTTAGAACCTTAGTTTTCCTCTAAATAGCCCAACATCAACCATATTTTGATCCCCTAGGAAAGGATTATCATCAACTTTCATCTTTCGAGGCATATCGAACTTGAGCCTCCCTTGCTGAATAGCTCTTTGTATATGCTGCCTAAAGATTCTGCATTCATTAGTGGAATGAAAAGTAGCGTTATAGAATTTGTAGAACTTCTTGTTCTTTAACTGATTAGGGGGCAACATGACATGACCATCGGGCAACTTGATCTGCCCCTTCTCAAGCAACAAATCGAAGAGCTTGCTCGATTTGGTAACATCAAAGTCATAACTCTCCTCAACTCCTCTTCCCCAAGGATTTAGCACCATCACTGTCTTCTTGCCCCAATTTCATTCAACTACAGCAACCTCTTCTTCTTTATCTTCATAGCCATCATTGACTGAATATGGATCGTAAGCTTTGGCCACTGAGGTACTCTTCTAGAATTGGGTGTCTCTGCGTATGCTCTGGAATTGGCTATTAAGTGCTGCCACTCATTGAGCCAATTGACCCAAGTTGCAAATTCCTGTCCCAGTAGTTTCTCTTTCCACATCGGTAGCATTCCTTAGACGGCTAAAGCAGCTAATTGATCATTGGCCAAGCTATTGGGTCCTTTGCTGGCTTACTGCTTGAAGTCTCTGATTATGGACATAAGGATCTATATCTCTACGGAACCTCTAAACGAATGGTGCTATCTTCTGAGCCAACGACAGTATATGGCCTGATATGCCAAAATTGATCATCTAGTTTTGACTTTGCCCCGCTGGCTGTTGCACATGCTGTATTGACGGTCCAGGATTGTATTGTATCTGATTCATAGTAGTACCTAGAGTTTGTTCAGATGAACCTTGAAGTGCCTGGACTTCACCATTACCAGCTGGTGCGGCTTCTTGATGGCTGGTGCTGACTTGATTAGTCCCTTGGGTCAATGGATCTAGAATGTTGTAACAAGTCGATCCAACTTGACTAACTGGAATTCCATGAATCACCTCTTTCATGGCGTTGTGAAATGCGTCAACGAAAGCTTCATTGTGGCTTGATTGGGTATCACGAACATATTTGTCTATGGCTTCCGCAAAGAAACACCTGTCTTTAGCTTCAATTGTATCTGTCTATCCGTGTAGTAGAACTCTTAGTAGTGGAAATTTCCAAATAACTATGTTGTCACATGTTTTGGTGTAGGACAACAAACACTTCTTCTAAAATTCTTCTGTAGCTTTGTTGATGGTATCCCTATCTTCATTAGGTAGGTCTTCATAATGTACCATAAGGATGTCGTCGTTGTTGTGAATCACCATGACGATTGTGGTGTCCCACCGAGCATGCCAGAAATGTGTGTCGACATAGAATTTTGTCCCATGACGAGGACACACGTAGCAAGCCAGAAGGGTTGCTCGATGGAGCAAATTCGCCTAGCTTTAGCATAGGGGTGGTCGATCCTGCACAATCCTCCTAAGGCGTGCTAGTCAATTTGACCCTGCAATTGATGAGGAGAGAAATTTCATCAGTAATTAAGTATGGAACTTGCCGGTGTTGCCAGATAGTCCCGAATGTATGGCTGTGAGAGCCGATATGGAAGGAAACAGCTAAATAGCCGATCCCAGTATATTCATGAGAATAAGTCAGTTAGAGCTCATGGGTCGTGTGAAGAAGAATCGGTTATCATTTAGAATAAATATCACTCAAGCAAACATTAATCAATGGGCAATAAGATATCGATGATGGTCGGTTTATACCGAGCCAATGATTACAAGTAACCAAACTCCTATTTATGTAAAGAAACAATTCAACACCACTCAACCATCTAATAAAGATAAATTTAATGAACATGTTAGATCTCATCTATCACCATGACCAGTGGGGCATGAGGCAGAATCATGCAGGCCGTAGAAACAACAATAGACTCGATGACCCTAACTCATTACTAATATCAGTGGGGCATGAGGCAGAATCATGTAGGCCGTAATACAATAACAAGATCATGGGGCTAACACATCTTTCAACTTATCTCTACTTCAACGATCTCGTGATGTGAGATGTTCATGAAAGCATTCGATATCGGCTAAATAGCCGATTCAGGCATAGCGCACAGTTAAGGTCATGCCTTCTTAGGAACAGATCTATCAACTAATGATGCCCACTCCATGGTGCTAACAGTGGGGTGAGAGGCATAATCTCACAAGCCATGATAATGGGCCATGGAACGGTTCTCGCTAACCAATAGATCTACTCAAGATCGAACATGCCTTAACCGCACACTATGCATGATTAAGATTGATATAAAACAGCTAATAAAAACATAACTCATCATTTAAGATGTAAATTAGATCAGTTTAAGATTAGCAAACGATGGGTTAAATAAGATATAAGGCCGATCTAGATCAATCTCAATCAGGCAGAGTGATATTGCTGTAATTAGATAAACAATGAAAGCAATAAGCAATATCGATAACTTAATGAATCTACCAAAGATTGCCATTTAAAGGTAGAGCCGATAACTTGACCTCGATCTAGTTCATGCAGTGGGGTGTGAGGCAGAATCACACAAGCCATACTTGAACTAGGCAAGAGTCGATAACTAGTCTATACCAGAGTCGCAGTGGGGGTCAACCGGATCGATGCAGCCATACAAATAGAGGTATAAACCATGACGGTACTTACAGACAAGCAGTGGAGGTCGACTGGATCGATGCAGCCATACTCGCTGAAGAACTCATCGAGATCTACTCTACTCCTACTCCTAAGGGGTGGCCAGAGCCGAAAAAAGTAATTGACTTGTATTTGATTGATTGATTGTTTTTTACAATAGCCGGGGTTTAGTATTTATACCCGGAGTCTAGACATGAATCCTACTAGAGCATGATTTGTTATAATCTTTGGTATGAAAGAAATATTCCTATCTTAAGATAACTTGGACTCTAATCTTTTCCCTTTTGTAGAGTCTGATATGTATCCTTTTGACGCCAGTCATATCCCATCATCGTCATCTGCTGACGTCATTTGGAAAGAATCGATCTAGTGTCACATTCGATCTAGCAGATATCAACCTTCACTCCATTGACTCGATTGGCATAATTTTGGAAGCCTGTGAGTTCTCGCACTCTTCTCCCAAATTTTGGTGTAAACAGCTAGTGAACAAAAACAGCGTAGCCGCTGGGGCATAGGGTCTAGCGATTCGTCTAGTTTTACTCAAAGTTTACACCTGCACACCATGCCTCTGGTTTTTAAACATAATGAGGGGTTGGGCGAAGAGAATGTCTAAATGAGTAGACACTCTCAGCATCCCCCGAGTGATGTCCACACCCCTGCCGTTGCTGGGGTTGGAGGCTCGGTAGTAAAATTGACATGCAAAGTAAGTAAACAAAAGTGCTTATCTTTCAGCGGCCGTTCATTTGGTGTCCACCTGGGCCATCTGATCAACCCAGGAGGCCCGTTGGGCTCCCTTTGATGGAGGTTCCATCGTTGGGTCCTCCTAGGTCCTACCTAGGGAAGCGGAGAGCCGCCTACATGCGGGTGCGCCTTGTTTCTCTTGCCTGATGTGCTATAGTGGTGGGCCATGCCCATGCCATGTCATGTTTGACCAAGCGTTGTCTTGTTGAGCAGGGCACGTCCCATTGGTCCAGACATGTCCCCTCGAATTCCCATCAGCATCGAATTCCCATCTACATTGAATAGGGGAAGGGAGAGGGTTTTTCGTCCCAACCTTTTGCCTTTCTTCAACTACTGTGTCTCCTCCTTAAATAGGGGGAGGGAGGGGTTCTCATCCCATTCCTCTGCCTATTCTTAAGCTGCTACCTCTCCTCCTTTCTCCTTCTCGTCGAGCACGTTCGCATGTCGTGGCGGTTCCTAAGTGAGAAAGGGTAATGTGAGGGAGAGGAGAACTCATAGATCCATTCGTGAATCTAGAGCACGATGTTGAGCTAGAGGTCATCCAACATAGATGAGATGGTGCTAGCCGCCTTTGCTAGGACGGGGCCACTTCCACCGAAGAAGGAGGTGCACTAGAGGGTGTTGAGCATCATCGGTGGGGAAGCCACCCAGGACTACGTTGATGGGGGGTTTCGCCCCTATAGCCGCTCAGATCGGCCAGTTCATGAAGTTTGATGAGATGTCAGAGACATCCATCAGTCATGGTGGCCATTCTTCAGCGGGCAGTGCCCCTTGTCCAGGCACCGTTGTTAGGGTTGTGGCTGATCATGATGGTGTAGTCCCTAGATGTCCTAGCAAAGACACCATGATCACCGACGTGGTGCTCGACGTTGTAGACGATGGCACCCTTAGGGATCCTATGAAGCGGTAGGACATTGCCGATAGAGAGCGTGGCGTAGTGACCATAGTAGTATTTAGAGTAGAACTGGTCAGAAAATGTAATCATTTAAGTTGTGGGGGAGCCCTTGTGTGAACAGTCTTTTGTATTCATGAACACATCAGTCCCTTTTCGTGATGAAATCACTTTGTAAGCGATGAATTTTTGCAAAAATGAACTAGTTCTCAAATTTCGTTATGGCAAATAGCTTTTCAGCTCTTCTCCCTCTTTGTGTAAAAGAGGTTCAGTGCCTTCCGACCCTTCCCATAGTTAAGGTCATAAAAAGCTTGGAGTGCAGGTGAGCCAATTCTGATCACGCTAGTGAGCAAGGAGACCATAGCCACTGGGGCGTGGGTTTTCCACAGTCCTACCAGTTATACTCAGAGTTTGTTCCTGAAATCCTAGCCCTTAGGACTTACCATAAGGAACGAGGGAAAACATAGAGAATGTTTGTAAGATAAATGTACTCACATGAGCCCCCGAGTGAGGTCCGACCCCTCGCACTTGCTGGGGTCGGATGTCATGAAAGATCGTGGATTTTTTATGACAAAACTAATAAGAGAAAGTATACATTTATTTAGGGGTAAAAATGACATAGCTGCTCAATGTTCCAGGCATTAGTGAAGACCTCGCCGTTGATGGTTTTCAACTTGTAGGTGCTTGGCCGGAGTACTTCCGCAATGATGTATAGCCCCTCCCTGGGCATGGAGAGCTTGTGGCGGTCCTTGTTGCTCTACACGAGGTGGAGAACCAGGTCCCCAACATTGAAGGCTCGGTCCCACACCCGTTGGCTATGGTACCATCGCAACACCTGCTGGTACTTGGCCAAGCAGAGGAGGGCGACATCACAAGCTTCGTCTAGCTAGTCCATGGCATCTTCATGGGATGCCTCAGCTCCCTGTTTGTCGTATGCTCTGATCCTTGGCACTCCATAGTCGAGGTCGGTTGGGAGGATGGCCTCGGAACTATAGACCATGAAGAAAGGCGTGTAGCCAGTGGCTCGACTAGGGGTTGTCGTTAGGCTCTAGAGCACCATGGGGAGCTCAGCAACCCAGCGTGCACCAAATTTGTTCAATCAGTTGAAGATCCTAGGCTTAAGGCCCTATAGGACCATGCTATTTGTGCGCTCGACCTGCCCGTTTGTTTGGGGGTGCGCGATGGTGGCCCAATCAACCTAGATGTGGTTTTCATCGCAGAATTGAAGGAACTTCTTATCGATGAACTATGTGCTGTTGTCTATAATGATGGAGTTTGGTACTCCAAAGCAATGGATGATGTCAAGGAAGAACATCATGGCTTGCTCGGACTTGATCGCGGAGGTTGGCCGAGCTTCTATCCATTTTTTGAACTTGTCTATGGTGACAAGCAAGTGGGTGTATCCTCTGGACACCTTCTTGAGAGGCCCAACCAGATTGAGCCCCTAGACCGCAAAGGGTCATGTGATGGGGATCATCTAGAGTGCCTGGGCCGAGAGGTGAGTTTGCCGAGCATAGTATCGACACCCTTCGTAGGTTCGCATGATCTGGTCGGTGTTGGCTAATACAGTGGGCCAGTAGAAGCCTTGTTAGAATGCGTTTCCAACCAAGGTTCTAGGCATGGCGTGGTGACCACAGACCCCTCCGTGGATATCACCCAGCAAATGCTTCCCTTGTTTGATGGGGATGCCAAGCTACAGGATCTCGATGTGGCTTCGTTTGTAGAGTTCGCCGTCTACAAGAACGAAGGACTTGGTGTGACATGCGAGCCATCGAGCTTCCATCTTATCCATTGGCAGCGTGTCACAAAGGAGGTAGTTGAGGTAGAGTGTTCTCCAGTCGACCAGAGGGTCAGGCTCTATCGCTAGATCCACTTCAAGCTCTATGACCTCAGGGCTAGACGGAGCTGTCGGTTGGTTAGTCCCTGAGGCTGGATCGGATGGACTGTCATTGGCCTACTCTGACCCTTTGTAGCGCACCAAGGGCTTGTGTTGGTCACTGGTGAAGACACCTATTGGCATCGGCTCTTGGCCAGATGCCACCTTCGCAAGCACGTCGGCCACTTCGTTGAGGTGCCTTGGGATGTGATTGAGTTCGAGGCTATCGAATTTGTCCTCCAGCCGTTGGACTTCTTAGTAATACGCAACCATCTTAGCATCATGATAGCTTGACTCCTTCATGTCTTGGTTGACAACTAGCTGGGAGTCACCTCGGATGTCGAGGCATTGGATGCCCAACTCGATGGCAATGCGTAGGCCATTGTTGAGCGCTTCATACCAAGCCACATTATTGGATGAGGCGAAATGGAGATGAACCTTGTACCTCATGCATACCCTAAGGGGGGATACAAAGACTAGCCCTATGTCAGTGCCCTTCTTCATCAGCGATCCATCAAAGTACATTGTCCAGTACTCTTGATCGGTGGCCATCGGTGGCATTTGGACCTCGGTCCATTCCGCGAAGAAGTCAGCCAACACCTGGGATTTGATCACCGTTTGGGAGGCATACGTAATGCTCTAATCTATCAACTCGAATGCCCACTTTGTGGTTCTTCCCATGGCGTCCTAGCTTTGGATGATGTCGCCGAGGGGGAACGATGTCACAACCGTCATCGGGTGTGACTCAAAGTAGTGGCGTAGCTTCCTTTTGGTGATGAGGACGACGTATAGGAGCTTCTAGATTTGGGAGTAGCGGGTCTTAGAGTTGGATAGTACCTCACTGATGAAGTACATAGGGCGCTGCACCTTGAGGGCGTGCCCCTCTTCTTCCCGTTCTACTACCAGAGCGGCACTGATCACTTGTGTGGTGGCCGCTATGTATAGCAGAATGGATTCTCCATCGGTTGGAGGGACCAAGATCGAGGCCTTTGTCAGAAGCAGTTTGACCATGTCAAGTGCCTCCTAGGCCTCAGATGTCCATTCTAAGTGATCGGCTTTCTTTAAGAGTCTATAAAGGGGGAGACCTCGTTCACCGAGGCGCAAGATGAATCGGCTGAGTGCGGCGAGGCACCCTATGACTCGCTGGATGCCCTTTATGTTCTGAATCAGGCTCATCCTTGTGATGGCTAATATTTTCTTTGGGTTGGCTTCGATGCCATGCTCGGAGATGATGAAGCCGAGCAGCATACCCCTCGGGACCTCGAAAACATATTTCTCAGGATTGAGTTTGATGCCATTTGCTTGGAGTTTTGCAAAGGTCTGTTCAAGATTGGTAATGAGGTGGTCAGGCCGCTTGGACTTGACCATGATGTCATCAACATTGGCCTCAATGGTCCACTCAATGATGTCCCCAAAGCATTTGAGCATACAATGCTGGTATGTGGCCCTAGCGTTCTTCAGACCGAATGACATTGAGACGTAGTAGAATGATCTGAAGGGGGTGATGATAGATGTCGCGAGCTGGTTAGACTCTTTCATCATGATTTGATGGTAGTCGGAGTATGCATCAAGGAAGTAGAGGGTTTCACACCTTGAGGTAGAGTCAACTATTTGGTCTATGCGCAGCAAAGGAAACAGATCCTTTGGGCACGCCTTGTTGAGACCCATATGGTCAACGCATATCCTCCATTTCCCACTCTTCTTTCATACAAGAACAAGATTAGCTAACCACTCTGGGTGGTATACTTCCTTGATGAATCTGGCCACCGTTAGTTTTGCTATCTCCTCACCGATGGCCCTGTGTTTCTCCTTGTCGAAGCGACGTAGGCGTTGCTTCACTACCTTGGATCCTGGGTGGATCTTCAAGGTATGCTTGGTGACATCCCTCAGGATGCCTGACATGTCTGAGGGTTTCCACGCAAAGATGTCTCTATTGCGCGGAGGAAGCCAACGAGCGTGCCTTCCTATTTGGAGGAAAACATGGTACTGACGTGCACTATTTTACCCTCGGTGCTCCCTAGGTCTACGAGGACTTCTTTAGAGCGCTCTACTGACTCGAATGACCTAGTTGACTTCTTGGCATCGGGCGCTTCTTCGGTGACCTCCTCCTTGGGGGTAGCGAGCTCCCCGGAGGCGACGATTACTGTGGTGTGACCGCAGCACTCGACCTCGCACTCATATGTGCACTAGAAGGAGGTGCCAATGGTGATGACCATGTAGGGGCCAGTATTTTTAGTTTGAGGTACATGTAGTTGGGGACGACCATGAACTTCGCATAGCATGGACGTCCTAGGTTGGCATGGAAAGTTCTAGGGAACCCAACCACCTCGAAGGTGAGAGTTTCAGTCCTATAATTGAACTGATCCCTGAAGGTAATGGGCAGATTGATCTGCTCAAGTGGCATGGCCTGCTTCCTAGGTATGATGCTGTGGAAAGGCGCTCGGGTTGGGTGGAGGTGTGTCCAGTCGATGCCCATCTCATCGAGCGTCTTGGCATACATGATGTTGAGGTCGCTGCCCCCATCCATCAGTACTTTGGTGAGTCGCTTTGGGCCAATGATCGGGTCGACTATGAGTGGATAACTCCCCCGGTGCAGGATGCTATCTGGATGGTTGGTCTGATCGAAGGTTATGGCTAACTTTGACCATCGGAGGAAGGGAGGTGTGGCTTATTCAGCCATGTAGACCTCGCGCGTGTGACTTTCTGATGACATTTAGAGTCATAGGCTACTAATCCTTCGAAGATCATAAGGCAATTGTTCAGCATTAGAAAGCCATCGTCCTTCTCCTTGGTGTCGTCTGTGGTAGGGTAGGGTCCTTTCTGTGCTCCCCTTTGTTGGAGCCTCCGGACAAGAACCACCGCATGAGGCTGCAGTCCTTGAGCAGATGCTTAACCAAGAAGGCATGGTTTAGGCATAGCCTCTCGAGTAATTTTTTGAAGTGGTTCGGAGTGCCCTCCATGGCCTTTTGACCACCCTTGTGGTCAGCAGTGGCCACAAGTGAGTCCTCGCACCGTTACTTCTTGTTCTTCCTTTTGGCGAAATGATTGGTGGTGCCTTCACCGACGCCCTTGTCCTGCCCTGCCTTGCCCTCGAGATGATCGAAGATCGCTCCGACCACCTCTTCTCCTAAGGCATGGCGAGTGGCGATGTCCAAGAGTTCCTTGGTGGTTTGCAGGCCCTTGCATCCTAGCTTATGAACCAAAGACTGGCAGGTTGTCCCGGATAGGAAGGCTCCTATAACATCGATGTCGGCGACATTATGGAGCTCATTGCACTGCTAGGAGAAGCATCAGATGTACCCACGGAGGGCATCACCAACCTTCTATTGGCAGTTCTTGAGGTCCCATGGATTCCCAGGGTGCTTGTATGTGCCCTAGAAGTTGCCCAAAAAGATCTCCTTTAGATCCACCCAACTCTAGATCACGTTGGACGACAGGTGTTCCAACCATGCTCGTGCTGAATCGGCTAAGAATAGTGAAAGGTTGTGGATAATAAAGTCATCATTATCCGCACCACCGGCTTGGTAGGCAAGCCGTCTTTGAGCTATAGTTCAAGGTTTATTTCCCCAGAGTACTTCGGGATGTTGGTTGTGATGAGGACATGACACCATCGGATACGACCATTGTTTATAAGGTGAGCTCGTTCCTACATTTGCATAGTGATTTTTGGTACAATTCACTTGGTCCCACATGTACATGTCGTTATTTGAATGTAGGTACAAATATGTCTCAACGTGCAAGTTCATCAAAGTTGAATTTTCGGTTCATCGGCAGCTCGACGGTGCTTCATTGGGAAGGCCATAACTTAGCCATCTAGAGTGCGATCAAGGTCAATGAGCACTTGATGGAAAGCTTGTTTGATAAGATTTCAAATAGATCTGGTCTCATCTCAATATCACATCAGCAAGGCCTCCAAACCATCAAGATATTCTATCGCTGTTTCTGCTGGGAGCTACACTGTCGTTATGGGCTTGTTATTCATCCTTGGGACCCTGGCCCAAGTGGGAGCACACCCCAAGGACTTGGAGAACCCACCAAGAAAGCCCTTGGACATCCTCCTCCTTGGCCACAACCTTAGGAGGCCAGTAAGGACGTCCAAGCCAAGCCGGAGGCCCAGTCCAACTTGAGTTCGAGTCCATCTCGGGCTCCAGGACCAGCGTATAGTAAAACGGACGTCCAGGTTGCATACAGACTCCGTTTTTGATGAACAACATATGGATGGAAATATAATTTTATAAGGAAACCAATGGAAGTGGTCCCACATCAAAATTCCATCAGAATCAATGGGAATCATCAAAACAATTTGATGTCCAGAATCTGTCACGGCGCTGCGTCGTCGTCTTTTGGGCCGTTGGGCCTTGTAACGTGTTGGGACACCTTTAGGATGTGAAGAGGGATCCTTGGACGTCCCTTAGGCTATATAATCAGTAGCCACCACCTACTTTAGGTTTTGGGTTTTGTTTTAGATCAATCTGTCATTGAACAGTCACCGTTATCGGTTTGCAAGACCCCAACTTCGAGTGCTTAATCATTCATCTGCAATTGTCACTTTAATTGAGTTGCTTTTTATCTTGTTCTTGCTTGTGTTCTTCGATTTGCTGTAGGGATTAGCCTTCTTAGCGAGGTCAACCGGATTGTGACACGGTTGATAACCAGAGGAGACGTGGTACTAAGGTTGCAGGGTTCGGGTCTTTGTGATCTAAAACCGGATTGGTGTGTCGCTCTCCGAACAAATCATTGTTTATCTTGAACCTAATGGAAGATTGGGATCCCTGTTCACATTAAATGAGTGACTTGTACCAAAAATCACTATGCAAATGCAGGAACGAGCTCACCTTATAAACAATGGTCATATCCGATGGTGTCATGTCCTCATCAGGTTGGTGGTTGGTACCTTGGCGGGAAAGTAGCGTTGAGGATATGTCGGCCGAAGGCCTGAGGGCCCAGCAGGCCAGGGCTTGGGCTCTGGTCCTCACTGCTGTTGTAGCGTCTACCATGGCAAGGATGATAGCCATGACAGGCTCCTTCTCTTGGGTCGCCATAGGTATGTCTGTGAGCATCGAGTGTGCTACGCGTGTTGCGGTTGCGGCCGAGATGCTGATGTACCAAGACCACGGTGCGCTGCCTGCCGCCTTATGGTGCCTAGTGGACTGACACATCCTTGGCAAGGCACACCGAGGTTGTGCACTAGCTAGTGTCGAGCTCACATCATCAAGACAGTGAGCTCTCAGCGTGCTGCATCGCCGCATGCTCGAGTAGCATGCGAATCTCGCGGTGGGCCTGACAATCCTTAGGTGTCGCGACCTCTAGAAGGCCATGGAGTAATGCTGTTGCGGTGGTGATCTTCTAGTTCACCCGGGTGAAGCGAGGAAGGGCTTCATCATTGGCGATGATCCTTCGGTTTACATCATGGTCCATGGCACGTGCGCGCCCACCATCTCCGCGGTGCTTGATCTCCCGATCGAGCTCCATGCATTCCTACACAAGCTGGAGCCTTGCTTCCTCGATCTCCCACTATTGGGTTCTCAGATGCTCCACCCCCATGCGAGGTGGGGTCGCTATCTCCCCTTCGGTTTTGCCACCGAGGTTGCCTACTGGGGTAGCCTCCTCTATGGGGATGCTTTCAACATGTCCCTCGGGGTACCCATCATGAAGCATTCCCAGGAGGGGTGATGGCTCCCCCTACTAGAGTCAGAGCTAGAGGACGACCCTGGCTCCTCTATGAGGAGGTTGTGGAGAGACTCCACGATGCGTTCGATCACCCCCACAAACTTGTTGTTTGCGGGCGACAGGACCATGCGTCATGCCACAAGGTGGCTAACAATCACCGCAGTATTACGGAGACCGAACAGAAGCGCTGTCGGGGCGCTCCGTATGTGGTGTTTCAGAGAGAGGGACCCTCCTCTAGAAAACCATGCCACATCATTGGTGTTAGAAAGGGTGAGGCGGCACTGGTCCTCCCTGGACTGCTGGGGTCCAAGGGAGATACCGAGCAAGTGCTCAAGCCTCCCGTGGTTGAGGCCAATGGAGGGGAGAGATTGGATGGCGGCGTGAGCCAAAGCCAACTCTCCTCCCACCATGATGATGAAGTCTAGGTTCCTGAAATGCATGTGTGTGCCTTGGACCTAGCTAATACCATGGCTAGCCATCCGTGGCCTGATGTTTTATCATCAGAACATGCAAAGGTCCCCTACCTGGTGCGCCAACTATCGGTGTTTCGAATAAACACCAACTAGTAAATTTATATTTATTGCGTGTTAGGCTCAGATGGTGTGCTAAAGGACACAAGGTTTATACTGGTTTGGGCAGAATGTTCGTATGTCTAGTTTGCTGCTACTCATGTTATTAACACTAAAAAAGGTTCATAGTAGGGGGTACAAATGGTCGAGAGAGGGACAGGTCCTAAGTCTCTGATGGAAAGGCCGAAAGGGCATTGAGAGCTTGGTTGTTGCTCAGTTGTGTGTTTTGTGGTGCATGGTGTGTAGGATTGATCCATCCCCTTAGTGGGGTGCCCTACCTTCTCTTTTATAGATCAAGGGGGAGCAGGGGTTACAGATGGGAGAAAGAAGAAAAACCAGAGGCCAAGAAGGTCCTTCAAAGGTGCTGGGTCTACCTTTTCCTCTGAGCCAGTCCCACTAATATGGCAGACGATGCCAGGGATAGCACATTCCCTGATCTTGATAGGGTCATGCTCTGGTTTCATTCAGCAAGTGGTCACGTCCCATCCTGCCTCGGTGGGTGGCGCGGCGCACCAGGGTGCCAAGTGATGATCCTTTGGGGAGCAGATGGGGAAGTGTCCATACGTTGGTTATTGTAGATGATGTGAGTCCTCTCCTGGATCATAGTGGTTGTTGTATGCTTATGTCAGGATCTATGTCCGAGGGCTGATGGCGACGCCCACAACACTGTAAGACAAAAGTCGACGCCTATAACACTATTCAGGCTCTGTCTTGCCTAGAACAGCTTAAAGCGCCCGTCTCATCATATCCTGACGGTACTTTCCTATAGGCATGTAGGATATGGTCCTCGGTACTACAGTTGACTTGAGTGTCCTGTCTTACCTCGTGCTCATCATCATGAAGGAGCAGGGTACAGACATTGGGCAAGGCAGAGCCTGCCCTCGGACATCGGGTGAGGCGGAGCCAGCCCTTGGACGTCGGGCAAGGTGGAGCCAGAACTTAGACATCGGGCAAGGCAAAGCCTGTCCCTAGTCGTTGAGCCAGGCGGAGCTAGTCTTCACACGTCGGGTGAGGCAGAGCGTACCCTCGGTCTTTGGGCAAGGCGGAGCCTACCCTTAGACATCGGGTGAGGTGGAGCTAGCCCTTAGATGTCGGGCGAGGCAGAGCCTATCCTCGGTCATTAGGCGAGGCGGAGCCTACCCTCAGATGTCGGGCAAGGCAGAGCCTACCTTCAGCCATCGGGCGAGGCGGAGCCTACCCTTAGACATCGATCGAGGCAAAGCCAGCCCTCAACCGTCGGGCAAGGCAGAGCCAGTCCCCGGTCATCGTGCGAGATGGAGCCTGCCCATGGATGTCGAGTGAGATAAAGCCAGCTCTTAGCCATCGGGCAAGGTGGAGCTAGTCCCTGGTCATCGAGCGATGTAGAGTCCAGCCCTCTAGATTGGTGCACAGCCAACCTTTGGTCGTATGGGCAAGAAGTGTAGTTGCGTTCTTGTCCGATCGGAAGCATCAATGTTTGATGGTTATTAGCTCCTCTAGGTACCCCAGTATTTGGTCCCCAATAGTAGTTATCTTCCATCATAAACTATCAATATAACTTGAAATTATGCATGAAAATGATCACAAACATAGACTTTGTGCTTATCCACAGCAAAAACTACTCCAGAAGGTTCTAGAGGACACTAGAAGCCACATCACCAAAGCAGACCCCAAAAGGATGAAAGGTGGGGCCAATCAGTCCCACCTGTAGGCCAGTCCCACCTGGTCCCACATGGCAGTCCCTCTTTCGCATGTCGGTTCTCCACCGCCTTAAGGATTGCATCTACGCCATTTATTCAAGTTGGTTTGATCCAAGGGCTCAGGATTGATGCTCTAGCCTATATATACTAGGCCCTGCCTCCTCCCTCAGGAATTGTAATCTGCCATAAGTCAAGAGTAGACCAGAAATTAGGGTTTCTAGAGAAAAAAGAATAGAGCTCCAATTCTTCAAGGTTCTAGTATAGGCTTGCTACCAAGGTTCAAGTAGAGTTTGGGCTATTGGTCAGGATTCTGAATTCACCGTCTGGAGGCCGGTATATCCATTGTATCCCTCTTTATTTATGACTTTATGCTACTTCAATATTATGTTGCTATTTATTATGTTTCTAGTTTGCTCTAGTAGTATGCTTGATATAGTTATGATTGATGATAAATTTATGCATATGTTCGCAAAGCGCTTAGCTCAATACTCGAGTGAGTTAAGTGGTCACATTATGTAAGTGTGGTGCTTAAATATTGTTTGCCTATGGATGCATTCTATACTCTGGGCCATGTGGTAGATCGCGGATGTGACACTCCTATTGAGTCTTTTGTAGTCCACTCCCCATTTATAGAGCAAGTAGAACCCAGTTGCGAAGGGAGTCCAGCTCTATTCTTGATCTTTCTTAGTAATGTTCCTTATGCATAGATTCAAAGTTAATTATGCTATAGATGAGAGTGTATATACTTGAGTGTACAAAAGACTTAGTAAATATGGAATGACTTAGTAATCTTTTTGCTCTTAATTAATCTCCTACCTAGCCATACTACTTTTATGAGTATCTATTTCTATCACTGCAATACCATCAATATCTTACACTTATCATTCATTTATCACTTGACTTACCTCTGCAATAGCATGAGGGTGATGATCTTATCATAAGTATATATATTTGTCAATATCTCTATGCCAACCCCATAGCTCCTCCCTATGGATAAAATATAAATAACGATACCTGGTATACTCCTAGGTGAAATGCTATAATGGTTTATTATCTGTGTGCTTGCGAATACTTAATATATATATAAATTTACAAGTGTTCTTAATAATTACTAACAACGCATTTCTGGCATCATGCTAAGGATGACAACTTAGTAAAGAGTGATGCTAAGAAATGCCAACAAGCATTTCTAGCGCCGTTACCGGGGAGGGGCACATAGCTAAGAGAATTGATCAAATAAATACTTATTGAGGAAATCATAACACCTCTGCTTTAGCAGGCTTACCCTTGTTTGTCTTTGTTCATATCTTATACAGGGTACTATAGGATTGGTTGTGATTCACCAACAATATCCATCAATCAGAATCAACCCAATCAAGAGGAAGCTCAACACCAGTTTTTGAAGCTATGGCTAACAAGAGACTACGAGAATTCCCTGCTCCAAGCACTAAGAATATCTGCATGGGACCAACACTCAAAACCAACAACCTTGAGTTTGAGCTCAAGCCAAGCCTCATCAACCTGGTGCAAGCTACCCCATTCAACGGAAAGGGTCGTGAAGATGCTAGTGCTCATCTTCAGAATTTCCTGGAGATTAGCAGCACAATCACCATCAAGGACGTTACTCAAGACATCATACTACTGTCGACATAGAATTTTCGCCTCCGTGCCGAGGACACACGAAACAAGCTAGAAGGGTCCGCTCGATTGAGCAGATCCGCCTGGCTTCAGCGCAAGGGTGGTCGATCCTACGCAATCCTCCCAAGATGTGCCAGTCAATTTGACCCTGCAATTGACAAGGAGAGAAAGCTTATCAGTAATTAAGGGCGAAACGTGCCGGTGTTGCCAGATAGTCATGAACGTGCGGCTCTGAGAGCTAATATGAGAGGAAATCGACTAAATAGCCGATCCCAGCATGTTCACATGAATGAATCGATTAAAGCTCATGGGATTGTATAAGAAGGATCGGTTATCATTCAGGATAAATGTTTTTAAGCAAATATTAATCAATGACAATAAGATATCAATGACGATTGGTTTATACTGAGCCAATGATTACAAGTAACTGAACTCCTTTTATTTAAAGAAACAACTCAACACCTCTTAACTATTTAATAAAGGTAAATCTAATGAACATGTTAGATCTCATCTATCGCCATGACCAGTGGGGCATGAGGCAGAATCATGCAGGCCGTAGAAACAACAATAGACTCGATGACCCTAACTCATTACTAATATTAGTGGGGCATGAGGCAGAATTATGCAGGCCGTAATACCATTACCAGATCATGGGGCTAACACATCTTTCAACTTATCTCTACTTCAATGATCTCGTAATGTGAACTGTTCGTGAAAGCATTCGATATCGGCTAAACAGTCGATTCAGGCATAGCGCACAGTTAAGGTCATGCCTTCTCAGGAAAGGGTCTACTAACTAACAATCCCCACTCCATGGTGTCAACAGTGGGGTGATGGGCCATGGAACGGTTTTCATTAACTAATAGATCTACTCAAGATCGGACATGCCTTAACCGCACGCTATGCACGATTAAGATTGACGCAAAATAGCCGATAAAAGACATAACTCATCTCTTAAGATGTAAATTAGATTAGTTTTAGATTAGCAAACGATGAGTTAAACAAGATATAAGGCTGATCTAGATCAATCTCAATCGGGCAGAGCAATATTACTGTAATTAGATAAACAATGAAAGCAATAAGAATTATCGATAACTTAATGAACCTACCAAAGACTGCCATACTAAGGTAGATGATGAGGACATCGCCAAGATGGAGTCGAGGACGACTCCAATTCGAGAAGGGGAGGATGATGAGGACATCGCCATGCTGGACACATCGACGCCATGGTCTTCCCCAAGTTGCAATTCATTCCCAACTCAGCTGCCACGTCGCCCTCGGATTCAGCAGATACGTCATCACTGTTTCGGTCATAACTTTCTCATACGACATCGAAACGGGCCGTTCTTGGATGCGTTGGAAAGGGGACGATGATGCCGTCATTTTGGATCTGGTCCCAGCTCTAGAAGGTCCGTGGATCATTCTGTGTGACCACGGCAAGGTGCTGCATCACCTATTTGGGCCAACTTGGCCATGTATCGTGTCGGGCCTTAAGCCCAAGTTGTGGGCGCCCAACCCCTGGCCGTCCCCAACCCTAGGTCGAGTCTTAGACTATAAACACAGCTGCCGCCACTGCTACACAATGGGGTTTTTGTTTAGAGTTTAGTTTCCATCGAGAAACTGAATCGTTCATTGTAACTGTGGTGACAAATCCTTTTACAGTGATCCAGGCCCCCGTTCTTGATCTCCTCCACTGTGTTGATTAGTCCTTTGGAACCGAGTTCTTGAATCCTCTATTGATATTTGCGTCATTCATATTTGCAATTTCAGATTGCGTGTTTTACCTTCTTGCTTGTGCTCTTTGATTCGCTTGCAGGAAAAGCCTTCTTGGCGAGGTCAATTAAGTTGTGCTTGGTTAATAACCAACAGAGCAGTGGTGTAACGGTTACAGGGTTCGAATCGCGTCTGATTTGAAGCCGGATCGCCAACGTCGAGATCTCCACGAAATTGAACTTATCGGCTACCTCTCGGAAGATCGGGCCTATGCTCATCAATAGAGCCGATAACTTGACCTTGATCTAATTCAAGTAGTGGGGTGTGAGGCAAAAATCACACAGGCCATACTTGAATTAGACAAGAATCGATAACTAGCCTATACTAGAGTCGTAGTGGGGGTCGACCGGATCGATGTAGCCATACGAACAGAGGTATAAACCATGATGGTACTTACAGACAAGCAGTGGAGGTCGACCAGATCAATGCAGTCGTACTCACTGAAGAACTCACCGAGATCTACTCTACTCCTACTCCTAAGGGGTGGCTGAAGCCAAAAAAGTAATTGACTTTGTATTTGATTGATTGATGATTTTACAAAAGCCGGGGTTTGGTATTTATATCCGGAGTCTAAACATGAACCTTATTCGAGTATGACTCAATACAATCTTTGGTATAATGAAAATATTCCTAATTTAAGATAACTTGGACTCTAATCTTTCTCCTTTTATAGAGTCTGATATGTATCTTCTTGGCGGGCCTGAGTTCTATATAACATCCCAGCACTATATTTTGTAACTTACTCGGCCTGTTCGCCTTCTCCCTTCCTCTTAAGCCAACTTCAATCAGCTGACACCGTCATCGCTGAGGCCTTAAACCCTAGCAGATCATCTATTCCAATGAGCCATCGTCCAAGCGATCTTTGCTAGATCCAAACCAATTTTCGGCTATGATGGCGACCATCGACCACGTCCCCAAGGTATGTCCCCTAGTTCTCCATTTTCTTAGTATCGGCCACCACCCCATATCTTCTTTCTTCTTGAATTTATTTTATCCGATTTCTAGGAAATGAGGAACGAGATCTTGATTCCATCAGCTGCCGTCCCTAATGCTTTCTTTCTCAGGCCTATGGGCGATTCTCATCCATCCGATTTTATCCGCTAAGAGACCAACCAGATCCCTTTTAAATAGTCTATAGTGGATTCATCTTCCTAGAACAAAACTTCCTTTAGAAACTGGCCTAACGCACCTAAGGGATGGAGGGATTGGTTCTATAGGGTATCTATGAAAAAAGGTGGAGATTGGGAGCTTTATGATCTGAATCAATGCTTAACCCTTTTAGTGTCCAAAATGGAGAGGAACAATTCACTTTTGATCTCTGCTTCTTATTTCTGGTCTAATGCTCTGAATGCTTTCATTTTTTTTGTCATGGCCCAATGACCATCACTCTAGCTGATGTATACATGCTGATCGGCCTTAGGATTACTAGATCGGTACAACCTTATCAGTATTTGAGTGTCAGTCCCAAGAGATTGGCCAAAATTACAGACTGTATCGGATGGGCAAGTTATATTCTGAATCATATTGAAGATGGACCAACCGTCAGTGAAAGGGAATACGTGGCCTTTTTTAACATGTCGTTGGAAAGATTCATTTTCTGCGGGTCATCTTGTGGTCCAACCTATAATCACAAACTCATGGTGGAGCACCTAGCATTAGGTAAGAATATCCCTCTCAGAAAATATCTGTTATGTGCTACTTATCATTTGATGTACCGGGTGGCTGCCCAATTACTGAAGAATGAGCCAATACAGACTATCAGCGGTCCTTGGTGGCTGATACAATTGTGGCTCAACTTGTATATGCACAAGACTATAGTTCCCTCCTCTAATTTTGGTGAGGAATATAGAGGCAAAGAAGGAAGAACTCGACGGTGTATGAACTATGGCGAGGCTGCATCAGCTATAATAATCAACTCCGATGCTGGCCACCACTTCAAAAAATTTTATAGAGGGTTTGATGCGGCCGTCCTCACCTGGCTACCTTATAATGAGGCTGAACTGATTTTTCCTTTCAGATTTCGATTTGAATCCGGCTGTTCGGACGAAATAGTGGCTGTAATCTTCAATTATTTTATTAAGCCCTATGTTCTTCTAGCCAAATTTTGTCACGGTCATGGTAAAATGATTAAAGGCTCCTCTGCCTCAGGCAATCCTCCAACCTATGAGTTTTACAATCCTTCATTTGTGGCCCGTCAGTTCAGCTTCGGTCAACTCCCCCTTTGTCTGTTCTTCTAGAATACCCTGAAGCCGAGGGAAGATATCAGTGACGTGCTAGAAACTTCCAGAGTCTTCCAATTGGGATCAGACCTTCCTTCTTTTTCCTTGCACAACTGGGTCAGGGCTAGCTTTTCTTCCAATCTCTTTGAGTCCTAGTGGCAAGAATGGCATTCCCATCTCTTCTGTGGGCTGGTCCATACTCTATGCATAGCTCTGGATGGGGAATTTGCTTATGATAGTGAGGTAATCCCTTCATTCTCTTTTTAGAGAAATTACTTGGTGAATCTTCTTGCCAACTGTCGATAACCGATCCTTTCAGGATATTGAATTTGATCCTCCAAGCCGGGATAGGAGAGGGCGTTCGATAGATTACCAGTCGTCATGCCTAGTTTCAAGGATGAGATCAACCTCACCTTCTTTGAAGAAGTTGATGAGTGAAGGGTTATGAGGATGCTATGCTAGCTGGAAAACAAAAATTTCAACCTCATAAACCAGGATCTACTGCTAGTTATAGATCATGGGATTACCACTAGACGCGTAGGTGCAGCGGAAGCGACTCGATGTAGTCAAACGTGTCGTAGCTGTGCCGTGCAGTTGCAAGGTCGTCTGTCCATCCGTCCCCTTCATGTGGTTTGTCCTTGTGCTCCAGATGCAGCACCTTCGAGGTATCCACACGTACAGGGAGGAAGCGTTGCACCTCTGTGCTGCTAGGTCCGCAAGGAGCAGCAGGTGCGGGCGTAGGATGGGTGGCGGCGGCTGCCAAAAGGTGTGGATTGATTTACCCTATTGCCCCACCCCACATATTTATAGGCATCCCTAATGAGCTCCCGAGTTGGAGGCCCATTAGAAACCCTAAGCCTTGTCTAATTCGGATCCAAACCGAACTAGGCTTCTAGCCCCTTAAGCGTGCGACCCTATGGGTTCATGCACACATAGACATGGCCCAAGCACTCCTACTCGGCCATTAGTTGATAGCGGCCTCTAGCAAGGCATGTAAACTCCTATGCGTACACAAAGATCATATCAGACGAACCACCACAAAATCACATACTTGTTATTCCCTTGCCTCACGATATGTGGTCCAACTCATAGGTTAACACTTAACCCAAGCATGGCCATGCATTTCTTGATCTAATCGTTAGAGTGATCTAGTCATATCTCTCTCATATATAGAGAGGGGCAAATTCCATCTTGACTGTCTATGTCTCATAGCATGTTTCCCGACAAACCCGAAAACCACCTTTATAACTACCCAGTTACGGAGTAGAGTTTGATAGTCCCTGAGTAGGTCGTTTCACATCTTGAATACATACAACAATCTTAGGTCTAAGGACATAACGTGCATGATGTGAATAGAGATAATAACGACATCTCACGTTGGGTCAGTCTAGCCCCATGTCATACATGTGCCCACATTATTAGTTTGACATCTCCATGTCTATGACTTGTGAAACATAGTCATCAACTAATAATATGCTAATCCATTATTCATGTGTGTCCACACACGAACTCTAACCAGGGACAACATTAGAATAACCATTTAAGTAAAAGTGTTTCACAAATAATTCACATAATTGCTAATCGATACAGGTTGTCTTTAATGGAAATTCAATGAACTCATAAAATATCATGGATACAAGGCAATATAATCATCTCTATGATTATCTCTAGGGCATACTCCTAACAATGAGAACCCATGCTGCTCCCATGATCATGACATGTCCATCTCCTAAGCACAAAGTGGTTCCAGGGGTAACTCAGAAAGCCACTATTAGAAAAAGACTCTGTAGGACAAGACCATCAGCTGCTCAGGTGAACGATTCACACTTTCTTCAAACTAACGTTCAATTTTTTATCCCATTTTTCCTCATAGTTATCGAGCATCACGTCTTAGTCTACTTTGGACGCGGGACAACTATCTTAGGCACTTGATCCATCACCAACCGAACCTTCATCTCAGGAGAAGCCGATTTTAGTAGAGGCAACCGATGCTTTCACGATGGCAGAAAATGTGAGCTTTATCCTTGACATTCGTTGGAGTACTTTCCTTTTAATTTCTTGATCTGCCTGGCTTTCCAACCTTTATTTAATCATTTGTCATGCTAGACATCTTCTGAGGAAACACCCATGCAAGAGCAGGGGCCTGGCAGTTCACCTATTGACAATGATCCCGTTGACGCTAGAAACAGTCCCATTATTGATACTCATACTGCCGATTCCCCAATTTGGCACACATTTGACAGTAAGGAAATCACATGCTTGGCCTATTCCTAATAAACATGAATAAAAATCTCCTCTTGCCATTGCAGATATCAGCGCCGGGAATCTAGAGCTGATTCAACCAGATGCTTTTGGTGCATTACCAGTTTTTCCCCTCTTCTGATAGAGGCTACTACAGAGAAGGTACTATATCTTTTCACCATCCATTTTTGCGACAGACTGATTCAAACCTCCTAATCAAGATTTCCCCTATATACAGGCACTCAATCCTCTAGCATAGAGTTGTTCTTTTAATCTTGAGGAGTATTTTGATCAAGATGAAATCAGATCGTCAGCCGCCTCTTCTACTGAATCCTTGCCAGAGGAGACCAGAAATCGGCTAAAAGATATACTGCATGTATTTGAGAAGAACATAGTCAATTTGGTCTAGGATACTGAATCAATGCAGCGAGTCTTCTTAGCTATTCAGGGTGATCCATCCCCAACTCTTTCCAAGGTTCTATCATATTTGCCTATTTTCAAAGATCAGGCCTTGATGGTGAAAACAATCCAGAGGAACTTGTCCAACCATGAAGCCTTGCTAGCCAAAAGGGATTCCAATGGGCAAGAGGTCAAAGAACTGACACAATCGATTGATGCTCTAAAGAATTCTTCCCTCGAGACTGATCCATAGTTGTCTTAATTGGAAGCCAAACGTGCAAAGCTTGAGAGGGAGCTAGAAAACATGAAGGTCACCATTGATCATCGCAAGTCTACTCTAGCTCAAATACCCGATGCCATCAAACAAAAAATAGGAACTGTTGGCCAAAGTGAAAGAAAGTAGAACTATCTGTAGCAGCCTTGAGAATGCCCCTGGAACAACGCGAGCACAAGATCATAGAGGCTAATGCTGTCTGGCTTGCAATACTGAAAATCATTCAGGATGTTCTGAACGTGTAATCCGTAGGTCGACACATATATCTTGTGTATGATAACTATATCTGTCTTGTTGTATTTCTTCTTTGGCCAAGGAGTCGATTTGAAAACAGCCGATCCCAGATTTGTGATCTTGATCTTAATTGAATCAAAAATTGTGGCTTTTATTGAGAGAACCTCTCGACTTTCTATCTTCAGTCGCCTGACGCCGCATTTTTTTGGTATTTAGCAAGGTGGCACTTCGCTTTCTATTAATTGCGGTTGCCTTTTGTACTTCCTTGAGGCGTCCGTCTCTTCGCTCTATGGTTTCAAATACCAGCCAAGGGCTCTGGCGTCAAACATATCCATACTTGCAACTGCTCCTATTCCTTTGCACTTCTCTGCCTCCACAACCCTGTAGTGTTTTTCTCCCTTTCCAATATATGCCAGCAACTTCATGGTCAGTGAGGACAACCGCGGTAAGCATGCGGCGGAGGAGACTCTATAGGAGAACATTCCGGTGAGCCAGTGCCTTCGATGCATGAGGTGAGATTGGGGCCTTCCGCTTATGGTGACGATTTGCAACTTTCTGTTCATAGGGGTGAACTCTTGTTCCCAGGTTTGTCATGAATGACAGGCTTCATCCTCTTCCCAGGGCTAGTGAACCTTCTAATGCCATGTCCTCTACGCCATCCTCATCGTTGGATTCCTCCAATTCGTACAACGGCGATGATGCTCGATGTTTCCTCTAGGAGTGGAGGGTGGTTCAGAACCACTACTCCGAGGTGACTCAAGAAAATGGCCAACTCGAGATTCATCTCGAGGCTTCTCAGGCCACTCTTCATGTGGCTGAGGAGAGGCCAGCGCTGTCCGAGCGTGGCTGGCCGAGTCTAACACTGTGGTAACAGGTAAGATGATCTTTAGGAATGTTTCCATTCTGATTTCTTACTGCCTTCATCTTGATAGTTTCCTCCTTTTCTGTGATCGTTAGCCCTGACGATGCAGTTGGAATCTCTCCAACTGGTAGCGAACACGGCTGTTGACACCGTCAATGCCCACAGCTCCCTTATCAATGCTCGTCTCCATGATGTTCCGGCCTATGTTTGGGAGATCACCCTCCATGATGTTCATCAAGGTGCAGCGATGGCGCTAACCACGGCACAAGTTTAGACTGGGTACGAACTCCACGCCATGGAGGCTGGTTTCCCATCGGGCGATGGCCCTAAAGAACATGAGGACCTGTTGGAAGAGTTCATCAAGGCAGCGGAGGCCATAGTGGACATCCCATCCGCTCAAGATGTAGTGAACAAGGTCTTCGATTAGTTTGTACTTAGGGTAACCTGATGAACAAAGACTCATATTCTTTCATGAATGTATCTTAGTACAATGCTCCAATGTACGACTGTTCTTATCTTTTTGTTTTTGCCCTATAGGCGATACATATCATATCGGCTTTTACTATCTTCGAAGATCTTTCATTTTTGAACTAGAGGTGATACCTTCCTGGTACCGGCTATTGGAGCCGAGAATGAATCGGCTATCAAATTCAGATGTCAGAATAACATCCCTTCAAGCACTTTTCATTCCAAAGACCAAACGATCGATCAATCTAAGTCAAGCATCCTATTAAGCAAAATAGAACTTCTCTTAAGAAATTCATTAACTCTGAATCGCACTTACACTTTAATTCAGCATTCACATGTGTCGGCCTAAACCCATTTCCAAGACTCAATGTTTATTTTTCCTTAACTCAATGGCCGACGTGATGCCACGATTACTGATTAAAACAAACTTTCAGAGTCGATTGCTTGAACCGGTTGTTGGCCTTCATTATTAATCCCGATGAAGCCTCCTTCCCATGTTTTGCAGGAAAAGCATTTGAAGTCTCCTAATTCCCAAAACACTAGATCGGCTGTTGCGATGCTCATAGACTCATCAGCACAAACCACCTTGACATCATCCCCATGCCATTGAATCAAACATTGATGCATGGTCGATGGCATGCAATAGTTTGTGTGAATCCAGTCATGACCGAGGAGTAAACTGTATGAGCCTTTTCCATCGATGACAAAGAACGTGGTGAGCAGAGTTTTACTCCTGATTGTTAACTCAATGTTTATTGCCCCCCCCAGGTCTTAGACGTATTCCCACCAAAGTCTCTAAGCATCATGTCGGTCTTAAGCAAATCTCCTGATCCCTTGCCGAGCTTACAAAAAGTAGTGTAAGGCATAAGATTGATAGAAGCACCTCTGTCCACTAATATTTTGTTTATCAGCTTCCCATCAACAAAACCTTTCATGTATAAAGCCTTCAAGTGCCGATGTTTGACTGGCTTATCAAATATCGCTTGGTGTGTAACCGTCAACTTGGCAACCATCTCTTCATACTCTGATTCATCGAAGTCTGAGTAAACTTCCTGATCTGCTGGAGCTCTGAATTCTGATGGTAATAGAAAAGTCATTTGGATATTAGCCGATGGTTGCTTCTTATCAACTATTTGCTTGGTACGCCACACTTGAGTTTTACCAGATGGCTGAGCCTGTTCCATCTCCTTATTCCTTAGGCATTGCACTCTTCTCTTTTGGCTTCTTGTTAAACTTTCAAGGCACCATTGGCCTTCCTGCCAAACATGTTCCCTCTGATTGTTTCCTTCTTCATGATCAGCCCAGTCTTGGTCAACAACTCTCTTTCCCAACCGATCATGAATACTTTTATTTTTTAAGCGCCAATCCATGTTGTTATGATGATATGCATTCTGGGCATGGATAGACCGGCAGTTGATTTGAGATTACCTAAACTCTCAATATTGATTATTGCATTCCGGACAGTCATGTCTAGTAGGTAATTTCAAACCTTCGTTCTAGCAGTATCTGAAGAAAGGACAATTCCAGTGCGATTTAGCTTGCTTCTTTTCTTCTTCCAGTTGACGCTGGTATTCTTGATCCTCTAACCATTACTGATGATCTTTTTCCTTCTGCCACTGCCACTTATTCAATAGGATTCGAGATGTGACCTACGGCTTCGTCGCTCCATCCTTTGATGTTCCCCCCTGCTCGTATCGACTCTTCTACTGATCACGATGTTTTTTAACCTCTCTATATTCATCAGCCAATATCTAGATCTTGGGATTGACTGTTCCATCTTTTCTTGATTTGGCCGATATTAGGACCTTAGTTTTTCCTTTGAATATCCCAACATCAACCATATTTTGATCTTCTAGGAAAAGATTATCATCAACTTTCATCTTCCAAGGTGTATCAAACTTGAGCCTCCCTTGCTGAATAGCCCTCTGTATATGCTGCCGGAAAATTCTGCACTCATTAGTGGAATGAGAAGTAGCATTATGGAACTTGTAGAACTTCTTATTCTTTAACTATTCAGGGGGCAACATAACATGATTGTCCGGCAATTTGATCTGGCCCTTCTCAAGTAAAAAGTCAAAGAGCTTGTCCAATTTCATGACATCAAAGTCATAGCTCTCCTCGACTCCTCTTCCCCAAGGATTTGGCACCATTACTATCTTCTTGCTCCAATTCCATTCAGCTGCAGCAACCTCCTCTTCTTCATCTTCATAGCCATAATCTGTTGAGTTTGGATCATAAGCTTCGGCTACGGTGGTATTCTTCTAGAATCGAGTGTCTCTACGCATACTCTAGAATTGGCTATTGAGCGCTGCTACTCGTTGAGCCAATTAACCCAAGTTGTCAAATTCTTATCCTAGCAGCTTTTCCTTTCATATTGGCAGCATTCCTTGGACAGCTAAAGCAGCTAGCTGATCATCGGCCAAACTCAATGAGAAGCACAAATTTCTAGTCTCTCAGAACCTCTGAAGAAACTTAGTGCCCGATTCATTAGTCCTTTGTCTCATGGTCGTTAGATCGATGATCTTCTTTTCTCTAGCCCTAGTGTAAAAATATGTATGAAACTTCTTCTCCGGGTCAGCCCAATTGGTAATGGAGTTGACTGGTAGTGACGAGAACCAAGTGAAGGCTAGCCCTGACTGGGATAAGGAGAAAAACCAAACCCAATGGGCATCCTCAACTGATGCTTCACCCAATTGTGTAAGATACCGACTGACATATTCTATTGTGCTTGTACTGTCTTGACCAGTGAACTTGGCGAACTCTAGGAGCCTATAATTTATAGGAAGAGTGACCAAATCATACCATTCTAGATATGAACATTTGTATGAAAAGGTCAGCCCCTTTGGCTTCAAACTGAACTGATTCTTTATCATCTCGGTCACCTTCAGCAGTAACTCATCAGCTTATGGATTTGGATTTCTCGGTACTTGTTGACCCATCTATGGATTGAAATCTCGCGTGCCTTGATATCCTAGATTTGGCATCATGTGGAGGGTGTTATAATCCATGCCATAGTGATAGCCTTGTGGAATCTCAATCTGTTGGGTCATTTGCTGGCTTGCTGCTTGAAGTCTCTGATTATAGACATAAGGATCTATATCTCTACGGATCTTTTGAATTGATGGTGCTATTTTTTGAGCCGATGATGGTATGTGGCCTGATGTGCCAAAATTGATTATCTGGTTCTAACTTTGCCCCCATCGACTGTTGTACATGCTGTATTGACGGTCCAAGATTGTACTGTACCTAATTCATAGCAGTGCCTAGAGTTTGTTCAGATGAACCTTGAAGTGTCTGGACATCACCATTACTAGCTAGTACTGCTTCTTGATGCTTGGTACCGACTTGATTAGTCCCTTGAGTCGACAGATCTAGAATGTTGTAACAAGTCGATCCAACCTGACCAACTTGAATCCCATGAATCGCCTCTTTCATGGCATTGTGAAATGCGTCAACAAAAGCTTCATTGCGGCTTGATATGGCATCATGAACAGATTTGTCTATGGCTTCTGTAAAGAAACGCCTGTCTTCAGCTTCAACTATATCTGTCTGCCCATGTAGTAGAACTCTTGGTAATAGAAATTTCTGAATAATTGTACTGTCATGTGTTTTGGTGTAGGACAACAAACACTTCTTCTGAAATTCTTCTGTAGCCTTGCCAGTGGTATCCTTATCCTCATTAGGTAGGTCTTCATAGTGTACCATAAGGATGTTGTCGTTATTGTGAGCTGCCATGACGATTGTGGGGTCCCACCGAGCGTGCCAAAAACATGTGTCGACACAGAATTTTTTGCCTCCGTGCCGAGGACACACGCAGCAAGCCGGAAGGGTCTGCTCGATTGAGCAGATCCGCCTAGCTTTAGCGCAAGGGTGGTTGATCCTACGCAATCCTCTTGAGACGTGCCAGTCAATTTGGCCCTACAATTGACAAGGAGAGAAAGCTTATCAGTAATTAAGGGCGGAACATGTTGGTGTTGCCAGACAGTCCTGAATGTGCAGCTCTGAGAGCCGATATGAGAGGAAATCGACTAAATAGCTGATCCTAGCATGTTCACAAGAATGAATCGATTAAAGCTCATGGGGTTGTATAAGAAGGATTGGTTATCATTCAGGATAAATGTTTTTAAGCAAGTATTAATCAATGGCAATAAGATATCAATGATGATTGGTTTATACTGAGCCAATGATTACAAGTAACCAAACTCTTTTTATTTAAAGAAACAACTCAACATCTCTTAACCATTTAATAAAGGTAAATCTAATGAACATGTTAGATCTCATCTATCGCCATGACTAATGGGGCATGAGGCAGAATCATGCAGGCCATAGAAACAACAATAGACTTAACGACCCTAACTCATTACTAATATCAGTGGGGCATGAGGCAGAATCATGCAAGCTATAATACCATAACCAGATCATGGGGCTAACACATCTTTCAACTTATCTCTACTTCAATGATCTCATAATGTGAACTATTCGTGAAAGCATTCGATATCGGTGAAACAGCCGATTCAGGCATAGCGCACAGTTAAGGTCATGCCTTCTCAGGAATGGGTCTACTAACTAACGATCCCCACTCCACGGTGTCAATAGTGGGGTGAGAGGTAGAATCCCACAGGCCGTGATGACGAGCCATGCAACGGTTTTCATTAACTAATAGATCTACTCAAGATCAGACATGCCTTAACCGCACGCTATGCACAATTAAGATTGACGCAAAATAGCTGATAAAAGACATAACTCATCGCTTAAGATGTAGATTAGATTAGTTTTAGATTAGCAAACGATGAGTTAAACATGATATAAGGCCGATCCAGATCAATCTCAATCGGGCAGAGTGATATTGCTGTAATTAGATAAACAATGAAAGCAATAAGCAATATCGGTAACTTAATGAATCTACCAAAGACTGCCATACTAAGGTAGAGCCAATAACTTGACCTTGATCTAATTCAAGCAGTGGGGTGTGAGGCAGAATCACACGGGCCATACTTAAATTAGACATGAATTGATAACTAGCCTATACCAGAGTCGTAGTGAGGGTCGACCGGATCGATGCAGCCATACAAACAGTGGTATAAACCATGACGGTACTTATAGACAAGCAGTGGAGGTCGACTAGATCGATGCAGCCATACTCGCTGAAGAACTCGCTGAGATCTACTCTACTCCTACTCCTAAGGGGTGGCTGAAGCCAAAAAAAGTAATTGACTTTGTATTTGATTGATTGATGATTTTATAATAGCCGAGGTTTGGTATTTATACCCGGAGTCTAAACATGAACCTTATTCGAGTATGACTCAATACAATCTTTGGTATAATGAAAATATTCCTAATTTAATATAACTTGGACTCTAATATTTCCCCTTTTGTAGAGTCCGATATGTATCTTCTTGGCGCCAATCATATCCTGTTATCGTTATCTACTGATATCATCCGAAGAGAATGGATCTAGTGTTGCATTCGATCCGGCAGGTATCAATCTTTACTCTATCGACTCCTTGATTGGCATAATTCTGGAAGCCTGTGAGTTCCCACGCTCTTCTCCCAAATTTTGGTGTAAACAACTACTTCATCTCTTTCCATTCTCACTTGTGGAAAGGGCGAAGTAGTGGTTCTACACCAATAAGGATAACATCAACACATGGGCAAAGTGTTCGAAGGCCTTTCTAGCAAAGTTTTTCCCCATAGGCTGGACCAGTGCCTTATGAGAAAAGATTTCCAATTTCCAATAGCAGAAGGGAGAAGCCATTCCAGAGGCATGGGAACGTTTCCAAGAATATATTTCAGATTGTCCTCATCATGGGATGGAAGATTTGTTGCTCATGCAAAGTTTTTACCATGGATTAACTTAGAAAGCTCATGAACAACTTGATGCCAATGCTAGAGGATCGTTTATGCCACTCACCCTTAGAAAAGCTTAAACTCTTATGGAAAAGATAGCCTCTAATCAAGGCTGGTCATCATGCAACATTCAATCTTGCAATAAGAGTGAAGAAGTACCCGAAAAGGTGTGTGCACTGTCAACCAAAATGGACGTCTTGTTGAATTGGCTTGAACAGTGAGCCAATTACAAGAAAGATTGTCAGGCTATACAAGATGCCTTTAATTCACAAAGCACCTATGGAGAGTATTTAGGGGTTGAATTCCCTGAATATCAAGAAGATGCAAACATCGTCAACAACAATTATGCTCCACAACAACAGAGACAAGGATGGAATCAACAACAACAATGGTCAACTTACCAAGGTAAGTACCCAGGTAATTACTATAATTCTTCTAAACCTAGACAACCATCCTTGAGAGACTTAATCTTAGAACAAGCTAAAATTAATGAGAATACTACTAAGAAGCTTGCTTTTAATGATAAGGTCCTAGAAAACATAAACACTAAAATGGATAGTTTTTCTTCTGCTATAAAAGACCAACTTAGCTATAATAAAAAGATAGAATCTCAATTAGCTCAGTTGACCGCTGCTCTGCCTGTTGCCACTAACCTTGAAAAGGTCAACGCCATAACCACAAGGGGTGACAAGTCTACTCGTGACGCCCCCTTATCCAACAAGGGCAGGTAAGACACTGGTAGTAGTGCAGGAAGAGGAAAAGAAGGACGATGAAGTTGAAGAAGTTGAGCCACAAGCACAAGAAATGATGCAAGATTTTCATGACACCACTTTCCTACCGTTTCCACACAGAAATCTAAAAGCCAAAATGGATGAGTAGTTTTGTAAGTTCATAGAGGTAATTCAAAAGTTATATATCAATATTCCTCTGCTAGATGCTATATAGGTACCCACCTATGCAAAGTACCTCAGAGACATCCTCAACAATAAAAGGCCACTGCCTACCACTGAGGTAATTAAGTTAACAGAGGAGTGTAGTGCGGCCATCCTGAACACATCACCTGTTAAGAAGAAGGATCTAGGATGTCCCACTATTGACTATTCGATCAAAAACCTAAACTTTGAGAATGCGTTATGCGATCTTGGAGCAAGTGTCAGTGTCATGCCCAAGAAGGTTTTTGACAAGCTCAACTATTCACCACTCACGCCCATGTTGATGTGCTTGCAACTAGCCAACCAATCGGTCCGCTACCCTACAGGAATCGCCAAAAATATTCTAATAAAAATATGAAACTTCTTTGTTCCTGTGGATTTTGTAGTACTTGACATGCAGGAGGACATGAAGACACCCCTTATCCTTGGTAGGCCCTTCCTAACTACTACAAATGTACACATTGATGTCGAAGCCAAAGAAATCAAATTCCATATCAATGGCAAGGAAGATCGATTTGCTTTCAAGCCAAGACCGGAACAATGCTCCAATTTGGAGTGGCGTGAAAAGCAAATGCAACCAGCAAGCTCTCCATCTCTGGGACCTAAGGAAATATCCAAAGAATAAATAAACAGAGAAATCGGTAGTTATCCATCTTTACTTTTCATCAATTATTTTACTTTTGCATATTTACCTTTCAACACTTGCATTAGAAAAATAAAATAAAAATTCTCATCATGGCATTATAAAAATTTAAGCCCCATATAATTAATTTTTATGGAGCGTAAAAACTGGTAAGAAATATTTAACGTGGAGACATAAAAATCTAAAAATACCATTCATTCATCTTCTTATATTTCATAGTATCATAAAATATATTTTTGCATATACATATGTATATGGTAGAAATATGGGAGACACATGGGACCCACTCAACCACCACCCTTCACTTCTACCTCCACCATCACCTCCATTTCCACCTCCATCCCCACTCAGGTCATTTCTCCACCGAATTTCCACCGACGGCCATCCGACTTGCTTAAGCATGAAGCAATAAAATATCTAGAGGAAAGGGAGGCCAGTTGGTCACCATGGGGGCCGGTCGGCCCCACCACTTGGCCGGCCAGCCTACTACTGTGCCACCAATAAATACCACTCCTTCCTAGCTGCTCTCAGCCTCAAACACAACTCAAAACCAGCTCCCAAGTTCAAAATTCTAGTTTGAAAAATTCTTTTGGTAGAAGTAGTTTTGGAGTAAGAGAAAAGGGTGAGAAAGTTTGAGAGTGAAATCTTAAGAAAGAGAGAGTGGAAGTGCTGCTAAAATTTGAGCAAGAAAAGAGATTTTAAGAGTGGTAGTGCTGTCCAAATCAAGAGGGAAAATTAAAAAGAATTAGGGTGGAAATCATGCCAAAATCTAGATTAGAAATTCATTAGGCAATCTCGTACGACTAACCCTCGGACGATTGACCCTCAAACAACTGACTCCCGGATGGCTGACCACTAATATTTTTTTACCTAATCCATTCCACGAGTTGTGTTGTCTTGTATTTATTTTGTAGGAAAATGAGCAAGTTAATAGGCAAGATCAAACGGGTGGCATCGTTCCGTTCGACAAGAAGCTCTTCGTCTCGGGCAAGCACTGACATGGAGATTGACGCCCCATCTCCTGTTGTCAGAGCACCATCTGGGTCATCATCCCCTACTAAGAGAAACATTCTTTTGCAAGAAAAGCAGCTCAAGTTTTGGGACGAGACGGAGAAGAACATCTACAAGCAGCTAAAGACCCAGAGGTTCATTCTCACTCCCATTTATGATCCAGCCCTACTACAAGCAATAGGTATGAACACTAAATTTGAAACTATTTTTAAGGCTATAGGATGGGAGAATGTTTGGGAAATTGATGAGCCATGGTCCAAGCTTTTGATAATTGAATTTTTATGCACATTGCAACCTACCGATTCTGAAGTTTCATTTAGACTATTTGGAAAAGATTTTTGTATCCCATG